>NC_050455.1:1799654-2099654 GCF_903995425.1 Onychomys torridus
TTTGTTTTTATTGTTAGTTATCATATAGATTGTTTTTTCTTCCTGGCAAACATTTCCCTTGAACTTCGAGTGAGGTTTAAGCAATAACCTGGAGTCTTAACAAACTCTTTTAATGCGGTTCCTTTGTAATGTCTCTTCTGTAGTCATTGTTTCCAGTTTGCCACTGTGGGTGGAGTTACAATCTGTTTTTATTTTTTGCATTGAGTAAGTGTAGAATAGTGTTTTTTTTCCTTTTAGTTTTCTGGCAGAATGTGGAACTAGATTGTGTTGTAACCGCTATTGCCTAGTGCTTCCTCTGAAAATGTTTTCCATATAAATTGTTATCTGAAAATAGAAGCCAAATTCACAATGTTCCCTCCATGAACTCTGCAGGACAGTCACTTCTCTGATGTCCTTCTGAGCCACTTGCCTGGTCAGACAGTGCTCATCAGTGAATGAGGTCCACTTGCATCTCCCTGGCTTGGTCTATGGCTTGTTTGCTTTCCTTTAAGATTTTCTTGGTCTCTATGAGCTTTGGCTCTTGCCACAGACCCCAACTTAACAATGAAATAGAGAAAAATAGCACCGTACCTCTGTAGCCCAGCAAGAAATGTCCCGAGTCCCTGTGGCTTTTGTTCTGCACCATGGGTCTCTTTCCAGGACACAACCCTCCCTTCTCTCCCATTTTTGTAGCCAGACAGCTCTTGATTGTTGCTGACTGGTGATTGTGGTGTACAGCCTTCCCTTTATGCCCATGACTCTAAATCCTCTTGTCCAGTTTGTGACATCTAAGCATGGCATTAGTTATGAGGACTTTTCCTCCTCCAAGCTCTCTCTTGTCAGGTGTTTATTTCTGTCACCATCGTTGCTTAAAACCTCACGTCACTCACACTGAGTGGACTTACCCAACTCTTTGTTTGAAGACACCTTCTTCCTTTCATCACAGAATCCCCTACCCATGCAGTTTAGGTTAAGCCTGCCCCATCTGTATGTATTCCCATCTACCATTGAGGTAACTGGCAGGGACTTCTGTCAAAGACAGAAGTTTATCTTACTTTTCAGTAAATACCATCAGTGGTTAGTGTGGTGAGGGGCTCCTTCCCCATCAGAGATTTGGGCTTCTACAGTCTTGCTTTGCCATCCTCAAGTTTTATTTTAAACTTTATTTTTTTGAGACAAGCTGGCTTCTAATTTACTGTGTAGCCAAGGATGATCTCAAACGCCAACTCTTTCTGCCTCCATGCCCTAAGTGCCGAAGATTGCAGGCATCTGCTACTGTGCCCAGTTTATGCTGTGTTGGGGAATTCAAACCCATGGCTTTATGCATGCTAGCCAAACACTTTATCAGCTGAACTCCATCCCAGCTCCTTGTTCTGTTTGTTTGAGACAAGTTCTTAATAAATACACACACACACACACACACACACACACACCACAACACACACACACACACCAGGCTGGCCTTATACTCATGTTCTTCCTGCTTCAGCCTTCTGAGTACCAGGAGGGCAAGCATGTGTCACCAGGCTGGACAACATGTGGCTTTCACTAATCTGAGATGGCAATCTCTGTAATCATGTGTATGCTTCCATGAGCCGGAGGGGAAAAGGCTCACAAACATCCCTGATATTGCACATATCACTTCCTTAATTGCACCTTAGTTGCAAAGAAGGCTGAGGACTACAGTCTCCAATTTCAGCAGCCATGAGCCCTACTATCATCTGAAGAATCTGCTACTGATCAAGCAGAGAACACTAAAAACTGGAGAACAGTCAGAAATCCCTCATACAGACCTCAACTCTGAAGAACAGACTCCCTCTTTCTATAACTGTGACTATGCACCCAGAATTGGTGAATGGTTTAATTCTACAGTCTTGGCTTTAGGAAGACGATGGCAGAGATCCTGAATGTAAATCTTCCGACCAGGAACTTGTCTGTGTCCCCAAGGGCTCTGCTCTACCTCTACAACATTCAGAGGCCTGCTATCTTGTACTGGTGTCAACTGTGATAGCTCTTCAGAAAGCTGGATGCTCAGGCATCTGAGAGAGATGATTTGATCAGCCTAACCTCTCTGCCCGGCAACTGCTTCACTTCCATTTGCTGCCAATCACCCACCTCTGATCTGGGGTCTGCAGATTACTTTGAAATGCTACAATTTCTCTCCTGCTCTCTCAGCTCTCTCACCTTTTGCTTTTCTTCCTGGCAGATCCTCATGTTTACATTTACTTCATATCCAGACATCTCTCTCCTAAAATCTGCATGCTTTGCTTTTTGTGAGGTTTCTAGGAACACCTTCCCTGGTTTCTATCTTACTTTGGGAGGAGGAGCTACGATTCTTTGCATCTTGGCATTCTGAAGCTTTGCTACAGAAGGAACTGTGAATCCCTCCCATGCCACAAAAAGCAAAGCTCACCAAGAGGCTAGGTGAAAGGATCACACACCAGTTATCTGTCTTATACAAGCTTCAGTTATTCAGAAATCATTTTAAGCTTAATTGCTGACCACCTTCCCTAGTACAATATGTTTTGATTGCATGTAGCGATGTTCTGCAATTCTGTTTAAGATGAAGACATGGCCTGGCAGCTGTATAACATCTTGATGCATGTGCTCCGCCCCCTCAACCTTGTAAATTTCAGTTATATGAAACAAGAGCCAACAAGAATATGAACCCTAATTTTTAACCATGTGTCTTAGAATTAGAAATTAAAAAAGAATATTCCATGTATGACTAACTCAGTAATAAATGCTACAAAATTAAATCTGAAAACAAAAGCATCACAGGCTTCATGAATTCCCCTTGTCTTCAGTGCCACCGCCGCTGTCCCAGTCCTCGGAGTTTTCATTCCTCCATTTCTTCCTGTCCAGCCCTTCACCAGCATCCTTCCTTTCTGCATAGTCTCTTGGATTTGACCTCTCATCTCAGCTTCAGCTGTCACTTCTCAGAGCCAAGTCCCTATCACATCCCACATCACTTCCTGCAACAACTTCACCGTCCTCCTCACTTTCACTTTATCCCTCCAGTACTGCCAGGCACCCCTGCTTCGTGTCCCTCTCCTCTGACCAAGGCCTGGCACTACATCCTTATTTCTGTTGACCTCAGATCTGGCTTCCTAGCCTGTGCAACAGTTGGATGTGTCTCTATAAGTTCATGCACTGGACTCTCGATCTCTGGTATGATGGTGCTGGGAGATGGGACCTTGTGGGAATGTTTGGGTCAAGGGGATATTGCTTCCATGAGTGATCAGTGGCATTGCTGTGGGTTCATGATGGTGGGAGTGGATTCTCCTCTTCACTGTCTCACTCACCATCCTTTAGCCTTTGCACCATGAAGTGAAGCAGAACCAAGCCTGTACTAGATTCCACACATGGCACCTCAGACTCCTCAGCTGCTGGAACTGTGAGCTTTTTATGTATGTCAGTCTGCTATAAGTGACCTCATTTGTGACCTTCTGTTACAGCAGTGTAAATCAGGGTCAGACATCCCAATAATAACACGTTTTCCCCATTAGATTCTAGTCCTCAGTTTTCTTTTGTGGAGCACTCCACCACACACTCTTCTTCAGTCAGCAGATGTCTTCCTGAAGAGTCCTTCCCTCTTCCCCACCCTACAGGATGCCTTTTTTTACTTTTTTTAATCAGGGTCTGGACACTTCCTCCTTCCAGCCGTCTACCCTGCAGTCCTGCCACCAGATGTGATAGTTCTGACTGTCATTCACATTTACAAAATGACTTGACACGAACTGAAGATTATTTTGAGAATGTCATATAGATATTCTACTTGCATATATTGTTATTCCTTGATTATTTTTTATCTGTTCTCTATTTTTCAATGTGTCTATCTGGATGTTAGTTAGTTGGTATTTAATCTTTCTGGGGAAAAAGAAAAAAGCAGATGGTCATGGTGATGCACGCCTTTAACTCCAGCACTCGGGAGGCAGAGGCAGGCAGATCTCTATGAAGTTGAGGCCTCCTGGTCTACAGAGTGAGTTCCAGGATGGCCAGAGCTACACAGAGAAACCTAGTGTCAAAAAAAACCATAAACAAACAAATAAATAAAATTAATGAAATTAAACCGTAAGATCTGAAATTCATTTTACAGCATTTTGCTTTAACTTATTTTTTCTCATTCTTTCTCAGACGGTCTTATGTAGCCCAAACTGGCTGCAAACTTCAAATACTAGGATTATAGGCCTGTGCCACCATATCTGGCAATTAAAATAATTGTTATTATTTATTAGAATGCAACTGGAGTTTAGATATTTCTTTCTTTTTCTACAATTATTTGTGTGTGTGTGTGTGTGTGTGTGTGTGTGTAGGTACGGACAATTGCAGAGTCAGTTCCTTCCATTCTGTTGGGTCTGGGAATGGGAATGAAACTCAGGCCAGTAGAATTGGCAGGAAGCACTTTTACCCACTGAGCCATCTTACAGGCCAGATTTTTACATTTTATTCACGAGAGTCTGTATTACTCTTAAGTAAATCTTTGTTTCTCATCTCGTGACTTTGGAGCTTCCACTGTTGACTTAGTGAAACCAAGGTGAGTGTGTAAACTAAGAAAAGTTAAGAGGTGATAACCCTGAGAGATTTAATTCTCAAGAAGTCTGAAAATGTTCAGACCCACTCCTTTAAGACCAAAGTAAGGTGGATTTAAGTCTGTTCTAAGCCTACCTGGATTAGTCTTGATTAATTCATGTGGGCTGTTGCCTGTTCCTGGACAAGACCATGTACTATCAGTGCTAAGTCTGAGGAGCTTTGGTTTTTAACACAGGAGCCACCAGCAAATACTGTACACCTATGAATGCTGAAAGGTATGATGGCTTATGAGGACATGAGGGCAGCAGACATCCCTGTCTGCTAGGATTGGTCCTTCTGCTTCAGTAAGCCTCAAAAACCTGAAAGGAGGTGGACGGACTTGTTCAGCTGGCAAACACCTGGTGTTAGCTGTGAATATTAAAATGTTGTAGCAGAGATTAGGAAGATGGTCTCTATTCCCTTCTTCCTCTGGGCAGCCCCACCCCACCTCTCCACCTCCATCCTCTTTGTACTTTTGTTGGGGTCATGTAACTAACTCTGGTCACTGGAAGGTGGGGAAAGAGATATCTGCTACTCCTTGGGCGGGGGGACATCAGAGTCTCCATGGAGACACCCTTTGACTTTCTCAAACTGACCATGTAGGAAGTCTCAGGGGACAGTCAGAAGGCTGGGGCTGTTACAGCCACAGCTGGAAAGAGGGTGGAAACCAACATCACTGAGAGACTGGATTCCAGTCCCTGCACCAGTCAGTGACATGGAAGTAAAACACACTTCTATGGTTTAGGTCTCTGCATTTCTGGTTAGCTTGATACCAGTTAGTCTGGCTAAGATAAACCTTGGTGTCTTCAATTCTTCCTAAGATTTATAATAGTTTTACTAGAAATAGAAAGATTCTTTCTTAACCAAATTTAATTCAGTTTAATAACTAGTTGCTGAATGCCCACCAATGTTTAAGCAGTAATATTAACGAATACCATGCCAATATTTAGATAGTGTAATTGAATGTTGGCTTAAACTATATTGAAGCTGGATGGGTTTGGGTCTACATAAAAACGATTTTCAGTATAAGGAGTATGAGAAAGAAGAATAAAGATGTATTCATGAATGAAACAAATACTGATTTAATACCTGTTGTGTACCAGGCACTCTGCTGGTTGCTGGAGATAGACAGCAATAAAGCGGTTGAGTCCTTGCTTCTAAGACCATCCCCTCTGACGGCGTAAATAAACAACCTATCAATCAAGTTGGTCGTAGAGCTTTGAAGTAAAGAAAAATGTGAGGGAGTAAAGAGAGGCATGGATGGCAGATAAGACAACCAAGGCGTCTTCTTTGATGGCTGGACAAGAAGATGAGGAAGTGAATGACTCTCAAGTTGGGGGTCAGGGCACCCGGGAAGAGGCAGGGACTGGAAACACGTGCGCATGGTGTGTTGAAGGGCAGGGTGGTGTAGAAGCAGGGGTGGAGGCATTGTTTGGGAGTGGAGGGAATGAGAGAGGAAGTGGGAGGGGACAGCTCAGGAGAGGAAGTTGGAGGGGACGGGTTGGGAAGAAGTAGGTGGTAGTGAAGTACAGGCTAAGGGCGAGATTTGGATTTTATTTCTAGGTGAAGCTTTGGGAAAATTTTGAGCAGAGCCAGAAAATTAGTGTATTAGCTCCTTTTCTATTGCTGTGTTAAAGCACCACAAACAATGGAACTTATAGAAGAAAGAGTTTACTTGGGTTTGTGTTCAGGTTAGAGGACATCATGGCAGCAGGTAGCAGACATAGTGGCTGGAGCTGGAAGCTGAGAGCTGAGAGCTCACATCTTGAACCACAAACAGAGTGAACTGGGAAAAGGCATGTGGCTTTGAAACCTCACAATCTTCCCCTCCTACTGACATACTTCTTCCCACAAGGCCATACCTCCTAAACCTACCAGAACAGGACCACCAACCAATGTATTAGAACACTGGAGCCTATGGGATTGTTTTCGTTCAAGCCAGCACAGTCAGCAAGGAGGTGACAGCCTTGCTAAAATAGGATGTTTCTGTCTTTGAAACTAACTGGACATTAGTATCCCTAAGAAACAGGAAACAAAAGAAGACAGGAGTATAAGCCTGAATTTTTCCTGAGGGTGCATTAAGTGTGATGTGCACAATAGCCATCCTAGAGCAAATAGTGGACACGTGGTGCCAGATCTGGGGAGGGGAGCAGTGACCAGAGTTACAGATTGAAGTTGGAACTGACTTAGTTTAAGCATGGTGGCTCAGGAATAACAGCAGATGGGTAAGAGGAAGGAGCCGATGCCACCTGGCACCTCCTGCTTTGACAAGGAGCCCCAGGAGGAAGGAGACTGAGAAAGAGTGGCTCATGGGACAGGGAGGAAGTCCGAAGAGCTGAGAGAGACAGCAGCTAGGGGAGAGAGAGTGTTCAGTTCGCGTTCAGCCACAGAGCGTTACCAAGAACCTAGAACAGGGACATAAAAGCGGTCATTGGGTTTGCCATGAACTGGTGAGTGTACAAAGTAGGCTTGTGTGGCATTGAGGATGGATGGCACAGAAGAGTGAGTGTGAAAGGGGAAGAATGAACAAGTGGGCCAGGAGAACGCCAGCGGGGAAGGCTTGGCTTGACACGGTGTCACGTGCATCATACTCTATTGCATGTTTCATGTATACTTACATTTTATTTTCTTTTTGTGGTGCTGGGGATTGAACCCATGGATCCAGGTGTGTGAGGCAAGTATTCTAGCAAATGACCTACCCCAGGCTGCATGCTTACCTTTTATAAGGAGGAGCTACATTTTTCATGTAGTTTGTCTGGTTTATGTTCCCAGTGCCTAGAACAAATGGTGATTCAGCTAAGATTAGGTCTGGAAGAGGGAGGGGAAGGGATGGAGGGAGGGAAGGAGGAAGGGAGGGAGGGAGGGAGAGAGAGAGAGAGAGAGAGAGAGAGAGAGAGAGAGAGAGAACACTCGAGAGCACGTATCTGCATCTGAGTGCCTGTGAGTGTGTGATGCCTTGTCTTCAGACCCAGCGGGCTGGAATTCTTGCTGACAATCTGTTAGACATCAGGGATTTTTATCTCCAGATGGATGCCCCATTTTTCTTCTTGATAACCTCTCACTAATGAAGAGCCTGGGATGGAAGTTCCATTTACAAATGGTAAATCATTAGAAACAGATTTGGAGGCAGAGAAGGATCTCCCAGCAGCACAGCCTCACTTCTGAGGCACGCAGGCAGTCTTCTGCACAAAGGGGCCTGGGAGCAGATTTGCTGGCAGGAAGGCAACCTATCACACACATCCACTCCCACAACTCGGCCTCTCACTACAAGTCTTGTCTGAAAGTCTAAGGGCAAAAGGACAAACACCCCTTAAAGGTCACCCCCAGAGCCCCAGCTACACCTCTGTCCTGTATCTCCCTCCTTAATAGCAACTAGGATACTAAACCTGATTCTAGCCTGCGCTGCTAAGCTATACCATATCTGCCCTCACAGCTGCCTCGCCCGCCCTCTGCCCCCTTCCTGACTGTCCTCTGCAGAGACTGCCCTCATAGCTTGCTTGTGCTTCCTTCTCAGGCTCTGTCTGGAGGTGAATCTATGGCATGGTCTATAGCTGACTGTCTGATAGCATGCTGTTTGCCCAATTACTGAGGAGGGCAGGACAGGCTAGGGACTTCCAGTGGGAAAGAAGGCTCAGCGAGGACTGGGCCAAACTCATGAATTCACCACCAGACTGTCCCTCCTGAGTATTGCCCCTCTGATGTTTGTGCTCTGCACCCACTCGCTTCCCAGTCTCTTCCTTTCCTGGCTCTTTTTACAGGAAACATTGACTCTCTCCATCCCTTCCCTCCAGGTGAGTTGTTTTCTGTTGTTAATAATGGGCTGGAGGAGTTATGTAGATAGGAGTTTATTCTGACCCACGGTTTGGGAGGTGCAGGGCCAAGGGACTGAAGTCTACATCTGCTGATGGCCTTTCTGTTGGCAGAGCTCGATTATGGGGGATAAACCAGAATTCAGCTGTGGGGGCTCTAGGCTAGCAATTGTGTTTAAGTTTGGGAAGGTAGTTCAATGGGTAAAGAGCTTGTCATGTAAATAAGAGGACCTGAGTTGAAATGTCCGGGATCCCCAAAAAATTAGGCATGCAGTATATGTCTGTAACCCCATTGCTCCTGAAGTGAGGTGTGAGGCAGAGCCGGGAGACACCCTGGAATCTCATGGGCTGAGCAATGTGGCATGCAGTGGCGAACAATGAAGTATCATCTCAAACAAGGTGGAAGTTGAGGACCAACACCCAAGGCTGTCCTCTGACCTCCAAGTATACACCATGACATGTGAACACTCCCCCCCCCACACACACACACAGTACACAAAGAAAAGAAAGAAAGAGCTATTGATTCTAGCTACCCCCACCACCAAAGCCCCACCTCACAATACCTCACAAGATCCATGCTTCCCTTCTGACTAGCTTTTCTTTAGGATTGAACTCCAGTGTGAATTTCAGAGAGACAAACAAAATAAGTCATAGCACTCTGGAGGCTGAGGCAGGAGAGTCACTAGACTGAGGTCAGTGTGGGCTATACAGAGAGACCCTGTCTCAAAGACAGAAAGAAAGAAGCTAGGAAACCCAGCTAGCACACCCTCCTGCACCAGAGAGGCAGTCCCTGAAAAGCAACCCTTCACACCCCTCTTTCTCTGTACTTGGCTGTGTCTCTACACCACGATTAAACAGGCTGAAAGTTTTCTTCAAACATACTTGCCATTTCACTCATATATTTACTTGCTGTGGGATTGTCTCTTTGTACCCTGTGAATATGTGTTGTTTTCATTGGTTGATAAAGAAAGCTGTTTTGGCCAATGACAAGATAGAATAAGGTTAGGCAGTACATTCAAACTGAAGACAGAGATGAAGAAGGGCAGAATCAGGGGAGATGCCAGCCAGCCCTCACCCCAGAAGCAAGATATGAAAGTACCAGTAAGCTGCCAGCCACGTGGCGATACATAGATTAATAAAAATGGGTTAATTTAAGATATAAGAGCTAGCTAATAATAAGCCTGAGCCATAGGCCAAACAGTTTGCAATTAATATCAAGCCTCTGACCAATTATTCAGCAATAGGTGGATGGGAGAGATTTGTCTGTCTACATTTACTTACAGTTCAATAAAATATAAATGCAAAAGAGGGAAAACTCCAACCAAAGCAAAGTGTGCACAATAGCAAATTCCTGTTGTATACTTATTTATTAGAGGCTATTAGCACACCTTCATTTTTAAAAGGTATTGTCAGATTTAATGAAGACATGAGCCTCACACTAACGCCCTCTGAAGGATCCAGAGGGAAGAGCTGTCTACACAGCAGTGACCACTGAGCTGTACACTTGAAAACAGCAAAAATGATGAGCTATGTTATATGAATCGTATTTTGATTCCATGTATTTAATACTATATTGTATTTTGGTGCAGCTTATCATGTTTTCTTCCTTGTTTTGAAAACTTTATACAAATAAAAAGGTGTCACGTTTGTGAGGCTAGGACCCTCATGGTTCTGTCTCAGAGAAATATTCCTGGAACAAGATGGCAGCTACATGGTTTGGATGTGATCTCTCCTCTAAGTATTCCCATTAGAGGCTTGGTCCTCGGCCTGGTGACATCCAAGTCTGGGCCCATCAGCCCTAAGGTATGAGGCCTAGTGGGAGATTCTTAGGTTAATTAAAAGCATGCCACAGGAAGGGACTGTGGGAGCCCTGACTGTCTGTTTCCTGTTTGACCATGTGTTATCATTCACACTGGGACACTTAATAGAGTTGGCACAATGCTGTTTGCACCACCAGCTTTGAAAACTATGAGTCAAATAACCTCCCCTTCTTTATAGAGTTAGCTGGCTGCCAAAATTTTGGTATAAGAGAGAAAACATGGACTAATATACCGGTAGACTTGGTAGTCTCAGGCAGTTTTAACTTTGGTCCTAAGGATTTCTTGAGCAGTGTGAAGTAGGATCCACAGAATGCAGCCTCACTCCCAGAACTTTTATTTCCCTTCACATTTCCCAAACTTATACTATATTTGGACTTCAATAATTTACTTTGCTTTGCAGAGCCGTTGCCTACAAAGTGTTGCTGTGAGACTTACGTGGGAAAAGTCATGGGCCAGCCAGAGAAGGTCTTGTATGAAATACCTATTCCCCTTCTTCTCCAACATCTCTAACCAGCTGCACCCCACTGAAGAATAAATACCAAGGAGGGAAACCCATATTAATGCCTGATGAGTGATTTTATGCTGATATGGTGATTTGCTAGAGAGCCCTATAATCAAGAAATGAAATAATATAGAGACTCTGGAAAAGCATTACTATTGTGCCAATATCATAAATAAGTATGTGAAGAAAGGAGGAGGAGAGGGAGGAAAGAGAGGAGGAGGAGAGGGAGGAGGGGGAGGGGAGAAGAAGGAGAGGAGGAGGGGGAGGAGGAGGAGGAGAACGGGGGGGGGGGAGGAGAAGGGGGAAGAGGAGAGATAGATTCTCCCGAACTTCATTTTCAAAATCATTGGTGGTTGGAAGTTGACTTAGTATTTACATCAGGACACATTAGAAACTGTTTACACCCCTGCTGGCTCCTGCTGGTTCCTCTTCTACTACAGTTCTGTGTGCTGGGGTTTGGCCAACTTGGTTTAATTAATTAATCTTCAAGTGAAACCAAAGCCTATTCAGAACATTTCCTTCTGAAACATCATCACTTCTGGTTCACTAGCATGTCACTGTTTTTGGTCATCATTATTCGTATTGTTGTGTTTGGCAGCGATCCTGGAAATACAATTTACTTTATGCTAAAACCATGTCTAAGGAAAACCTGTGACTCCACTGCAGAGTGAAATATGGCACCCACCCCTTACATTGTGTTCTCAGTTTTGGAGATACATCAAACTAGAAATGATGCAGTCTTTCAAACTCGAGGGCTCCAGTGTGGGAGGTACAGAACTTCCCATGCAGCAAACGCGTCTCTAAATGGTTTTTCAGAACCAATCTTTTCCAAGAAGAGAAGCATAGTTAGATCTCTGGGACACAAGGAAAGCATTTATTTAGTATCAATTAATTTGTTTATTTAAGACAGGGTCTTACAGAGACCTAGAACTCACAGAGACTTGTCTGCCTCTGCCTTCTTAGTGTGGGATTAAAGTCATGCACCAGCACGCTCAGCCCTGGTTTTGTTTCCAAAGTGCCCAAGCTAAGTACTGTGGCTAGCAGGCTTCCCCAACTCCTGAGAAAGCAGAGCAGTGTCTAACTGTGAGTGGAAGGAAGGACTGGCTAGTTAGTAACTGAAGCCGCATGAAGTGTCTTTTACAATGAGTTTCAGAGTTCATTAAACAGTCACAGCTGGTACAAGCACTTAGGAGACTGAGGCAGGAGGATTGCCACAAGTTCTAGGCCAATCTCAGCTACATAGTGAGTTCAAGGATATTTTGAGATAATAATGAGATTCTATTTCAAAAGACAAAACCAAAATACCACACAACATGAAAAATGCCAAAGCAGCAACCACTTTACAAGGAGAGTCTTCAACTTCAGTGCCCAAGAGATGTTTATTTTCCTGTCCCTGGTCCAGAGGAATAAGATACTTTAGATCAAGAATTGTATGTTAAACAGAGCTAAGAGAGTTGCAGCTTCCTCTTCTAGGCTTTTCCTTCAGGATTTTAGCAATCAAAAATTGCCTGGAGAACCTCATTTGAAAATCTTCCATTCCTGGCCTGACGAGATGTTCAACAGGTAAAGGCAATTGCCGCTGAGCTGGGAAACCTGAGTTCCATCCCTGGACCTACATGATGGGAGGAAAGAATTGTCCTCTGACCTCCATGGCATGTGCCATCCCAATATATAAATAAAGGTAATGAGAAGATTTAAATATTTTATTCATATTCCTTGAATATATTTTATTTTTAAATAGAACTATATAAACACCTACTGCTTAAAGTGGAACTGTGACTATTTGTATATGCCAGACTGATGTGAAATATATTCAACTCTGTTTTTGGCCAGTCTCAAACTTGGCCTATTCAGGGGCCCATCATGAATAGCCTATGCTGGCGTCAAGTGTGGTTAACCTGGACTCATGGAACAGGCATATCCCTAGACTACTATTTGCAGGATTAGCGATCTGTAGTGGGTGCCTGTTTGGGCCATGCCCTGAAGCACCACCCCAGGGAGGCAGCAGATAGTTGTTACACCTGCCTATGACATTTAGGTGCATGCCCTTGTGGTGTGGCCACTGGGGGACTCTTAAGACCTGGGATGCACATACGCTCTTGCTCTCCTGGCTACCTAATGGTTTGGATGCTGAGATCTTGGACCAAGCAGATCAGCATGAGACATAGCTCAGCTTTCCCAGACCCTAAGATAAACCTCCCGTGGTTGTGAGTTAACTCCCAAATAAATTAGTTTGATCATTAAGCTGATTCTGTAGATTGCCAGTGATTTAATCTCAATAATTATCAATTCTAGGAAGCCATAAAGACTTTGTAAAAGCAATAAATTAATTGTCATAAATCCTTTTTTTTTAGAGTTCCCTGCCCTCCTGTGCACTCAAAGCTCTGAACTGGAAATACTGGCAGGGTGTTGTGAAATCCCAGTATTGTATAAACAAACAATCCTCTGGGCAGGGTTGGGGTTTCCTTGTGGATAGGCCTGCCTGCCCCAGCAGCTGAGTGTGGGTCCTGGGTCCAGGCCTCCTTCCTCCCAGCCTACAAGATCACATATTCTTGGGCAAGTTCTACTCACCTCTGAGAACAGAAAGCCTGAACTGTAGCAGCCGAAGGTTCTATGTGATGTTAGGAAGTGAAGCAGCCACCAATGGCCAGGGCTGACCCTCCTTTGGCCAGCATGGGCAAACACTCCCAAGGCACTGTTGTTCTAGTGAGGATGTCTCTTCTGAGAGGAGGCAAGGTCCTAATACCCCTGCTTTTCCTGTAGGTCCAGAGGCACAGCATGTCACACTGGGTGACAGCCTGGAGACTTCCTCAGGCCCCATCTGTTTCTGAGGAGTCTGCACCAGCCCTTCCTCTCCTCAGGCCTTTGCTCCTTTCTCCTCCAAAGAAGTTGAGTTTATTTGTCCTTGATGCACTGGTTTTTCTTTTTCTGTGCTTCTGTGGCTTTGCACAATTTTCTCTTTGTCCTCAGACATTTTTGGGGTACCCTGTAGCCAAGGCCCTAACAAACACATTTGCACTTAAGTGTAAATGGCTGAATAAAGACATTTCTCTTCTAAAGAGTAATTTGCTTTGGTGCAGGGTTTTTAAATTTCCTAAGGTGGGATTTCAGGTCAGCGAGCCAGTTGGGATCCAAGAACCTTTTCATGAGGAGCCCCTAGAGGTGTGCTCCTGAGGACAAGCTTGATAAGGGGAGCCCTGGCTGCTGGCTTGCGGGGGGGCGGTCCCAAGGCTGAGCCTTTGGCCTCCCTTCCATGGCTAGAGCAAAAATCCCTGGAATCCATCTGAAAAGCTTGAGCGACAAGCAACAGCCTCCCTTGTCTCCAAAGAATGTCTGGAGAATACTGCGAGTATCACATTTCTGCGAAGTGGTTCATTACTTCACTTTTGTCTTCAATGCCTGATGTGATCGACGCCTCTTAGGTTTGAAGGATTCGTGAGTTTGCCCTGCGGAAGCCCTCACCCAGCGTTCCCATATATGGGTTAGTTCCTGCTGACAGAACCCTTTTCGTCTCGTCACCCTCAGCTTGTCTAAATCCGAAGTGTTTTCGATATTCAGTAAATGGAGAATTGTTACCGCGCGGTGGTGAAATTCCTCCGGCTTGGAGCATACTACTATGAACACATCATTGCAAAGTGAGATCACGGGGGCTGATGTCCGGGCAGGCAGCACCAGCTCCCACGGAAAGCTTCCCTTCCCCTGGATCTCACTCACTAACTGACTTACAAGTGAGGCGTGACATCTCTCAAAACAAACCCCACCCTACGGAATACTGTCAACAAACTCCACATAACTGAAAACAGTGTCTGTATTCTCATTATTCCCACCCCTGCCCAGCTGAAAATGTCGTGGTGAGATTGTGCCAGCTTCTCTTTTAGTCTAGGAGTTGAAAATTCACTGTGAATTTCATCTTCTACGGGGTGTGTGTGTGTGTGTGTGTGTGTGTGTGTGTGTGTGTAAGCACAGTCATTGTATAATGAGTTGTATATTTGTCTGTTTTCTTGACCATATTGAGTCCCTTTAGAACTATAGCTTTTTGTTACCCCAGGACTTACATTTTGAGGACTTCCTAAAAATCAGAACAAAATAAGAACAACAACAAAAACTCATCCACCCACCCAAACAAATCATGAAGTAGAAAAATGAATAAAGATTCATTTCTAACCCTTATTTTGATGAATCAATGCCCCTTTTATTTCTGGAATTTTTCTATAGTTCCTAAAACGTTGTTTAGAGATTCATTTTTCTTTTTTGTATTTGAGTATTTTTCTACATGTATGCATGTGCTAGAAGTCAGAAGAGGGTATCAGATCACTCAGAGCTTGAGTTACAAGCAGCTGCGAGCCACCGTGTGGGGGCTGGGAGCTGAACCAAGGTCCTCTGCAAGAATAGCAAGTGCTTTCAACGGTGGGGTCATCTCTCTGGTCTCTTCCCTAAATGGCCAAAATAATCCTGTTTATATTGCAGCACCGAGGGACCCCGGAGCACGTGCTAAGCGAAGGGAGCTACTGACGAAGGATTGACTATGGGGACCGTTTTCTTTATAGACATCTTTGATAGCTTCAGATTTCTCATGGGCCAGCTGTCCAATCATTTACTCTTGCATTCTGGTGAAATCATGACTTGGATCTAATAACTGGATATGGCAGAAAGAGGGCCGTGTTATCTGTGATATTTGCTTTTTAAAGTTTTTAATTTCAAGCCAGGTGGTGGTGGCACATGCATTTAATCCCAGCACACAGGAGGCTGAGGCAGGCCTGTGTTCAAGCCCAGCCTTGTCTAGAGAGTGAGTTCTAGGACAGCCAGGGATACAGAGAAACTCTGTCTTAGAAAAAATAAAAATAAAAATAAATGAACAAATATTTTAATTATTTAAAAAATTTAGCTTACAAATGATAGGTTTTCATACTTATTTCATTTTGTCTAATTCTCCCCAACCTGTCTCTCCTCCTTACTCTGCCCACCCTGTTCCCACTTAAATTTTATTACCCTCCCCACTCTACTCTCTTCAAGCCTCTTTGTTTACTGTTCCCATTCTTGTTTCCTTTACCCGTGTTTCCTCCCACCTGAATATTTGTATTTATCAGTAAGAGGCTAGGATCTGTATATGAGAGAAAAAAAACACAGTATTTTCTTTCTGAGCCTGAGTCACTTCAGTTAAAATAATGTTTTCCAGTTCTGTTTAGCTGCAAATTTCACTTTTCTTTATAAAATTCCATTATATATATATGTACATAAATAAAATGTGTGATACATACATACATATCTCACATTTTATTATTCACCTATGCATGGGTGGACATCTAGACGGTTCTGTTTCTTTGCTGTTGTGAACAGAGCCGTGGAAAGTGTGGACGTGCAAATGTCTCTTTAGGAGTTCACCCTCACAGACTACTCCATAATCCTAAAATTTTCTTTATGTCCCCATAAGATACAGCGCCCCCCTCCAGCAGGAAGTAGTAAGAGAAACTATGCTCAATTTCCCAAAATTATCAAGCTGGCTTTGGAGATGGAATTGGCTCCCTCCTTCTCTAAACCCAGACATATTGCTAATAGAAAGGTTAAGAGATTTTTATGTCCCAAATCAGAAGAGCCCTTAGGTGTGGGACAGAAAAATACCAATATTTTTATTTAAGCAGGTTGATTATAAATGCGATCTCTTTCTAAAGAAGAAAGGGGGATATGATATAGATATAATAGGATGAAAGGGTAGATTAATGAACTTCTAAAGAGCAACAACTTGTTTAAAATGTTTTGCATTGGTATAGATTTTAGTCTATTGATACAAACTTAAAGTTAATTTTGTTATACTGTGTGTATATTTCTACTCTTGTTTAAGGTATTATGTTTATATAGCTCATTTTAAATTATAATGGATAATTAAAAATAGATTAATAATTAGTCATCTATGATAATCATACTCTAGCCACATTAGTTAAGTCTTCTAGGTATACATAGAGATATTTCAGATAGATAGGTAATCTTCAAATACTTCAAAGACCTACAGAATATGGCATTTAAAATATTTTTAAAATTTAGACTTTCTGGACAGTGAGACATGTCTGCTCCTGGCAACACCAATTTACTTCAGAGAGGAGAATGGGCATCGAAGACACTTCATATGGAGTTTATCTTCACCTTGGCAAAAATAGCCATTTGGGTAAGAAACTGTTCTTTCCTGGACTGCTTGATCAACTGGACATGCAGGACCCATACAAAAGTGACCACTAAACTTTGCTTGGCAAAATGGTCCTTCCGGTTCCTGCTTCACAGAGGAAACTGCCAGACATTCTATAGGACCCTGAGAGAAGTGACCGAGAGACTCTAGCCCTGTGGGCTGAAGACAAATGCCCCAACTTTACAAAGGAACATTAGGTGACTGTCCAGGCTGCCAGCTGTCTCTGTCTACCCTGCAAGACTCCCGAAAGTTGCTTGTATCCTTCTCCCGGTTCTCAGGTAATATATCCTTCTGAGGTCTTTGATGTGGTTGAAGACTAGATAGTTATAATTTCCTCAATTATAATAAAAGATAAGTTAGATATAGAACCTTAAACTTACAAATATAAGATAGATAGGATATCTTCTTTAATATTGTAAATGTAATTCTTGCTTGATAATTGTTTTGTTATCTGTAATTTTACTATATGAAAGTTAACCTTCCTTTTTTAACAAAAAAGAAAAGGGGAAGTGCTGTGGATATCACTCTGTATAAATAAAATGCTGATTGGCCATTAGCCAGGCAGGAAGTATAGGTGGGGCAAGCAGAGAAGAGAATTCTGGAAAGTGGAAGGTGGGCAGAGAGATACTGCCAGCCAGCCGCCATGACAAGGAGGATGTAAGTAGTGGTAAGCCACGAGCCACATGGCAAAGTATAGATTAATAGAAATGGGTTAATTTAAGATAGAAGAAGTAGAGAACAAGAAGCCTGCCGCGGCCATATAGTTTGTAAACAATGTAAGTTTCTGTGTGTTTACTTGGTTGGTTCTGAGCGTCTATGGGCCTGGCAGGTGAGAGATTTGTCCTGACTGTGGGCCAGGCAGGAAAACTCTATCTACACTTGGGTGTCACAAAGGATGGAATCCCATCCCTGCAGAGCAGAGGCAAAGACTCCTCTGCTGGTCCAGGAGAAGCCAGTGCTTGGAAGTGAGCTTCTTTTGCAGAAAGCCACATGGTTGGCCACTGGGGATCTTTAGGACCCGAGGGTTGCCTCTACACAATGTTGAGCAAGAAGCCAGGAGGTTTGTGGACACAAGAAACTGAATTTTATCAAAAAACATAAGTGCTTGAAAGAGGCTACCCTTCTTTGGAAAGAATACAGCCTAGATGATATCATTGGTTTTTGGGAACAGTGTCCCATGTAGCCAAGGCTGGCCTTGAACTCACAACCTCTAGTTGTGAGTCACTATGCTTGGTGCCTTGTTATCTAACTGACGTTTCTTTTCTTTCTTTCCTTCTTTCTTTCTTTCTTTTCTTTCTTTCTTTCTTTCTTTCTTTCTTTCTTCCTTCCTTCCTTCCTTCCTTCCTTCCTTCCTTCCTTTCTTTCTTTCTTCCTTTTTTTTTTTTTTTTTTGGTTTTTCAAGACAGGGTTTCTCTATGTATCCTAACTGTCCTGGATCTCACTCTGTAGACCAGGCTGGCCTCAAACTCACAGAGATCCACCTGCCTCTGCCTCCCGAGTGCTGGAATTAAAGGCGTGCACCACCACTGCCCAGCTGAAGTTTCTTTTCTGTAAAATAGGCATGTAAGTGATCCTTTCTCTAAGGGTTTTTGGGAAGATTAAGTGAAACGATAGGAATTTCCCAGTGCTATGTCCCAGATGTAACAGATGAGTGAGTCTTCATTTCTGGTGGCCCCTGGCCTACTGCAGAGGACAGCCAAATAGAATAGACTGCCATCTCTCCTTCTATCCAGCAGCTTGTTATATGAGATTGATCTGTACCTGTTAGTGGCTGCTGCTCTAATTGCTTCTAATCAACACAGCTATTCTACCAAATTGGGCTCTTTATTATATTCATTTTACTTATGCAAAAACTTAGGCTATGAGGGAACACCTGGCCTAAGAGCAGAGTGAGAACTGAATGACAGATTTGCTTAGTCCTCAAAGTGAACATAAACTGTGAAGGGAGTTTTACACTCACCCTAGTAGGCAGGTTTCTAAACCATCAGCACAAATAGCATGCTTAGAAATGGTGGCTTGGCACCTGTAGGTGATGAAAAGAGGGAAAAGAAAATACAAGCCAAGTGACGTTTTTGGTAAACAAGCCCATGACACAAAATATGTTTAACTCCTCTTTTGTATTTTACAAGTAATTGTGATTTTTATAGCAAAATGGTGACACTGGGTTAGAAGTTCTCATTTCCTGACTTGGGTGGAATGCAAGGACAGCCCAAGACAGCTATGAATGTCTGATTTCTATGGGGCCCCCAATCAGAGGCAGCCAGACACAATTGCAAAACCCCAGTCTGGAGGTGGTAGGGAGGCTGGGATCTGCCAGTCTCTCTCTCCATCTGAGGGAAGGAAGGCAGCAAGCCCGCTGGGTGAAGTTGTGCCAGGGTCACACACTCTGATTGTTTGCCAGCTTGTCTCCTGGCTTGACTCTGGAATTCCAAGGCCTTCTGACAATGTTTCTTGCTTTTAGTGCTACACCAGACTGACCTTGCAGCCCCAGAGTTGCCTGATGAATACAGTCTTGTTTGAGCAACACCGTTATTATTTTAGAGCTGAGGAATTAGCTTGGTAGTACATCTTATAATTGGGATTGATGTGGTTAGTATCGCTGGTAACAATGACAACGATGAGGAAGGTCGTAACAGCTAACACAGATAGACTTGAAAACAGAATCCTGGCACTGAGAGGCATTGTGGATAAACAGTTGAGAGCCCAGCCTTATAATTCACATGCCCAAGGTTAGATTCTCAGTCTACTGCTCACTAGATCTGTGATTTGGGGCATGTTATGTAACTTGCCCCAATTTCTTCCTTTGTAAAGTGGAATTAATTAGAGAACCCACGTCACAATGTGTTGAAATGTTTTTGTTACAGCCATGTATATGTGCATATACATATAAAGCATTTATGTCCACATATATACATATGCACACATTTCCATGTTCTTGTGTGTGCATATACGGGAAATAACAGTCTTTAGGACAGCAGGAGTAGATGTAGCAGAGGCTCATCTGTGACACGTGCTTCGAAGAGTTGACCTTGTGTCATCTTTAGAACAGCTTTAAGGCATCTCATTTCCTGTTTCACACATGAGAAAACTGTAGTTAGAAGTTAAATGACAGGACACAGGTCAAACACTGATGAAGCCAGGATTTAAACTCTGGGGTGTCTAACATGAAAGCCTGATGTTCATCACGAATAAAAGAGATTGACAGATACCATTCCTACCACTTATTCCAGAAGTTCTACCAAATGCTCAAATATTTGTCTGTTTTGTTTGACTTTTATTTACCCACTTTAACACAGAATCTCATGTAGCTCAGGCTGGCCTCAAGCTCCTATGTAGCCAAGGATGCCCTGGAACCTCTGGCCCTCCCCTTCTTCCTCTTGACCACACTGCTACACCAAGTTTATGTGGTGCTGGAGGTGGGAACCTTGGCCTTCATGCATGCTGGACAAGCACTCTACCAACTGAGCTCCACGCCCAGTAAATCTGAGCATGCGCTGATTTACGCCTACTCCAGAAGAAATTAGAATGTTATACATGACACCTAAATGCATGGCACTGGATACATGGATTTTATCACCCACAGAGAAAGGTAGATGCTGTTCCTGGGGAGGAAGCTTGCCCCCAGATGGGAACTCTCTTCCATCTTCCAGAGTCTACACTGATGACAATAGTTACTGCCATCAAACCCCTGACATAAACAAACCTCAGGGGGGAGCGCTGTATCTCAGCTCGTGGCTACAGAGTGTTCAGCCCACAGTAGATGAATGGAAATGAGGAATGATGCTTCTAGGTACAGCTGAGGAGAAGGTTTCATTGTAGATACGAGGGAGAGAACAGCCAGAGGCATCTGGAAGGGTCCCACTGAATGTGGTCAGTGGCCTGGGCTCTGTGAGGAGAGAGAGTGGTGGAGCAAGAGAGGAGGAGAAGACAGAGGGACAGGAAAGGTGGCCAGGACAGAGGGACAGGAAAGGTGGCCAGGACAGAGGGACAGGAAAGGTGGCCAGGACAGAGGGACAGGAAAGGTGGCCAGGACAGAGGGACAGGAAAGGTGGCCAGGACAGAGGGACAGGAAAGGTGGCCAGGAGAGGAAGAATAACCAAGAAGAGAAAGAGGAACGAAGAGAGAAGAAGTGGCTGGGTTCTAGAGGACTCAGAAGCTGGGGAAGGAAAGCCCAGCCTCTGGGCTGAAGAGGTTTGGAGTAGGGGTGGGCAAGAAGTGCTGGGAGGAGCCAGGACTCTGTAACAGGTATTTTGAGAGCCAGGAGAGCCTGGTGGTCAGTGTCTGCTTTGACATGTTAATAATAGGCTCCTCAGCCATTTGTCCCAGGTTTCTTTGGGACAGTAGCTTGGCCTCATGTGACACTTGGACAGAACATGCAGCAACAGGGTTATGTCGGAGGGGACACTGTTTCTCTCATAGTGGACAGGAAGCAGAGAAAAAGAGAGAGAAAGAGTGATAAAGAGGTGTGTGTATGTGGGGGCAGGGTGGATGCTGACTGGGGTCCAGGGATAACTTCCAAAGGCTCCTTCAGCCAGGCCCACACTGCAACCTCAGCATTTAGCACACAGGCAGCTGCAGATCAAGCACTCAGACGTACAGAACTACGGCACACAACAGACCCAATGGCGGCAGTGGGGAACAGTGAAAACCTGGTCAAGTTGCAACATGGAAAAGAATGGTGACTCAAACCGCAGCTCTCTGCTAACCAGCTGCTTTTAGTTCACCTGGTGGGGCTCATTAGTGCAAGGGGTTTAACTCACTCCCAAGAGAGGTGCTGGAGTTGAGAGAAGGCTCACAGGCAAGCGGCAGATGCCCACAGGCAAGAAAAGCATATCCCATGGATGTCCATGCTATGGTACATGGTGGTCTGGACCCATGGTGCGTATGGGGAGGTGAGGACCAAAATTCCCCGCCCTATGCCAGCTCATGTTGGAAACTAGCTGGGTCTGTAAAGAGATGGGGTTCATCAGGCAAAGAGCAGGAGGAAGGCAGCCATATAGGATTGACTATATTTGCTTAGGTGTGGCAACTGGAGAGGCTGTGAGGTGGGAACAGTAGGAAGTCTGGTGTGGCTGGAGTCAAGGGTGGAGGAAGAGAGAGGATGTAGGTGGCAGTAACTGACACAGCCACTGGGTCACAGTGGCAAGGGGGCTGTTTTCATGTGGACTGCAGCTCCAGGAAGGAGGGGCTGTCACTGGTTGGGGACCCTATAAAGATGGAAGAGGGAAGGCCAGAGAGAGGGACTAACTGGAAAGGAAGTAACAGTGAAAACAAGTGGAAGGCTGGACTGGGGGCGTTAGGGTGGGAAGAGTTTGAGGATAGGAGGGATACTATTGGTGTGGCTGTAAGGACTCCTCTGAGGTCAAGGGGAGGAAGCTGTGAAGAAGGGTTCAGGATTTCTACTGTGGGCAGCCAGATCCTTGATTCAGCAGGAAGTTCAAAATGTGTGTTGGTAGGAAGAAAAGGCAA
This sequence comes from Onychomys torridus, assembly GCF_903995425.1. Classification (NCBI taxonomy): domain Eukaryota; kingdom Metazoa; phylum Chordata; class Mammalia; order Rodentia; family Cricetidae; genus Onychomys; species Onychomys torridus. Next base: position 1,821,984 of record NC_050455.1, read on the forward strand.
TGCTGAGTTTGAAGGGATGTGGGACTCAGTCATGCACAGTGTGTAGTTCTTGTTAATTTTGACTCCATATTGAAAGCAACCAATGGAAATACTTGGATTTGTTAGTTTTCAGCATGAGGAATGGTGGAGACATGAGAAAGTGGTGCTGGCATGCAGAAGGTGGGGGACGGAGACTCAGACTTGGGGTCTACTTTATAGGAACTGTAGCTATACCTGGAGGCAGCCACTTACCGTGAATAGAATAGGCTGTGAGTGTCCCAGGCATGGGGAGGAGATCTGTGGAGTGGTGGAGGTTGGCACAAAATCAGGAGAAACTGAGGGTGCCGGGTGGTGTCAGATGTCACCAAGACGCTTGGAAAAATAACTGCTAGTTTTCTTAGTAGGAACCCTAGTGAATCCAGTAGAGTCATCTAAGATCATGGGCTCATCACATGATGTTAGGGACCTGGAGGGGAGGTTGCTGAGAACACAGGAAGTGATTTATAACAGTTATAAAGACTGGGCCCAGATCTGGGAGTTGAACATTATAACATTCACGTCATGGGTGATTTTACAACATCCCGTCACATAATTCTGGAAGCTAGGAAGAGGTTTTGATTATGCCAGAGTTGTTCCTGGTGCTGATGTGCATGGCTGAGGATGTGGGGACACTGTGGAAGGTATGTGAAGAAGTGCTTGGAATGCACAGCAGGAGGAAGCTCTCAGCTCTGAGCAGCAGTGTATGAATGAGCTGGGTTGGGGTGGTGAACAAGACAGGGGGAAGGAAGTGGAGGCTTTGTTTGTCTGCAGTGAGAGTTCAGTGTGGACACATTCGCATGACAAGTTCATGGCTAAGTGTTGGCATCTGACCCAAGAGGCCACAGGGAACCACGGTAGATTTCTGAGACATAGTCATCCAAACAACAGCATGCCTGGAAGCAGGGTATAAGGTCAGGGTGTTAGGAATGACCTATGCCTTGTCTGCCTTACTCACACAGTGGGACAAGAAACTGCTGTTTGGGTTCCAAGAAATTGAAGAAAATGCCTCTGTGAGTGTCCTGACACCGTGCTCAATTCACATGCAAATACAGTCACTATGCATGGAAAATCAGGGGTCACCTGAAGATGTGGCCTCTCTGCTTCCAGATTTTGAAATAACAGGTTAGACCCAATTTGCTATCCTCCGCTGAGACCTTGTTCCGCGTATTTGCTAGGACCTTGCTGTGCAATTTCCACTTTTTTTTTCATTTTTCCTTATTAAGAAATTCTCTACTCACTCCACATACCACGCACAGATGCCCCCTCTTCCCTCCTTCCACCCCCACAGCTCTCTCTCCCAAGTCACCCCAAATCCCCCAAATCAAGGTCTCCCATGGGGAGTCAGCGGAGCCCGGCACACTGAGCCTAGGCAGGTCCAAGCCCCTTCGCACTGCACCAAGGATGTGCAAGGTGTCACACCACAGGCACCAGATTCCCAGAAACCTGCCTATGCACCAGGGACAGGTCCCAATTCTCCAGACTGGGTGCCCCCCAAGCAGTTCAAGCCAAACAACCATCTTCCGTATCCAGAGAGAACTTCCCACACAGTGGCTGCTCCAGGTCCTGGAACTAAAGAGCCTATGTCCGGAGGGCTCACCGCTGTCCATTAACTTTTAGCCTCCTCCATCCACTATTGCAAGACTCATATAGATTCATTGTTGTAAAAGAGAACACTGGTCTTCTACAATCTGCAATGCCACAACTTTCTTGAGAGACCCACTTTGGAAGGGGAGGCTGTCAGGGACCCTGGATCTAATATGGCATAACAATCTTAAATATTCCAGACAGGAAAAGTTTTTTGTCAAAGCCTTTGACAGTTTAAACTTGGAGCTTCAACAAAACTTTTAAACTTTTAAACTTTGAACTCATTTGAACCTCTGGTGATTTATGAATTATTAAATGTACCACTGCAAAACCACGGACTTTCTCTTCCTACTTAAAAGCAACTGAGAAGAGGTGGCTGTGGAGGACATAAGAAGGAGGCCAGGATGGGGGTTATCAGAGTCCTGTTCCTTCTGCTTGACTAAAAGCCAAATCTGGAAAACAGTTCAGAGACAAAAGACCCAAGCTGAGATGCCCTGAGTGGAAGAGGAGAGAGATTCGAAAGAGAAAAGACTGAAATCAGTTACAAGATAGATGTGGTTGGAGTTGAGGTCGCATGTACATGAGATGCTATTATATACAATAGGTATTAGTGGTAAAATACACATCACATAAATGTTACCATCTTAGCCATTTTAAGTGGATAGTTCAGTGACATTAAGTACATTCACGCTGTTGGACAATCATTACCATTTACAAACTTAGAAGTCTGCTCTCTTAAACACCGTACCCCCTTCTTCTCCTCCTACTTCTTCTAACCACAATTCTTTTCTTTTTTTGTGTGGTACGTGTGTGTGTGTGTGTGTGTGTGTGTGTGTGTGTGTGTGTGTGTGAGACGTATATGAATGCAGAGACTAGCAGGACATCAGGTGTCCACCCTATTGCCATGCAACAAGATATCCCACTGAACCAGAAGCTCACTATTTCAGGAGACTATCTGGCCAGGAAGCTCTCAGGACCCATCTATCTTTGCATCCCTCAATGCTGGGCCCACAGGCATGTTTATCCATGACCAGTCATTCATGTGGGTGCTGGGAGTTGAACCCACGTCTTATAAAACAAGTACTCTTGCCCACTGACCCATCTCTTTAGACTTCATCATTCTTTTTGTTTGTGTGAATTTGACTCTTTTAGGTATTTCATATAAGCAGAATTATGTATCTATGTGCACCTGTGTGTGTATGCACACACATGCCTGTGTTTATATGGGTGGCTTAGGACACATATGGACACATTATATGATTGTACTCATGTAAAATATCTAACACAGTCAATATATTTTAAATCTATTATTAACTAAGTTCACAATACATCAATAAGATGAAATGGAGGACATTAGGTATACACACATACAACAACAGCAACTGAAGTCTTTCCTGTATTTCACATAGAATTAAAAGAATAGTGAAAAATATGTATCTAATCAAATTCATAGGATGACAGCAAGAGTGTTGTTGAGGATATTGGGCAAGGAAATACTGGAGGATGTCAGAGTTAAATGTCCAGTCAAATTACATACATGATAAGTATTTATTATCAAGATCTATTTTATTTTCTAATTGAGACAGTCTCACTGTAGCTCAGCTGATCTCAAATCTGCTATGGAGCCAAGGATGACTTTGAATTCCGGATCCTCCTGCCTCTACCTCCAATGTTGGGATGACAGGCCTGTACCACTACACCTACTTTGATGTGGTGCTGGGAATTAAACCTAGGGTCCCTTGCATGCTGAATAGGCACTCTATCCAATGAGCTACATCCCTATTCCCAGAATACTATATCGTTTCATTTTGTGACTGTAGTAATGGGGACCAGACCCAGAGCTCCCCACCAAGACAGCACTCTTCCTTTGAGCAATATTCCCATGACAAATTTATAATAAAATGGGCAGAAAAGGGTGTTAGTAAGGAAAAAAATCTGAGGTTTTCCATGCACTTCAGACACAATCACCAGGTGTGCAGAGTGAGTCCAGGTAAGAAAGACACAATTTATCTTGGGTTTTTCATAGACTGTATTTTCTTCACAAGCCTGGAATCTGGTTTGAATGTGTCTGTGCTGTGTCCATTCTGGCGGCTGCCACAAGTCTAATGAACAAGGGACCCACAGTCTGGCTTCTGCTTTTAGCTGGGGCACGTGTGAGAAGAGGTGGCTTACCCCTGCAAGATTTTATTACTCTCTGTTAGTGATTCTCAAGGACTTAGTTCACAGACAAGCCCCCCACCACACAGCAGGAAGTGTAAACTCTCCATAAATCTTCACTCATGCAGGGGAGTGGCCAGCCATGCAGGAATCATGGAGAACCCACTAGCCGAGTCTTCTGCACATTTTTCTTGTACATATTTTACATTAAGGAATCTTGGCACCTGGGAGATGCAGCCGGCTAAATCCACAAGTCTTGTTTCTTAAATAACTTCCATTGTTAGAAAGATGTGAACAAGCCCTGGAAAGTGGGGTACCCAGGCAAGAATTAGCCAAGACTGTTCAAAGAGGTGGCTGTGCTGGGTGAGCACAAGGCGGGCCCTCAGTGGGGGTGGAATAGTCCCACAGACAGCTTTCTCCATAACCCAGAGTGTGACCTGTCCAGTACTTTACCTCTTGGAGAACGCCTGCTTTCCTGCCATTAGTGTGGGGAGGGTGGATAGACTTGCCCAGGAGTTGCATAAGTTATTGTTGGATTTCTCCAGTTCTTCCTGTCCTGGGTGTGTGTGCACACTCTCAGAGTGACTGCGTGTCTTGGACAGCTGCCATGTCTATGTTGGGACATTGGCAGTAGGGAGCAAGGCAGGAGGAGAGCTGGGGGAAGAGTAGGGTTCCTCTCTCTCTCCTGGGAAGATGGCAAAAGCTGAGCAGCTTGGAGTGAAGCAGATGCTGTGTCTCAGAATACTGGACGAGAGCCAGGCGACACTTCCCACTCAGGGTGGGGCTGGGCAGGTGACAGGAAAGAAGCCAAGTGGGAAGCTCACTGTGTCCAAAGATGGAGGCTCAGGAATGAGCTCTTGGTCCCCAGTGTCACAAGCCAGCTTCCTCAATAGGGCAAGAATTGCCCTCCTCCCTCGGGGAGGTCACATTTCTAAAGCAAGGACTGCTTTTGTTCCGCAGTGGTGCAGGACCTGTGTGTCACAACCATTTCACAAGTCCCTCGGCTTAGTGGGTGGGTGTCCCTGAGATGTGGCTACCAGTCTGTTGCTGAACTCTGTTCCCATCCCAGGGAAGAAACCCATGGGGGGAGGGGTCAGTTCCTCCCATATCACCCCCTCAGCTACCATAATTTGAAGTTATAAATTATTGTCTCTGTGGATAGTGTCTCCCCAAAATTTGTTCTAACCTAGGACTTGAAAATGTGACTTTATTTGGAAATGGAATCTTTGTGAATGGAACTATTGGCATCCTGCAGTGTGAAGACTGATCCATGTGCCACTCGATGCGTCCTGTTGGGAAATTGAAGTGTCAACCAGGAAGAGCAGATCCTGGCTAGACCTTGGAAGATCATTCCCATTTAAGCAGATAGAATGTACAACTTTGCTCTAAATACAAGAAATATAGATGAAGATTTTTTAAACAATGAATATTTTAGAACCAGGCAGATTGTTTTTAAATCTCTCTGGCTCATAGAATCAGATTAGTGACCATTGTTGGTTCAGGACATGTTTTCATCTCTGAATCATGTGTGGCCTATACCACCAAATCACGTTAGAAAACTCATGGAGCCACCAAACAACTAGAACTTGGATACTGACAGTGACCCACAGTGTCCTTTGCCCATCCTTGTACATAAGCACCCACTGGAGCTGTGTCTTCATCAGTTCAGTCCTAAGGAAATGCTTTGTGGTAGCTGCATTTGTGGCCACAAGGACTTACGTGGTCTAGCATTCTGGCCATTTCTTCAACACAAACACACACTATAGTCTCTTGTGTGCTGCACACAGACACATTGAGCCTCCTTTGCTGTTACTCAGAAATGCCAAGCACACCCTGGCACCCTGGCACCTAACGCCCCATTTCTGTGCTGCTGTTTTTAACAGGATGGGACTCCTTGGGCCATCCAGGCCCACTGTCTCTGAGCCTACCATCTAAAATAGTTCTCTAGCATTCCTCCACAGAATAATTAGGCATAGTTACTATTGGATCCTCCTACTGTACTGTAAGCTTCGGGAGAGTGGGCATCTGTGTGTTTGTTTCTTTGTTTGGTTTCTGCTATATGGATGCTGGAAATTGGACCTAGGTCTTTCAGAAGAGCAATCAGTGCTCTTAACTACTGAGCTGTCCCTCCAGAGCCAAGAAGTCTTTTATATTTTGTTCATTTTCCTTTCCTTTCCTTTTCTCTTTCCCTCCCTTCCTTTTCCCTCCCTCCTTTCCTTCCCTCCCTCCTTTCCTCTCTCCTTTTCTTCCTTTTTTTTTTTTCCCACCCGAGAAATGGTCTATCTCAGGCCTGGAATTCACTAAGTAACCTGACTTTGCCTCAAATTCTTTGAGATCTTCCTGCCTCAGCCTTCCGTATGCTGAGATTATAGGCATGAGCCACCATGCCAGGCGTGTCTTGTCTATCACTCTCCAAAGCCCAGTACTAGGCTGCAATTGTAGCTATCAAGTCAACTTGTGTATTAATCCTAACGGACCAGCATCTTTTATGCAGCCTTTTCTTGCCATTAATGTGCTGGATGTGAAGCTGAGTAGAGGCTTGTTTTCTTTTGGAGTTTTGTTTGTTTTTTTTAAACCCTGGAACAAAACGCACCCGTTCAGCAACGTGGTCTGTGTGTATACAAGTTGCCACAGGGATTGTGGCAGTAAAGAAGGATCTCCTGGTGGAGGGGACACTAACCTTAACCTTGAAGGGTGAGCATACTTCAGCCAGGAGCCATCATAAGTATAGCCATGCAGGAGAAGGACTAGAGGGCAAGGCAGAGATGAGGGAGAGTACCATATGGAGGGCCTCCTGCAGACTGCAGCCAGGGTGTGGGATGAAGGAGGGATGAAGATGTACACAAAGGTGGAAAGTGGGTCATGAAAGGCCAGGGCTGACCATTTCCCTGCTCAGACCTGTGGGAGCACTTCCACAGGGGAGAGCAGGGCATTTAAGCCTGTGCTGTCACCACAGGATGCATGGTAGAGGACAGGTTGGGAGGAAGAGTATTCTAAGAATACTGCTACAGGAATTGTGTTGAACTTTCATGACACTGAGAAAGAGCTGTCAGTCAGAGGAGAGCACTTTGATGGAGACAATGGGTTCTGAGGGGGATGTAAACAAGTTCTGCTGTAAACACAAGCTTAGTAAGCTGAGTTTTGGGTTTCTGTGTGATGTATAGATGACCCAAAGTTGCTCAGTGGGCTAATGGTACCTATCTGTTTCACATCACACCTGTATACATGAGCCTTTATGAGTGTGGCTTGATAATGAGGACTTCACAATTGCAGTTGGTCTTCAGTGTCCATGAGGGATCTATTTCAGGACTCTTTGTAGGTACTGATGTCTGTGGATGCTCAAGTGGAATATGTGCATATGACCTGCGTACATCCTCCTATATCCTTTAAATCATCTCCAGATGACTTGTAACCGCTGATACAATGTAAATGCTATGTAAATCACTGTTATTCTAAATTGTTTTTGGAATAGTGACAATAAAAAGTCAGTACATGTTCAATACTGGCATAGTTGTTTTCAGCATATTCTGGATTCGTGGTTGGTTAGATCCTCAGACGTGCGCTGGAGGGCTGGCTAGGAAAAAGCCTCACAAAAGCCCTTCTTAGAACTCATGTGTGAGACTAAACTGTGGACTTTTAACCCATTGAAAACTGACTGTTGTGTGAGTTGGGTTCTCTCCCTCAGCTGGCAGCTTCATGTCCAGGAGAGGAGAGAACTTTGGTCTGCTCAGATTTCATAATTTTCATGTAGCTTATCATATATAGAGCGACAGTGCTGGGCAAAATTTGATATCAATCCTTTTCTTTTGGATAAGGGTTTGCAAGAGTCCTGGGGGCTGACTTCATCTCCAGATCATCCATTCTGGCTTCATCATCTGTGGTCTCATTAAGTAAAATGGCTCATTCAGTCCTCTGTGCAGTCACTCTGCCCCTCTGTTTCCATCCTCAAGTCATCCCATACTCTTGCTCATATCCTGCCAACCAGCAGGCCCTGGAGACAGAGGTAAGCAGAGGGACAGTGGTGAAGTAGAACTCACTAGTGAATGCTGGGCACATAGGTGAGGGAGAGTCTGGAGTCCTGGACTGCCCCAGAGGTGAAGTAAAGCAGGCTACAGTCAAAGGCTGAGGCCAGGTGTGTGATGATGTAGCAGCAACTGAGGATTTCCAGCTAGACCGGGTTCCTCAGCAGCTTGCTGGGTCATTGGATAGCTCACTTAGCTCTAATGGCCAGGCTATTGTGTGGGCACACCTCTTTTCAGAAGGGACCCAGACAAAGGCTTAATCCCCTGCACTTTCACTTTCAAACAAGGGCTTTTGTCTGAAGATCTTCTACATGCAAATAATAACTTTGGAGCAGTTAAACAAATCCCTTTGTAACCTATCAGGGCCTGCGTGTGTGGCTTTATAGCGGAGAAGGTAAAGCCAAAGGAGATGTCTTGTTGGGGATGGGGGTGGGGGGCCACTCAGGCACTCCTGGCCAGGTGACAACACCTGGCTTTGACTCCTTTCAACACATGTGCCAAGCAGGGATACTGATGAGGATCAGGAGGGGTATCTGGGGATGGAGATTGGTGGAAAGGGACACATGATGGGAGAGAAAAAAGCAGGGGACATGCATCCCGAGGTGACTCATAGGTACTTCCCTCATGGTCCCTGACATCTGGAGTAAACACAGAGAAGGAAACAAAAGAGGAAAGGGTCATTCTAAGTAATTCCAGGGCGCTGTTTCCCTACCAGCAGCTTGCTCTCCTACAGCCAGCACTTCAAAGGCTCCCAGTTGCCTGTCAGCTGCAGAACTGCTCTCAGTTGAGGTAAAATATTGCTCAGATGGTGAAGTGTAAGTGTTGGAAGGAGGAGGTGATAGCGCTAAGCCAAGGGAAGAAAGGAGATGGGGAGTGATACTCCAGGAGGGAGACGTGCTTAGGGAGCAGCAGGACCATTTTGGCCTGAGCCTAGAAGGTAAAAATATCATAAGAGGCAAGCTGATGTCTTCTGGCTGAGAGATGAAAGCTGGTGCATTTGGAAGGTTGTCATGACCTATTTTAAAAGGCAGCCATCCTCCAAATGGATGCACAGTCACCAGTGAGTGGGACTGCACAAAGCACACAGGGTGAAATAGCAGAACTGCAGGCCAACACGGCGTCCATGTGAGGAGGTAGTGGAAGTGTGCACTCACACGGCAGTTTGGGTTCTTTCCTCCCAAAGACTAGTGATGGGTCGGGCGGGAAAGGAGGCCAGCGGGATCTGAGGCTCATAGGAGTCCTTAGGACATTTGATGGAATATTCAGAGATCAACACCAGCTCTGTGCAGAGTTGCTGGTGAGAGGATGGACAATGAGATGCTAAGCTTCAAAGAGACCGTCAAGTGCTCCACTCAACATGGAGAAGTGAGCCTCAGCAAGAACACATCTGTGCACTGGAAAAATGATCAAAGTAATCAAAAGGTCACTAAAATGCCCAGAATCCAGGACTGTGGCATTTTCAACCAAGATGAAAAGACAGAATAGTAGGGTGATGAGCCCAATCAAGTAAAACACACCCAAGCGAGGGATGGTGACCATCAGGACACCTCTACCGGGAAATTGAGTTGTGGTTTGGGGAGCATGAGCTTTATTAGAGCCTCTTTCCATTTGAACCACAGAGCAGCAGTGACATCAGGATGATGAAGGCCTGATGGGAGCAGCCCAGAGCCCTGTGGGGAAGGCTGGACTCCCAAGGACTCATTTCAGCCTCTGACTGACTACTCAGTTCTCTCTCCTCGCTGCTTTTACTTAATTCGACTTTCTCTTGAAGTCAGTTGATGGATTTGGTGACGTCACCAAGAGTCAGAGGACTTGGATGATGTCACATTTGGTAAGTCTTAGTCTGGATGATGGATGTGGCGGTATGTATTGGAAGTCAGAAACATGGGAAAGTCAGAAGCACTGGAGGTGCAGGGTCTGTAAGACCCCAGTGAGGTCCCAGCTCCTCTGCCAATGGGGACCCAGGAGAGAAAAATGATCAGGTGGTGGTGGCTGAGTCTGTGCTGCAGAGGACCCAGGGAAGCCCTCAGAGATGAGTGGGCAAGGTTTCCGTGATAAGCATACCTGCCCTCAGAAAGCAGTGCTTTGAGGGGCCCTAGGGCAAGCCTTCCAGCTTTGAGCTCTACCTCAGCAGGAGAGGAAAAAGCCTCCTCATTGTGTCCTGTTGACTAGCTCTCCAGGTGGGGGATCCTGGAGGCCATTTCAAAAGGGGCAGTCAGATGCCCCAGCTCCCCACTCATACCTTTTTCAGAGGTGGCAGGACCCAGTCCCTACAGATGTTTGTCACTAGAGGTGCCTGGCACATTCCTGCTTGAGGGAGCACCTACTATGCAACTTGTGACCTTGTGGAAGGTCATCCTTGCTAGAGACAGGAACACTCTCATTTCCCACCCATAGTGTCATCTCCAGCATGTGCCCAGGTATCATCCTCATCAAAACCAGAGAATGCCTGGAGAGATGGCTAAGTAATTAAGAACGCTGGCTGATTTTCCAGAGGACACAGGTTCAACTCCTAGCCCACACGCAGAGGCTTACAATTGTCTGCAACTCAATTTCCAGGGTATCTGATGTTCCCTCTGGCCGACACAGGCACCAGGCGCTCATGTGATGCAGACATGTTTTTCTTTCCACTTTTCCTTTTGTCTTTCAGCAATGCACTCTGCCAAGCCCCATGTGCAATGGCTGCCCACATTCCCATGTTACACACAAGTGCCCATCTGTGTACACATAGCTTCCATGGCCTGTCCCCAGAGAGCTCAGTACTGACTGCTGACATGGGTTATATAACAGACCAAGTGCTCAGGGGTACAGACAATATCAGGGTACTTTTTCCTGAGTACAGGGTCATTCTACAGCCAGGCATCTCACAGAGCCACCAGTAACAGTGAATGAATGCAAGAGAAAGAGGCGGTTTGCTGTCCTTGAAGAAGTGTCTGGCTTTTGGTGCAAGATGAGATACAAGCAAAACAGCTATGTACATTAAACCAAAACAAAATCCTCAAAGAGAGAAGGCTTGAAACCCCACCCATTATAGTTGTGCTGGATTCTTGAGATCTCCATCCCAGAGCTGAGAAGTTCTGGAGGGCCAGCTAACTTGAAGAGATCACACTCTGGCACCTTTTCACCATTTCCCATCACAGGCGTGTGGTACTCTGCCTGTCTCTTGTGTGCAAGTGGAACCATTCAAAGCAAGGAAGAGAGCAAATTAGTAGTAGAGAGCTTGGTACTCTTCAACACAGGATAGACATCCATAATCCAGACCTGCTGGGGAACTCATTCTCCTTAACCACTGTTTCATGACTTTATTTCTTTGTTTCTTTGTTTCTCTCTCTCTCTCTCTCTCTCTCTCTCTCTCTCTCTCTCTCTCTCTTTCTTTCTTTCTTTCTTTCTTTCTTTCTTTCTTTCTTTCTTTCTTTCTTTCTTTCTTTCTTTCCGAGACAGGGTTTCTCTGTGTAGCTTTGCGCCTTTCCTGGAACTCGCTTTGGAGACCAGGCTGGCCTTGAAATCACAGAGATCCGCCTGGCTCTGCCTCCCGAGTGCTGGAATTAAAGGCGTGTGCCACCACCACCCAGCTGACTTTTATTTATTTTATTTTAAACTGTTTTTCATTTTACATACCAACCACAGTTCCCCCTTCCTCCTCTCCTCCCCCTCAGCTCCCCCCCCACCACACCCCACATCTACTCCTTAAAAAGAGTAAAGCATCTCATGGGAAGTCAACAAAGTCTGGCATATAAATTGAGGCAGGACCAAGCCCCTTTCCTCTGCATCAAGGCTGAGAAAGGCTTCCCTCCATAGGGAATAGGCTCCAAAAAGACAGCTCATGCACCTGGGATAAGTCATGATCCCACTGCCAGGGGCCCCACAAACAGACCAAGCCACACAACTGTCACCCACATGCAGAGGGCCTAGTTCAGTCCCATGCAGGCTTCCCAGCTGTCAGTCCAGAGTCTGTGAGCTCCCACATCTTGGGTCCGCTGTCTCTGTGGGTTTCCCTGTCATGATCTTGATGCCCTTGTTCACTCATATAATCCTTCCTCCCTCTCTTCAACTGAACTCCAGGAGCTTGGCCCGTCTGCTTCCATCAGTCACTGGATGAAGGTTCTATGATGACAATTAGGGTGGTCACCAAACTGATTACCGGAGTAGGCCAGTTCAGGCATCCTGTCCACTGTTGCTAGGAATCTTAGCTGGGGTCATCTTTGTGGATTCTGGGAATTTCCCTAGCACCAGGTTTCCCCTTAACGCCATAATGGCTCCCTCTATCAAGATATATCTTTCAATGCTCTCCCTCTCTGAACCTTCCCCAACTCAGCCATTTTGATCCCCTCATGTTCCCATCCCCCATCTCCCCTCCCAGTTTACCTAGGAGATCTTATCTATTTATCCTTTCCAGGACGATAAATGTGTGTCCCTCTTAGGGTCCTCTGTTACATAACTTCTCTGGGGTTGTGGATTGTAGTTTGGTTATCCTTTGGTTTACATCTAATATGGGTTACCTCACTTAGGATGATTTTTCTAGTTCCATCCATTTGCTTGCAAATTTCATGATGTCATTTTTTTTCAGCTAAGTAATAATACTCTATTGTGTAATGTACCACATTTTCTTTATCCATTCTTCAGTTAAGGGGCATCTAGGTTGTTTCCAGGTTTTGGCTATTATGAATAATGCTGGTATGAACATAGTTGAACAAGTGTCCTTGCGGTATAGTTGAGCATCCTTTGGCTATATGCCCAAGAGTGGTATAGCTGGGTCTTGAGGTAGATTGAGTCCCAATTTTCTGAGAAACCATCATATTGATTTCCAAAATGTCTGTAAAACTTGTACTCCCACCAACAGTGGAGTAGTGTTCTCCTTGCTCCACATCCTCTCCAACATAAGCTGTCATCAGTGTTTTTTATCTTAGCCATTTTGACAGGTGTAAGAATTATCTGAGTTGTTTTGATTTGAATTTCCCTGATGACTAAGGATGCTGAGCAATTCCTTAAATGACTTTCAGCTATTTGAGATTCTTCTGTTAAGATTTCTTTGTTTAGATCTGCACCCCATTTTTAAAATTGGATTATTTGGTATTTTGATGTCTAGTTTCTTGAGATTTTTTAAAATATATTTGGGAGATCAGCCCTCTATCAGATGTGGTGTTGATGAAGATCTTTTCCCATTAAAACAGTATATGGGAGTGAGAAAGAAGGCTCAGTGGCTAATGGCCCTGACTGCTCTTCCAAAGGACCCTGGCTTGATTCCCAGTACCCACATGGCTGCTGACAATTACCTGTAACTCCATTTCCAGGGGATCCAGTGCCCTCTTCTGGACTTCATGGGCACCAGGTACACATGTGGTACATAGATATACTTGCAGGTAAAACATGTACATCAAATAAAAAATTTAATTGGCTCATTTTAAAAAATAAGAATTTTTAAAAGTTACTATAAACTTTATTGGTATTATCCTTTTCTCCAACTTCTTCTCTTCTGCAAATTGTTTTTTTTTTTTTTTAAGATTTATTTATTTATTTTGTATACAGCATGTATGACTACAGGTCAGAAGAGGGTAGCAGATCTCATTACAGATGGTTGTGAGCCACCATGTGGTTGCTGGGAATTGAACTCAGGACCTCTGGAAGAGCAGTCAGTGCCATCTCTGAGCCATCTCTCCAGCCCCTGCAAATTGTTTTTATCTTTTATAATTCAGAATGTAAGTAATAAGTTTTCAACATTAGTTTTCAACATTTGGTTATTAGGGTATTTCTTGGATTTTTCCCAATTGACTTGTTTATGAAATGTTTAAAATTTCTAAAAAGCTGAATAGAGGTTTTTTGTTTGTTTATTTGAGGCAGAGTTTCTGCTACAAGCTCAGAACCCCAGGGCTCTATAGATCTGAAGTTCCTACAGCTTTCCACTAGCCTGGAGATATGGGCAAGGTTGGCACATTTGGGGGAAAATCCATTTCTCTGGCCTTTTTCAGCTTCTAAAAGCTTCTCACTTTCTTTGGCTCATAGCTCCTTCCTCTGTCTTCAACATTAGCACAGCTGCATTTCTCTGACCCTCTGTTATCACATCTGGTTTGTTGATGACAGACAGAAACAGCTCTAGGTTTCCTTTGTTGTTGGTGGCTTGTTGTTGTTTTCTGTTTGTTTTGAAAAAAGATCTGAGAATGTATTCAGACTGGCCTCTGGCTTCAGGTGCTGTCTTGGCTTTGGAGTGTTAAGATTGTAAGTATGAGCCACCACACTAAGCTGTTTTTGTAAGGATACATACAATTAGAGTAGGTTTGCCCAGCTAATTCAGTTAGGTATCTGCAGCCCAAGGTCTTTGAATGCACCCTCTGAGCCTTGGTGGGGCTTAGGAGGCAGACAGACTAACACAGAGTATGTCAACGACTGTGGCTCAACACAGAGCATGTCCACGTTGTGGATCAACAGTATGGGCTGATACAATCAAGAGTCATAGAAACTGGTGAGGCAGAAAGTGGGGAGGTCATTCCACACCAAGAGGAAGAAGTGTAGGATGCTGGGTGAACGGGGATCACCTTGAGATCAGTTAGCTTTGTCAACCAGAGATTTCTGAAGGAAGATTGTAGATATAGACACATAAAAGCAAGGTATAGATGCTCATGTCCTTGTTTGAACCCACATATAGAACCTTTTCACAGCTCCTGGGACTTCTTTCCTCTCTCGGGAGCTCCTTCGGAACTGCGGTAGCCTCATTTGGTTTTCTGCCTACATTAGTTAGGTCTCTTCTCACCGTGGCAAATTGCCTGGCAGAGGAGGAAGGGTTTATTCTGGCTCACGATCTCTAGCAGAGAAGGTGGGGTACAGTGATTCTTTGACAGGGGAGCATGTTGCAGAGCCCAAGTCGGGAAGAGTCAGGAACTGTACGCTCCCAAGGGCACACCCTCAGTCACCTTCCTCCTGCTACATCTTACATCCTGAAGTCTACAGCCTCCCAAGACAGTGCCACAAGCTGGAGGCTAGGTATTCAAATACATGGCATTTTAGACTCAAGCCTGTAGAGCGGTGGTCTGATGAGATACCCCTTTACATGTTGGTGAGAACCTTTGTACTATCATGTAGCTTCTCAATGACTGACTGGAGATTTTCATGAGTTTCAGGAAATGCTCTTCGATGGCTGGCTCCTCCAGCCTCATCAAGCTGGAGTCTTCCTTAATTTTCTGCTTAAAACAGTGTCCATGGATGCATGCATGTATGTGGGTATTGATCATTTATCTATCTATCTATCTATCTATCTATCTATCTATCTATCTATCTATCATTTTTCTATCTTTCTTTCTATCCATCCACTTATCCATCCTCTACTCATCTATGTATACCTGTCTCTCATCTATAGCTTTATACAACCCACATGCTTACCTGATCATATGATCTGGGCTTACTTGCTTCCCAAGAATCTCTACAAATGTATTTCTGAAGCTTGCCCTGATTTTTCCTAACTTTTCCTGACTGAATAGACAAGAATTCCTTACTGTAGACAAACCTGGGAAGGATTTCACAGCAAAGACAAAGGAAGAATTGGCAGGAAAGGAGCAAATACATGATCTGTTCCCCACCATGAGGCTGCACACGTCAGAGCTCTTTAGCACAGGCCAAGAACTTCCAAGCATGACTTTCAACTTGACCCACATCTCTAGAGTCTGATGATGCCTCCCAGGGGCTGCAGCTGCCTGTGTATGAACTCTCCCTCTCAGCTGACTTTGCAGAAGCATGCTCACTGGGAGACTAGCGAGGCCCTTTGGAAAGCCCCAACTGGCTGCCAGATCATCTGTAAATTCCCACTTCTACTCTGCTCTTTAGAGTTGCTACCTGTGGTGACTTGGGTCCATCTCAACCCTTCCAGTGAGTCCCTTCCTGTTCCTTCATGCTGTTTCTGTTGCCTCCCAGGGTATGAGCCACACAATGAGCAGGAAGGCCCTAGGGAGGCTGCTTCTGCATTTTAGTTTAAGAACAGAGACAGGTTGCTATTTTTAGCTTTGCATGGGAAAGTCCAAGGGAGCAGGGAGAGCATGGATCTGCCAGAAATCCCTTTCTGGGATGGCTGCCATCTCAACTGATATGGGCAAGAGAGGTGGCAATGTCTCTGACACTCTAGTGACACCACAACATCCCCCTGGGGCACCTGGACCAGTTACCCTGGATTTCTCTTGGCAGGACAGACATTCTCTGCCTCCTTCAGGCAAAGGGTGGGGCGGGGGCGAGAAGGCAGAGTGAGAGTCACTGTTCTCTGAAAATAGGAATATGAATATGACCAGTGAGGAGTGTTGAGGGGGAAGAGGAGCATCATGTCTACAGGGACAGCTGGGTATTGCTGAGGGAGCCACCTATGGCGCAGAGCAGAAGATGGCCCAGCGTGAAGGATGAGACCCAACCACAGGTGACAGAAGGAAGCATCTAAAGATGGAGCAAGTGTGGAGACTGGAGACTGGATAGGCCAACCAAGGGTCCCACAGAAGAACAAGAACAAGAGAAGTTTTGTTTTGGACCTGAAAGGCTGGACTGTGCCAGGGGCCAGAGGGAGCTAGAGAGGCATTGTGAGGTCAGGGAGCCTATGGACAGGCACTGCTTCAGCTGATGGGCCGGGCTGGGCATGAGGGAAGAAGAGCAGTGAGGAAAGGGGGTGAGAGGGCTTCAGTCCCTCTGTGACATCTCTCCGAGCAGGCTCAGCCCACTGCTCCACCTCCCCTGTCTCAGACCCCCTGCCACATGCCACAGGCCAAGGGCAGATGTTCACCTGTGTCATGTCTGGAGAGAACATTGCACTCTCTGGAACCTTTGTGATGCCCCGTATTGGGGGAGATGCTACTTACCTTCATATAGGATGGCCCTCTCTCCCTCCCTCCTCCACCTCTTCTCTCTCTCTCTCTCTCTCTCTCTCTCTTTCTCTCTTTCTCTCAAGGTCTCACTTTAGCCCAGGCTGTCATCGAACTCAAAACCTTCCTGCCTCAGCCTGGCTTTTGTTATTTATCTTTTCTCTTCTTTTGCCCCTCACTCCCCTCCCATCTTCTCTAACCTAGGGTTAGAGAAGGAGAAAATGAACTCCACCAACTTGTTCCCAGACCTCTGGACATGCACCATCACAAGTGCCTCAAATCACATACAATAACAACAACAACAACAACAAAATTTAAAGAAATAGAGCCTTAGGAAACACAAGAAATTCATAGAAAAGATAAACTTGACAGTTACAGCCACAATGCAAATCAATCCTGCAAGAAATAACAACTCCAGGGAAAACCAGAGATCACTGGAGGAACCCTCTCCAGGTGAGAAGGGGTGTAAGTAATCTTCTAGAGTCTTCACACTTGACTGTGTGTGGCCACACACTAAGAAGCTCACTGCAGGGCAGTGGTCGGGGAGATTCAGGCCACTGATGCTGCCTGCAGCAGCCTGGGGAGTTCTCCTCAGAGACCTAACTTCCAAGGGCACTGCTGAAAAGAATCTGAGGACTAGTAAGTCAGTGTGAATGGAGCTGGAGTTTGTTAGGAAATGGTCTCAGTACAGCTTCAGACACGGCACTACGAGGAGAATTAAGAAAAGGACAAGGTTACACACTCCAGTGGGCATGGGCTCTGAAGCATAGTCTGTGTCGGTTTCCTTTTAAGAAGGCAGTGGAGCTGTGTAAACCCTTGACAAATGTCAGCCTCCAGAATGTGTCATTGATGCCCATATTCCCAGCTTTGCTGGCACAGAAGTCTGTGGTTTCTTCTTTCCACCTGGATGTATGAAATTTTTCCTCTGGTAAACACCTGGCACACAAAATGAGAGCTGCTGGCCCATTACAGCTCTGGCTTTTCTTAAGATTAAATAGACACACCCCAAACACAACCCTCTCTCCCCAAGAGAATTTGACAATCAGCCACATTCTTGGGAAAGTTGGAATGGTATCACATTCTGGGAAGCTCAGCAGAACCTTCCTTTGCCTGAGCGCTCAGATCGCAGGTGCTTAAGAGCTCCAGGCCTCAAAATCTCTCCGTGGGCAGTTTCTCTCTCAGATGTGAGACACTGAACATCTTCCAGAAACAAACTAATAGCCACACACCTCAGGAGGTCTAGAGAGATGGCTCAGCAGTTAAGAGCATGTTCCTAGCATCGTGTCTAGCAGCTCCCATGACCTGTATCTCCTGTCTTATGGGAGTCAAATGCCTCGGGCTTCTGTGGGCATCTGCTCTCTCATGTATGTACTTCCCCATATACATAATTTAAAAATACTAAAAACCAGTCTTAAAAAGATCCTTGGGGTTAGAAGTTATTCTTAGCGTGCGTTCTTTACTCTGATGACTGTAAAGGTTTTTTTGGGGTGAGAATGAGACACAATCTTGCTCAGTAGCCCAGGCTGGCCTTGAACTAGCCTCATGACCCTCTTGCTTCAGTCTCCCAAGTTCTGGAACTGCATACCACCACACCTAGCCTCCAATCACTGTTTTAATGGAAACAATAGATATGTGACAGTTGGGGCAAAGCATGGCCAGACAGTGCTTTTGCAGAGGAGTGTTAGGCTTCTGCTGTGAGCTTTGGGGACACTGTCCACCATTAGCTAGGTTCCTTGAATAGAGACTCGGAGATGAGGCACTTTCTTTCCCTTCTTGTATGAATGTTCCTAGCAAGGTGAGCAGGAGTGTGATGCACAGGCTCAGCATGTAAAGGTGCCAAGGAAAGAGGTGACAATGAAGCAAAGTCCTGCAGCAGCTCTCAGAACACAGGAAGGGCACATATCTAGGTGTCCTGCTCAGGTGCCAAGGGGTGAAATATTTTTCTCCTGCACATGAGTGCTTCTGGAATGCTCCACAGCTGCAGATTCTGACACAGTCTCTGGGCAGGCACAGTAGGCCCTGGCCCCTGAGAGCAGCCTCTACACCAGTGTGGGGAGGGGAAGAGCCAGGCTGTGTCAATGCAGCAGACACTCACTGATCACTGCGATGGGACAGCCTGGGCCTCTTTGTGACTCTTATGTCTCTTCATGTCCCCAGAAGTGTCTCATTTGCTTCAAGATACAAAAAGATACCACTTACAGTCATACACAGATGAATAAATGGCTGGCACAGAGGTGTTGCCAGCTCCATCTGACAGATGGCTCAGGCAGGCTGGAGGAGCTCTTTCCTTCCTCTTTAAGGGAATTCGCCTCGTTAGAGTACCCAGCCTTCTCTGGTTTCTGGGAATGGCTTGAGAACACTTCTGTAGCACAAATCCTAATTGGTCTTGGTAAAAACCCAGAGTCAGATATCAGGTTGAAAGCTGAAAGATCAGAGAAGTAGAGCAGCCACTAGTTCTTACCTCTACCGAATTCTCAGCCCAAAGGGGGAAAACTCCTGTCTCCTCCCACCTTATAGTCCTCTCTCGGCCCAGCCATATCACTTCCTGTCTCAACCTCCTTAGTGCTGGGATTAAAGGCATGTGTGCCTCCCAAGTGCTGGGAGCAAAGGCATGAGATCCCAAGTGCTAGGATTAAAGGTGTGTGCCACCACTGCCTGGCCTCTGTGACTAACTGGTGGCTGGCTTTGCCTTCTGATCTTCAGGCAAGCTTTATTTGTTAGAGCATACACAAACTATCACCACACATTTCTGCTGCCTTTCTCAGTGAGTGTTCTCTCTGAGGCCATGCCCTGTCTGTCTGTTCCTCATCTTCCCTGCTTCTGTCCCATCTGTCTTCAAGCACAGCATCCAGGGTGCTTCATAATCCAATCCCACATGTGTCTTAATTAGGGTTCCTATGGCATGACCACAAGCAACTCGGAGAGGAAAGGGCTTATTTCAGCTTACAGTTCCAGGTTGTGCTCCATCACTGATGGAAGTCAGGACAGGAACTCGCGCAGGGCAGGAACCTGGAGGTGGGAGCAGAAGCAGAGGGCATGGAGGAGACTGCTTACTCTTGCTCTTCATGACTTGCTCAGGCTACTTACTCCCTATAGCACCCAGGGATGGTGCTGCTTTTGGTGAGCTGTCCACCCCACTCCCTCAGTCAAGAAAATGCACCACAGGCTTGCCCAGAGGCCAATCTGGTGAAGGCATTCTCATCTGAGGTTCCAACTTCCCAAACGATTCTTGTTGGTATCAAGTGTACATAAAACCAGCTAGCAGCCCCCTGCATTTTGTGTGTGTGTGTGTGCGCGCGTGGTTTTTCGAGACAGGGTTTCTCTGTGTAACAGTTCTGGCTATCCTGGCATCTGCTTTATAGACCAGGCTGGCCTCTAACTCACAGAGGCAGGCCTGCCTCTGCCTCCCAAGTGCTGCAATTAAAGGCACATGCCACCAACACTCGGCCCTCCATCTTTTTTTCATACCACCTTTCCCTAAGCATGATGCTTAATCCTGATTGTCAGCCTTAAAGGCTTTAGAATTGCTTGGGAGATACCCCTAGGCATATCAGTGAGAGTATTTCCAGAGAGACTTAGCTGGAGAAGGAAGACCCACTGAATTTGGGTGACACCGGCCCATGGGCTGCCATCCTGAGCTGTATTAAAGAGCAGAAGCCAGCAGAGCACCTGTCCATCTGTTTCCTCACTGAAGACTCAATGTGACTAGCTGCTCGTGATCCTGCTGTCATGCCTCCCCATTACGATGGACTATGTCCTGAGCCAAAATCAATCCCCCTTAGTTGCTTTTATCAGGTATTTTGCTATAGCAATGGGGGAAGTAACTAATTCACTGTTTTCTCCAACTACTCACCCACCCAGCCACTTGAATAAGCACCTATTATGTGCCTACTATTGTTTCCAGTACTGAGATATAAAGATAAATAAGAAATACACTATTCCTGCCTCCATAGAGCTGTGGTCCCAAGTGGAATGCAAACAGAGTGATAACAATATCACTTGATGTCAAGTACTCAATGCAGGGTACAGTGGGATGAATAAATGGAATTCCATCAAGATTTGGTGGGACAAGCATGTGTCCCAGAGGAAAGACAATTAGCTGGAAACCCAGAGGATGAGTCAGCATGAGTTTGCTGAGGGGTGGGCAGCATGCAAGGAGTTCCAGATGGCAGGTACCAAGACTGCAACAGACAGGAAAACCTTCATGTGTTTTGGAAGATGAATTTGGAAGGAGGTAGAAGTGGGTCTGGAGGGGTAGCTGAGGTTGGAAAAGGTGGTTCTAGAGGGGTAGCTGAGGTTGGAAGAGGTGGTTCTAGAGAGGTAGCTGAGGTTGGAAGGGGTGGTTCTGGAGGGGTAGCTGAGGCTGGAAGGGGTGGTTCTGGAGGGGTAGCTGAGGCTGGAAGGGGTGGGTCTGGAGGGGTAGCTGAGGCTGGAAGGGGTGGTTCTGGAGGGGTAGCTGAGGTTGGAAGAGGTGGTTCTAGAGAGGTAGCTGAGGTTGGAAGGGGTGGGTCTGGAGGGGTAGCTGAGGCTGGAAGGGGTGGTTCTGGAGGGGTAGCTGAGGCTGGAAGGGGTGGGTCTGGAGGGGTAGCTGAGGCTGGAAGGGGTGGGTCTGGAGGGGTAGCTGAGGCTGGAAGGGGTGGGTCTGGAGGGGTAGCTGAGGCTGGACCACACAGGAAGCAGCTAAGCAAGGCTACCATACCACGCTCCCTTGCAATGATCTGACACTACAGAGATCTAGCACTAGCGCAGAAAGCCACACGAATCTCTAACACGTTGAGATTTTGGCAAGTTCCCGGCAGCTGGCAGAAGGAGAACCAGGGAAAATGGGAGCACACAGAGATGGCAAGGAGAAACGTATTTAGGAAACCAGGAAAACAGTTCATCCAGCTCAGGAAAAGGGGGTTAAAGTCAACTTCTGGATATAGGTGAAAAGAACCCCCAGAAATCACCCAAACCACAGAATCCAGAGAAGGAATCAGAGTGCTTGAGATCAACCAGGCTGGATGAAGGTAAGAGGCCCTTGGGTGCAGGCAGAGGGTGTGGCAACTTGGGTCCCTGCCCATCTGTTAAGAGTGTGGCGGACTCCTCCAAACAGTCAGAAGTGGTCAGTGGCCACCACAGAACTGCGGTTTGTATTTATGGCTTTAATTAAATTGAATTAACTGTAATACACAGGGCTTCTTCTGTTTGCCTTACTCTACAATCCAGAATGGCCCCTTGTGGGCTGCCAGGCATGACAGATGCCGTGTGCATTGGGCTTGGGTTTTCTGTCCCCAGCAGGGCAGCCTGATCTTCCGAGGCTGAATCACAGTAGTAGAGATTGAAATGTGTTACAGCAGCTGCAAGACTGATATCTTTTCTTTGTCCTCACCTCAAAGTCTTGTCCACACTCTGGGGCAAGTCCAGAATGCTTCGAGGTCTTGACCCAAAATTCTCACAAAACAGTCCTTAATCCACTTTGTGGGAATGGTGGTGGTAACTTACAGGTCTCAGACCAGAGTGCCTATGTGACTGACGTAGATTGCCAGGGAAGAGGTTTATTAAAAGCGTTATTAATAACACAGGCAGACAGACAACAGTACGGTAGGGGCTTTAATGGAGTTCAGTCCCCAGCACTAGGGAAGGCCAGTAAGGGAGGTAGATGCCCCACAGAGAGGAAGTCAAGGCCTGTGTGACAGAAGGAAGGTCTTCTCACACCTTCTGAGCAGGGAAATGGCTTCACAGCACAAGCTCACAGGCAGCCAGGCTCTCTGATTCCCACACAACATGCAGGGGAGGAGTGGGGAGCGGGATATGTGTCCAGCAATCCCCACTTTGATGTAAATGCACTTTCCCAGGTGAAAGCTCCTGGCAGCTGGAAGTCACATGGTGACAACCTAAGCAGATTCCTCTGGCTGTGAGTCTGATATGCACTGATGATCAGCTGTAGACAGCAACAGAGAAGACACTGAATTCCAAACTGTTACTGGGACTCATAACATCTCAGTGGAGTGTGTATCTGTATGGGGGTGTGGGGTGCCATGTGTGGGTGTGCCCTTGGGAGGCTGAAACAGGAGGACCAGCTTCATTATATAATAATACCATTTAAAATAAATAAATATGTTAACGAATAAACATCAAACTTAGCCAAGACCTTGTTGAACAAATATGTAGTGGTCAAGGCTGGACTAGGCAGCCTGAACCTTTCTCTCAGCCATGTCTCTGCTACATTTTATGTTTCAGTTCTATAGGAACATGAATTTCCTGCTTAAACTGAGAATTGTGGAATTTGATAGTGGTTAGGAATGTAGACACTAGTCATCAATGCCCAAGTTCAAATCTCAGCTCTAATCCTTAGTTACTGTGTGACACTTGGTGAGTAAGTTAATATCTCTGTGCTTTGGTTTCATCTGTCGGATGGGATAGTAACAGCAGCTGCTGAGGATTGTGGCAAGGATGAGTTAATGCCTTAATCAGGCACACGGAAATGATAGCTGAGGTCATTATTTTTATTTCACTGAAGTGTAGTGAACCTAACTATATCAAGTTATAGGGTCAGATCAGGGGTCACACTTTTTGGGGTGGTGGCATCTGACCAGGTGACTGTCACACTTCTGCAACACTTGCTCCACACATAGGGAATTGGTTTGTGTTGGCTGGATTTATGTCATCTTGGCACAAGCTAGAGTTATCTGAAAGGAAGGAACCTCAGTTGAGAAAATGCTTCCATAAGATCCAGCTGTGAGGCATTTTCTTAATTGGTGATTGGTGAGAGAGGGAGGGCCCAGTCCACTGTGAGTGCTGCCATCCCTGGGCTGGCGGTCCTGGATTCTACAAAAAAGCAGGCTGAGCAAGCCATGGAAAGCAAGCCAGTAAACAGCTCCCCTCCATGGCCTCTGCATCAGCTCCTGCCTCCAGGTTCCTGCCGTGTTTGAGTTCCTGCCATGTCTGAGTGCCTGCCCCAACTTCCTTCAATGAACCCTTTCCTCCTCAACTTGTTTTTGGTCATGATTTTTCATCGCAGCAACAGAAACCCTTACTAAGATGGGGTTACATGCAAAAAATGAAGGGCACCAATGTTCTGATGTTCTAAAAATGAAAAGACAGAATTCTTACTATTGATCATTTCCAAAGGAAATTCTTTTGACCTTCTCAGGTCATTACCAGGGTGCTAAAGAAGAATGACCTTGAAAGGTTAATTATTTATTAATTTATTAATTTATTTATTTAGGTTTTTCAAGACAGGCTTTCCCTGTGTAGCTTTGCGCCTTTCCTGGATCTCGCTCTGTAGACCAGCCTGGCCTCGAACTCACAGAGATCCACCTGCCTCTGCCTCCCTAGTGCTGGGATTAAAGGCATGCGCCACCACTGCCCTGCAATGTTTTATTTTTAATGCCTTAAATAACTTCTAGATATGATACTGTTATTTGAAAGGGGGAAACCATAAAAATGGTTGCTTTTGTAAAAGAACAAGAAGCCTCAGTAGCTAGCTCTCCATGAATATCAGCATATCCGAGGCCAACTTACAGGAAGGAGTAATCGGGAACTGGTGTTGAAAATGAGCTTGTAGCTCAAAGGGTGGGCAATATATTTGTGCCTGTGCAGACTAAGGCTGCATTCACCCCCATTTCACTGCCAGCATGGCCCCAGGAACTTCTTTCTCTGGAGTCCTGGGGAGGAACCATATGGGCTTTGCATGGAGGAGGAGGACTCACTCAGACCCCAGGCAAGCCGCTCAGGCTGGGGAGAAATGAGGCAAGATGGCCTCATCTTGAGAGAGGAAGAACCTCTGCCAGCGACAGAAGGCCATCCCGTCTCCATGAGTCCGTCTCCCACGGTTCTTGGAAGTAGAAACCACCAGGAAAAAACAACAAAGGGGGAAAAAAAGAAATAATTGTTTCCCATGGGAAATGGATGGTTAGTCCTCAAAGCTGGCCTGTGGCAGTGGGAGTCACCATGGTTGGGACCTACTATCCTCAGACTGGAGGAGCACGTGCTGTGGATAGACTCACAGGAGCAGAGAAGACAAAGTCTGATCCTGTGAACAGAGCAGACAGTTCTGAGGGAGACGATGCCTGAACAAAACCGTGAGTGGATGTCCTTAGAAACCTGCACAACCCCCGGGCTCCTTTGAAGCTCAACCCCACGGAACTCCTTTGAGAGGAAGCTGTAATCAAACCCATTTTGCAGGTACCAAAAACTGGTCCACAGAGGTGATGCAGAAGTGAGATTTGACCACAAGTCATTTGACCCTGGCATGTGGGTCTTAGCACATAGCCCTGGCCTTGGATAGGAACTTCTCAAAATGAAAGAAGGCAGGAAACGAGCTAGCAGAGGTTGGCCGGAGTTCTCTGAACACTGCCTTCAACTCAAAACAACTTCTTCAAGGAAACCTAACTCTCATTATTCTTTGTCACAAAGCAGCTGTATTCCCTTGCGAGGCACATCCTCAGAGTCTTCCCTCTCCACTTCCTCTTCCCCTTCCATGCTGGCTGTCTCATGAATATCGATATGGACAAATGAGCTCAGAAAACTCCAGTGACAGCAGTATCCCTCTCCCTGGCTCCCTGGCTCCCTGGCTCCCAAGGTCAGAACAACAAAAGCATCCCACTGCAAGGGTGACCCCTGGGGAGCTGGAGGAGGAGCAGCTTGAGCTCTTTGTCTTTAGAGTCCCATGGGGCCAGCCTGGGGAGGCTGCAGACTGTAGAGGGAACACTGGAGAGTGACCCCCACAATGAGACAGGCACAGTTTGGAAGCTGCACCTCGAAAGCTACATGATCCTGGAATATCATTCTACCTTGTTTTGGAATGATCTGGAATACAGTGCCTTTCACTCATTATTTTTAAAATGACAAATGTCACAAACACAATCCTTATTGTTACTGTTTTGGGGGATGTGGGGAAAGGGAGCCCCGCGGAGGACTGATCCACTGCAGCATTTCTGTGGTGTGCCTAGAAGAGCTTGCTTCTTTAACCCCAGTCAGAAATACTTTTAGAATCACAATTTTAAAGGTGTGGAGTCCTTAGTTTAGAAATGATCTTATTTTTAGGACACGAGAGATCGTTTCGTTTCAGATGAGAAATCTCAATATAAAAATTTAAGTTTCTCTTCCCAGACTGCAACAGCAAAGGGGGGCTCTTTTCTCAGGCTTTACTCAGGCTCTGCCTGTGGGTCTGAGGAAAAGGTGGTGGGGAAGTAGAGCAACACTCTAGGAAGAAGGAAGGCTTGGGAGGGCTGCAGACTGTACTTGGAAATGAAAAGGGCAATTATTTGGAGACAAGAGGAAATGCTCACTGCCCAGCACTGTCATCAGCTGCATTTCTAAAGAAATAAACAACCTCAGAAGCTTAATAAAGGTAAATAAACTACGCTGCGTTCTAGTGTTCGGTTTCTCTCTACAGCGTCTCCTTAAGTAAGCTGTTCTCCAGCTGAGGACAGATCAGACGGGTTTAGATTACATAACGTGGCTGGGCAGACTGGGGAGACACTGAGGCACAGAGAGTCAACCCATGCTGCTGAGAAGGCCCCCAGAGTCTCCTGCCACTATCCAGGGATGGCCGATGGTGTCGCCCTGGGCCTCCTCTTCCACAGCTCCTCTTTTAGAGACAAGACTCTGCTGTGGCCCATCTCTACGTCCTGGGTCCACGTCCCTCCGGTAAAACCAAAGGTCCAGACTTCTGCGACTCTCTCGAGGCGACGCCGTCGGGCCGGCCCCGGCCGGTCTGTGCACTCGGCTCCGGCTGGGCGGCCGGGCCGAGCCGCGCCAGGCTCGCGGGGGTCAAGTGCAGGTTGCGGCGCAGGAAGGCGGCGGGGGAGGGGCGGCGGGCTGCGCACCCGCCGGTGGCGTCCTTGCGGAGCTCTGCGCGGAATGTGGGGCGGGTTCCACCCGTGCGGTATGTCTGGATAAACATCGTTAGCCTGGGGCGGCACGCCGGGCTCTGCTAATTGGGCTTCTGCAGGCGCGGCGGGACTGGTGGGACCTTGGCCACTGGCGGCTCGGTGACATTCCCAGGCTCCCCACCTCCCGCGCTACACCCAGAGAAGCGGCTCTCTCCTGTAGGTCGCGCGCTGGTTTCTTCCCGCGCCTCACTTGTCACGCATCCTTGGCTCAAGGGTAAATTCACTACTCACCTGGACTGGGCCTAAAGGTGGCTTCACCAAGAGGTTAACTCATCTGTCTGTGGAGCAGACAAGCCAGGACAGGTGGGGGCGTGCATGCAGTCTGCCGCGAGCTCCCACTGATCTGTGCTCTTAACTTGCTTTCTGGTGTGTCCTCCTCTGTGCAGCTCTGCAGGGCCATAGTGCCTCAGCGAGGGTTCCTGCTCTTGATCCTCCTTCCATCATTTTTCTCAGAGCACAAACATCATGCAGAACCTCCACAAACTCACAACCTTTAAAGGGCCATCTTCAGCATCCTTGAAGTCTAGAAGGTGCTAGGGCCCTTGCTTTCGGGTATGTATTTTGAGGCCGATTATACAAATGACAAAGATTAAAGCCTCTCGGAGCCATGGCAGTTTTGACTTTAAACATGAGGCGAGTTAACAAGGGAAGCAACAATAAATTCCGCCTAGGGCATGACCCAGCACTAAATTGTCTCTTACAGTGTCCAGATTTCTGGCCAAGTTGTCAAATCGATGCCCCTCTTCTCCAGGGGCCTCCTCAGTCCTCTTTCAGACTGAGTTGTTTTCCTTGATTCCCTTTTATTCGGCTGCCAAGTTGTCACTGCACGGCTTTCTCCCATGTTCTGACTCTCTTTTCCAAGTTCCTTCGGCATGACCAGAATAACACACCCACCACTCTGCTTGTAGCTAAATTCCTCTAGTTGCTTCCCTAGTACAAATTTTGAAACCAGTTCCATCTTAGAATATTTTGTTCATTGCGCCCTCATCCCCCACATACGCTGGTGAAGAATGGAGGCTTGGTCTTAGCTCCGCACAAGAGCTGTTGGAGCAAACGTCGTGTTGCTCTTTCAGCTCCCTCCACCACACAAAGCCATCTTGCATTCTGTATAAGAACAGCAGCATACAGAATGGGAAAAGATTTTCTCCAGCTCCACATCTGACAGAGAGCTAATATCCAAAATATATAAAGAACTCAAGAAACTAGATATCAACAAACCAGATAAGCTAATTACAAATGGGATACAGATATAAACAAAGAATTCCCCACAGAGGACTCTCAAATGGCTGAGAAACACTTACAGAAATGTTCAACATCCTTAGCCATCAGGGAAATGCAAATCAAAACGACTCTGAGATTCCATCTTATACTTGCCAGAATGGCTAAAATAAAAAACACAAGTGACAGCTCATGCTGGAGAGGATGTGGAGCAAGGGGAACACTCCTCCATTGCTGATGGAAGTGCAAACTTGTGCAGCCATTTTGGAAATCAATATGGTTTCTCAGAAAATTGGGAATTGATCTGCCTTAAGGCCCAGCTATACCACTCCTGGGCATATAGCCAAAGGATCTCAATCATACCTAAAAGGACACTTGCTCAACTATGTGCATAGCAGATTTATTCATAATAGCCAGAACCTGGAGACATCCTAGATGCTCCTCAACCAAAGAATAGATAAAGAAAATGTGGTACATTTACACAGTACATTAACTCACCTGTTAAAAAAATAACATGAAAATTTTGGGCCATTGAATGAAACCTGAAAAAAATCACCCTGAGTGAGGTAACCCAGACCCAGAAAGACAAACATGGTATGTGCTCACTTACAAGTGGATATTAGCTATAAAATAAAGGATAACGATCCACAGACCCAGACAGGGCTCATAAGGTAGGTGTGTGTTTGTGTGCACATGAATCTCACTGTGAAGGGAAAATTGAATAGATTTTGAGAATGGGGGGATGGGAACAGATGGGATCAGATGGGGGTGAGGGAGTACTAGGAAAGATAGCTGGAAGTGGGGGGCATTTCAGGGCTAAGATAGAAACCTAGTGCAATGAAAATTCCCAGGAATCTATGAGGGTGACCATAGTGAAGATTCCTATCAATACAGAGCCTGAACTGGTCCAGCTTGAGACCCATATCACAAGAGGGAACCCATGCCTAGCACTACCTGGAGGGTCAGGACCCAGAGGCTGGATGGCTCAGAGACCTAGGATAGAACCAAACATGACCGGAAAAAATTGATGAAATGATCCCTAATGATATTCTGCTGTACTTGTAGACAGGGAGCCTACATAATCATCATCAGAGGGGCTTTATCCAGCAACTAATGGGAGCAGATGCAGAGACTCACAGCCAGACATTAGGAGGAGCTTGGGGAATCCTGCTGAAGAATGGGAAGGATTGTAGGAGACAGAGGGGTCAAGGACACCACAAGAAAACCCACAGAATCAACTAACACCACAGAGACTGAACCCACAGTCAGGGAGCCTGCATGGGACTGACATAGGCCCCCTGCCTATGTGTTATGGTTGTGTAGCTTGGTCCTCTTGTGGGACTCCTATTTCCTCCTACTGGGTTGCCTTGTCCAACCTTGGTATGAGGGTATGTGCCTAGTCTTATTGCATCTTATTATGCCATGTTTGGTTGAGATCCCTGGGAGACCTGCCTTTTCCTGAAGGGAAATGGAGGAGGAGTGGATCTGGAAGAAGGGGAGCGCCTGTGAGGAGAAGAGGGAAGGGAAACTGTGGTCAGGATGTAATTCATGAAAGAAGAAGAAATAAGGAAGGAAGGAAGTGAGTGAACAAATGACATCCCCTAAAGATCACTTTACCCGCACTAGGGATGAGCAGAGCTGGCCAGAGTTAATCCAAAGGCATGCAGTGTACCTGAGTAAATAGTCCAGAGGGGTCATACTGTGTTGGACTAATGGGCTGACCAGGGTGCCAGAGCTGTCCAAAGATTCTTTTGGCTGTATAAGTACCAATTACTTTCTTTCACAGGCCATGGGTAAGCAGTGTTGGCTTTGGAGCTTGGAATCCCTTATTCAGACAGATCCCAAAGGAGCTCATGTGGTGCACGGTGTTATCATCCCACTCTCTCGGAATCAGGAGAGAGTCACAGTGCTGTTACACGCACGCTACGCTTTTCCCTGGTGATACTCTGGGAAATGCAGGCTATCATGCTCTCCTCATTCAGCACTGAGTAAGTGCTTTGGAGTAAGTCATCCTCTCTAGGCCAAGGATTCACCCCTCAAAGAACTGATTCGGACTACTCACTGGACAATGCAGATCACAGGAAATGAGAAACGAGAAGGTAAGCAGGGCTTTCCTAAAGATGTGGAGTTTTCAAAGCATGACTTTGTTTTTTAGTATTTATGATTTTCATAATGACAATAGCAATAAGGAGGGTATGTGCCGAGCCTTATGCTCTGCCTTTTCACACATGATCTTATTTAACTCTTTCTAGGTTTCAGTGGGTCTTAAATGGGAATCCCAATCTTATAGATGGTGAAATGAAGTCCAAGAGGTTGTATGAATTTTCCAATGTGACTTTTGAGAACCACTTTTGTCCCACGCTTTTCTGCCTTCTGTGTGATGTCACACTGGAAAGTCGTTAGTGAAGAAATGAGCTTGGGGTTTGAGGAGACGGCAGATCACTGGAGAGCACTTGCTCTTTCAGTGGGCCTGAGTTAAGTTCCCAGAACCCACACTGAGCAGCTCATAAGCGCCAGTAACTCCAAGTAAGTCTGATGCCCTCATCTGGGCTTCAGGGGCACATGCACATTTGTACATGCACACACACAAAGAAAAATAAACACAATTTTAAGAAAAACGAAATTAGGGCAATTGTCATTAACCATGGCCGTATAACTTTCTAGTCATCCTGAAAGACAAGGGCATAGTATTATCCCCAGTTGTAAGCTGAAAAGGCAAAGGTCTCAGGATCATGTGGGGGCAGAGCTGGCATTGAAGAGTGCTCTATTTACTCCTCGGCCTGTTAGCCTGATTGTGACATTGTGAGCTCCCTTGTCCCCCACCCCCTGCCTGTGTCCTTGTGTGCATGCACACATGTGAATAACAGATACACACTTGAGTAAGCAGCCAGCCAGAAATGCCAGCTTCCTTCATATTTGTCAAGTGGCTACAGTTGCCCCTGGGAATGGCAAGAACAGGGCAGGCTGGAGATTTTGGACACAGGAGGATTGTGCATGAAGGACAGGGAAGGGGGACATGAAGGGACACTGACTTCGTAAACGGTAGATCTAGAAGCTGCACAGTGAGAGGAATGCATCTGGCTGACCCAGGATCCAGGTTAAGGTCTGTAGGTTAGCCTGACCTCAGGTCTATTCATCTTTGACCCTACCCTTACCCTGTGTCTGGCATAAAGCCTGGCAAATAAATGTCCAGTAAATGCCAAGGTGAACTGAGGAGCTGAGCTTCCTCACTCAGCCGGAGACTCCCTCTTTTTGTGCCCACCCCCATTTCTCTCTCTTTCTCTCCCTCCCTCTCTCTCTCCCCTCCCTCTCCCATCCCTGCTATGTGTCTTGCCCCCTCTCTTTGCCCTGCTTGTTTGTCTCCCTGGCTTCACCAGCCTCTGATCTAGGCACTGTCCTTGCATCCCTTATTTATCTCACTTTGAAGACAGCTTGTCCATGGTCAAGAAACTCAGATCTTAGGTGCTCAAAGTCATTGAGAATTTGGGATTGAACCCTCCTTTAATCCTGGCTGGTCGAGTTCCAGTGTGTACCTTAAATATTGATACAGCACAGGCCTTTTAGAAATAGCTGAACTGAATGTGGCTCTAGCTGCCCCAGGCCACACCACCACATTTTTGATATCAGACAAGTCAAGGTCAGTACTTCTAGTCTTCACTCATTCTGAGATATACAAAATTTCCCATTTTCTCCCCATTAACTTTCCTTTCCTCTGTTTTTCCCTTCACTCCCTCTTTCTCTCTTCTCCCTTCTCTTTCTTGGAATTTTAATTCTTCCTCTTAACCACTGTGGAACAGGACAAGTCCAAGTGACAAACCGTACTCTTCTGAGAGTCCCATTGAGACCAGAGTACAGCTCTAGGCCCCAAATCTTAAGAAATGAGTTTGCGGCCATAAGTCCCACGCAAGCTTCTCCTTGGTGCGTACTCAGGGTACACAGCCCTAGAGGAGCGTTCACTACTCTCCTGTTGACTGGCCAGGGTCTTCCAGAAGTCCAGAGGGAGTTTATCTGGTTCTACTCTCCAAGTAGCAGAGTTTGCTCAGGCACACTGCTGGTGTGATTACAAGGATTTGACTGTCCTTCAAAAATAGAAACAGGAAGTGGCCACAGATGAAATGCTGGTCTCCTGGACGCAAGTTAGTTCCTCAATCAGCTGTATTAAGTGTGACCATGAACTCCACGCACTTCACAGCACAGCCAGATTTAGACTTTCAGCACTTGCCGCAAGCGTCTTTACAAACCAGGTCTCCTGGTGATGTTAGCCATCAGGCAGCTGTAGGATTTGGGGTTATTGTTCTGAAGCAGGAACAAATAGAGGAGAAGGCTATGGATGGGAGCAGCGACTCTGTGACCCAGGGAAAGGGTGTGTCGTTCTGATACCGAAAAGTCCTCTAAAAAGTGTAGGTGTTTCCTCTCCATCCACTGAGAACAGGAAACATCTAGCAGAAGCCTTAACATGGTAACTTGGCTATTGTCTTTGAGATAGGTCTCACCATGTAGCCCAGGCTGGCCTCAAACTCACAACCCTCTTGTCTCCGATCTAAGTGAGAGCATATATTGCAATGACTAACTATTCCAATTCAATGTGTTGATTAGCAAGCTGAGGATAGGACTTCATATGTCCTTTAAAGTCATGGTCCGTGTGAAGGGATGGAGCCCAGGAGGCTCATTTACACAGAGCCAATGTCACTTGCTCCTGGAATCCTCAAGGCCCGTAGGACACAGTATTTGGGCCACCTGCTCAGGGCTAGGAAGTCAGTAAGTCTTGTGTTTCTGCCCGTTCTAGAAGCAAAGACAATACCTTGTCTGTCACTTTAAGTCTGTGGTCTCACTTGCCCTCATTGTAGCCCCAAGACGCAAGTGGGTCACAATCTCCATTACATCCATTCGGTAGACAAAAGCAGTCTTCAGAGCGAAGGGCTCTGCTCCAGCATCAGAGTAGTTAATTCTGAGAGCTGAGCTTGAGATCAGGGTGGATCCAAACCCACCACATCCACGCAACAAGGACTTTCCAGTTGGGTTTGCATGTTGAATGTACAATGTGTCTGAGAATGACGGGGACCCTGCTAACATCTGAATATTGGGGTGAAGAGGTAACAATGGGTGGTTCCTCACACCTGGAAATGATATTCTGCTGACTCCCTGGAGCTCTCATGAGATGATAAAGGTTGAACTGTGAGCACAAGGCCTGTGGGAGCTTGAGAACCGACTGAGAGGAGAGCTCAGGTCTGTTCACTCCCACCATCACGTTCATTTAATTTGTCCCCATAGCTGTCTCTAAGTGAGGATAAGAATGGTGATTCATGACTTGCTAAAGACTGCGGCGGAAACTACCCTTATACAAACACTACTGATGTGGAATCGCTGTGGAAAACCAATGATTCAAAACTGACTTTTATTGTACTTTCAAACTGAGTGTGTTGTCACGCCCCATAGCTTTTATCCCCTCATTTGAGTATTTCTTCCCTTCTCTCCCCCCTTCTCCTCTTGTCCCTCTTTCGCCCTTCTCCTTTATTTGAAGACAAATCTCAGTTGAAAAGTATGGGTTGAACATCCCCAACCTCAACTCTGAAACCTAAACAGGACACATTCTGAGCTTTTTGAGTACTACAGTGACCCCACCAGTGGAACGCATCACACTTGAACTCATGCACAGCCCGCAGTCAAGGCACAGGTGTATTCAAACACTGTATAACATCTACATGCACTGAGAGCTGAATATGTATGGTGTGTAGGAAACAAAGCTAGTTTTGAGTTTAAATTCTAGTCCTGCATATCTCATTATGTGTAAGTAATATTCTTAAAACAATTCTAATCCAAAGCATTTCAGGTAAGGGATACTCAAAAGCCCACAGAACCACCATGCCAACATCATTATCTAAGTGTGTTTTCATTTTTCTTATAGTAAATAGTTGATTTTTGTTTGTTTTTTGAGACAGAGTCTAATTGTATGGCCTGGTTAAACTAGAACTCACTATGTATGACAGGCTGACCTCAAATTCATAGAGGCTGATCTGCCTCTTTGTCCTGAGTGCTGAGATTAAAAGTATGCACCACCCCACCTGGCCTTTGAATAGTTTTAAGAAGGAATTTCTTTATCATTAAAATAGTTTCACTAAAAATACATACCTACTTTAAAATAGCCCTTTCCAGTACTGTAGTGCATTATATTTATAATATATTGAAATGCAGCTGGTATGTCTGCATATATTTTTATGATTTTCTAAGCATCTCCTTTTCTCCAGGTATTTATATAGGCTTCATTTATTTTTTTAAATACTTTATAACGTTATTTTTTTGTTGAATTGAATACCATAACAGGCATAATTAGCCTCTTCCTCATAGATTTTGCACTCCCTATCACCTACATGCACTTTTAGTGAGCAAGGTTACTTATCATTCAAGCCTGTTCAAATCCTTTTCAGAAAATTTCAGACAGAAATATGAGTCATTTTAGACCTTTTGGAAGGCTAGCTAGTATAATTTATTAACATTTAAAGCTTCTCTCATTTTTAACCAGAAGTTCATTTTAGGAATTCTTTTCTTTTTTATTGCTCTTCCCCTTCCCCTTCTCCTTCTTCCTCTTCCTCTTCTTCTTTGGAATTCTTTTCTTTTTTATTGCTCTTCCTTCCCTTCTTCTCCTTCCTCTTCTTCTTTGGAATTCTTTTCTTTTTTATTGCTCTTTTTCTTCTCCCTCCCCCTCCTCCTTCTCCTCCTCCTTCTTCTTTTTCTCCTTCTTTTCCTTCTCCTTTCTCTTCTTGAGACAGATTTCTAGGATGGGATAACATGTTAAAGTATTACATTTTCACAGTAGCAACACCAACATAAAACAAACCCTACAGCCCAACAACAAAAGCATGGTGAGAGGCTCTTGTCCTGTGACACAACATTATGTAGCCCCCAATAAGAATGCAGTAAAAGCTGGGCAGTGGTGGCACACACCTGTAATCTCAGCACTTGGGAGGCAGAGGCAGGTGGATCTCTGTGAGTTCGAGGCCAGCCTGGTCTACAAAGCGAGTTCCAGGGCAGCCTCCAAAGCTACAGAGAAGCCCTGTCTCGAAAAACAACAACAACAAAACAAAAACAGAAAAAACAAACAAACAAACATAAAAAGAATGCAGTAAAGTTCTTCCAGGTAAGTGGAAGGGATTTCCACATGGTTGTTTTGGAGACAATCTGCAAGCAATTGTGTGTAATGTATGATACCATTCCATTTCTGGAAATCAGACAAGACCAAATTAAACAGAAACAACCCCCTACTCTGTATAACATAGATGACAACCCAAACAGAAGGGCTAGCATATACCCACCACAGGAAGTGTGTTTGTTAAGAAACTGGGTACTCTGGTTTGTGTGTTTGTTTATTGGCCTGTTTGTTTTTTAAAGAGAGAGAAAAAGAAGGCATGGAGTTGGATATGTGGGGAGGTGGAGAGGATCTGGGAGGAGATGAGGGGTGAGAATCGTGAGCAGAATATACTATATGAAAAGAATTTCAATGAAAAAAGAAAAATTGGGTATCCAAATGATAGTATTCTTGGTAGGAAAATTGATCCTTTTCCTACAGATTGTGATAACAGACATTTAAAAAATGTGGTCAGAAGATATGAGTACAAAGTTCAAAGGAGATGCTTGGTTATAATGGACAGAAGCAAAGCTGTGTCATGATTCCACTTGAAATTCACATGCCCTTCAAAGCACCCTCCTCCCACTTCAGGGCCTCTGTCTCCTTCCATCCCTGTTTCCTCACAGTAAGCAGTCTGTAGGGATGTATGGAAGATGAGTCACTAGACCTTCCATGGCTTCTCAGCTCTCACTGTGGCCACTACCTACCTCTCCAATTGACTGACCAAACACAGACTTCTCAAAAATAACACTGTAAAGTGGTAGAATATCACTGAATTGTGGGAAATAAAAATAGCCAGTTTAAAATGAGACTCCAGTACACGATTAGGAGACAAACTCAGGTAAAGGCAATGTAAATAAATGGCTGTCCAGTGTATGTATTGCCTGCTTTGGGTATGCCTCCCCAGATCAGATGTTCCAAATGTAAACACCAAGCCTATTATTTCCCGTGTTTTCAAATGGGGGAAGACTCTGATTCACTGCATTAAGGAAAGGAGTCTGCCTTGAGGAGTCTTCATCAGGTGGTTTTGTGGCCTCATCTATGAGGGACTTTCTTGATTGTTAATAGATGTAGGAGGGTCCAGCCTCTTGGGGAACAGTACCATGTTTTGGGCAGGTGCTCCTGGCCTGTATAGGAAAGCCAGCTAAGCATGAGCTGGCAGGCAAGTCTTCAGGCATCCTTGTCTCCATGGTTCTTGGCTGAACTTCCTCAGCTGTAAGCTCTCTGATCAGAGGTGACACATGGAATAGCGAACGGACCTGCCTTCAGGTTCCTGATTGAGTTCCTGCCCTGACAGCCCTCAGTGATGGACTGTAAGCTGAAATAAACCCATATCTTATCAAAGGTGCTTTGGGTCAGAGTGTTTGGTCTCACAGCTACAGAATGGAAAGGAGAAGGCCAAACCACCCACTACTTCCTGAACTGCAATCAAAACGCGTAAAACATTGGCATTTAGGTGACAGTAATCGGATGCTTAAATAAAAAGATGCTTTAGACGTCCCTTACTGGCCACAACAAAGCAGTGGGTGTGGCCAAGTGTGGTAAGGCCGCATGCTTCTCTTGGCGGTCAGAGATACCAGACACATGAGGTCTCGTGGAGTCTGTGCTGTTGGTGTATCTTCTATCTTTCACTTTTTCTTATTTATGTTGCCCAAGGTTGTGGTTATGATTATTTCTGAAAGCTACACAAATCTTTCAAGGCAGACACACCCACATTTGTCAGTCCTGGGTTGTGTCACGTAAAGAGTATGTACAGCTTGGTGACCACTGGAATTAAAACAGCTCCTATCAACACGTTCCCTGATGCCATTAGGATTAGGGAGGTGTTTGGCTGCACTCCATCATGTCCATGCTTGAGCTGGCCCGGACTGGTGCCTGCCTAAATCTGGATTTTCAGCGGGCTTGGACAGAGTGAAGTGGCTGTGCTTATTCTGTCCTCTGGGAAACCAGAGGCAGGAAACACACCACACAATGTCCTATTAGCAAAGGACAAGACCACTTGGTGGCAATTAATCTAATCCTGATGGCTAAAGAGAGGTGTCGGCCAAGTTGTCCGGGCCTGCTTGCTTCTTCTGGAGGAAACGTTATCTGGATTTGGCTTTTTATCATTTTCTATATTAAATCCAGCTTTACAATTCTGTGTGTGACATGCTTTAAACACATTGCCTCATACTCTGAGCCTAACTCCAAGTGAGCACAGCATCAAGGCCGAGGCTGCAGGGCATTGCTTATCTGTGTGTTCACAAACAGTCCAGCTCGTTGACTCAGGGAACATTTGCTAGATCCCCAGAACACATTACTATTCAAGTAACAGCGTCATTAAAAAAAAATCTCCTCAATTCATACAGGTGTTATTCAAACAAAACTCTTCTGAGCTTTTCTTTTTGTTTAATCTAAAGTAAGTTATTTAGAGAGAAAAAGAGACTTAAAATACTCTCCTTCTGCATTTATCTTTGAAATCCTTGTGTGCTCATCTGTGGGTCCTGGGTCTGACTCCAGAGGTGCATAACCAAGATCGGCACTGTCCCGGGCCTGTGGACCCCTCCAGGGGGATGGGCATTGCCCAGGGGCTGTGGACCCCTCCACTGGGATGAGCGCTGCCCAGGGGCTGTGGACCCCTCCACAGGGATGGGCATTGCCCAGGGCCTGTGGACCCCTCTAGGGGGATGGATGCTGCCCAGGGGCTGTGGACCCCTCCACTGGGATGGGTGCTGCCCCGGGCCTGTGGACCCCTCCACTGGGATGGGCACTGTCCCGGGCCTGTGGACCCCTCCAGGGGGACGGGTGCTGCCCCGGGCCTGTGGACCCCTCCACTGGAATGGGCGCTGCCCCAGGCCTGTGGACCCCTCCAGGGGGATGGGCGCTGCCCCGGGCCTGTTGGACCCCTCCACTGGGATGAGCACTGTCCTGGGCCTGTGGACCCCTCCACTGGGATGGGCGCTGTCCCGGGCCTGTGGACCCCTCCACTGGGATGGGCGCTGCCCCGGGCCTGTGGACCCCTCCACAAGAGTAGGTACTGCCATAGCGTTTTGGATCTGTCCTCAGGGATAGACACCCCAGCCTTCAGCTAGGTGCAGCCACAGCACTTAATAAATACTGGACAACACAGCTCCAAACCACAACTCTGAGTTTTGCTGACAGAGATTTCCCCATCAACAGAGCAAGTGGGCCAGGAGGTTCCCAGGTGACCAACTATCCCAGCTTCACTGGAGTGGAGAGCTTCCCAGGACATGGGACTTTAGTCCTCAGTCCCTTTTGGGCACATGGAGCAGGATGGTAACTGTACGTCTCCTCTTCTTGTATTCCTTCCTAGACGTTGCTTTGGTGTACTAACATGGTGTACTTAACCAGGCTTTCAAAGTCTGGCTGAGATGTCCGTCTTGTGACATCTGCCTGGACTGCATCATCCAGTGCCAACAGACATGTTCTTGACAGCTAGGACTGGCCTGTGACTCTTTCTCTGCACCCCAAAATCCCAAGGGCTCTGGAAGCTGGAAAGAGCATATGCCTCTTACATGTCTGCCAAATCCAACCTTCTAGACAGTAAAGCCCCTAACCTTCCCTCCCCCTCCCTCCCCCTTCCCTCCCCTTCCCCCTCCCCCTCCCCCCCTCTCCCTCCCCCCTCTCCCTCCCTCCCTCCCCCTCCCCTCCCTCTCTCCCTCTCCCCCCTCCCCCTCCCCTGCCCCCCTCCCCCCCTCCCCCCTCCCCCCCCCTCTCCCTCCCTCCCTCCCCCTCCCTCCCTCCCTCCCCCTCCCTCTCTCCCTCCCTCCCTCATTCTTCCCTCTTTCCCTTCTTCCTTCCTGCTGGAGATTAAATTTAGGACCTTGTGCATGCTAGACAAATATTCACTCTACCACCACTCTATTACTGAGCTATATCCCTGTCTCCTCCCTGCTGTGTGTGTGTATGTGTGTTACATGTTCCTGTGTGTTCATGTGAACATAGGGGCCAGAGCTTCACTTCCCAACTATTTCCTGCCATATTTGTTGAGACAGGGACTCTCACCAAACCTGGGGCTCATCAATCAGGCTAGACAGGCTGGCCAGCAAGTCCCAGACATCCTCCAACTCTGCAGCACTGGGGTTAAAACTTTCCTTAATGAGCCTAGGGGACTGGGGGGTTGAAACTTGGGGCTTGAGGCTTGCACAGCGGGCAATTTACTCACTGAGCCATTCCCCGCCCCCTCTCATTTCCCCGCCCCTCTCATTTCCCCGCCCCCTCATTTCCCCGCCCCTCTCATTTCCCCACCCCCTCTCATTTCCACGCCCCCTCATTTCCCCGCCCCCTCTCATTTCCCCGCCCCTTCATTTCCCCCGCCCTCTCATTCCCCGCCCCCTCTCATTCCCCGCCCCCTCTCATTTCCCCACCCCCTCTCATTTCACGCCCCCTCATTTCCCGCCCCTCATTTCCCCGCCCCCTCTCATTTCCCCGCCCCTCTCATTTCCCCACCCCCTCTCATTTCCACGCCCCCTCATTTCCCCGCCCCTCTCATTTCCCCACCCCCTCTCATTTCCACGCCCCCTCATTTCCCCGCCCCCTCTCATTTCCCCGTCCCCTCTCATTTCCCCGCCCCTCTCATTTCCCCGCCCCTCTCATTTCCCCGCCCCTCTCATTTCCCCGCCCCCTCTCATTTCCCTGCCCCTCTCATTTCCCCACCCCCTCATTTCCCCGCCCCCTCTCATTTCCCCGCCCTTCTCATTTCCCCGCCCCTCTCATTTCCCCACCCCCTCATTTCCCCGCCCCTCTCATTTCCCCGCCCCCTCTCATTTCCCCGCCCCTCTCATTTCCCCACCCCCTCATTTCCCCGCCCCTCTCATTTCCCCGCCCCTCTCATTTCCCCGCCCCCTCTCATTTCCCCGCCCCTCTCATTTCCCCGCCCCCTCTCATTTCCCCGCCCCTCTCATTTCCCCGCCCCCTCTCAGGCTCTTTTTACTTTTAATTCATCTCGCACATTCATGCTACAGGGAGATATTCATGTGTTGATGACAAAAACCTGCTTGGAGTCTGCTGGGACTGTTGCTGGCCTGTGTATCACCTCATGGAGTCCGAACAAATTATCTGACAGTGCTTCCAGGGGCGTCCACTGCGGGAGAGTGAACCTGGTTCTCGCTCTGCAGAGGTCTGTTTCCTGCTGCCTGTAAGAATCAAGTGTATCTCTCCCAGCTGCTGTAGCTTTTTCTCTAAAATGGGGACAATCACTCTGTCCTGACACATGAGCTAAGAAGTGTCACAAACAAATAAAAGTCACTACAGCCATGGCGTCTTTTGTCTTTTGTACTCGAGTGTGCTTTATAGTTCAGTTGTTTGTGAGTCTCTGCAAGAATCCCCCTTTTTTCCGTCACTAGAGCTTAGGAAATGATGTGAGACATGAGTGTGCATAGTCAGTCGACATGATGAATTAATGACTAATTTCCATGTCACACCTTATAAGTCAAAGTGAATGTTAATTCATCTACAGTGCAGTTCCAGAAGGAAGCCAGAATGTGGCCAGGAAAATGTCTCTTCTACCATATTGTCTATGTGTGGAGCCTGGGTCACAACTCCACAATCAGTTGCTCATGGGGCATCCTTGAGCAAGGCTGAGAGGCCCTTCAGAGCAGAGCAGAGCAATGCATAGGATATCTGGAGCTGTTGGAGAGATGTCACACAGAAAATAAGCTCTTCTGGGAGTAATTCAGAGCAAAGCATTACACACACACACACACACACACACACACACACACACACACACAAGAGGATGCTGGAGATCAAATGCAGGACCTTGGACACAGTGTGTAATCATTTTCCCTTTGAACTAAATCCTCAACCAGCATGCCAGAGTTTTTGCTCATGAAGTCCAGACAAACCATTGGGAATCTGCCACTCTTTTGGATCATGTGACTAGCAAACACCAGTAGTGCCTTTCCCAAGTATAAAAGGTTGGAATTGTAATTAAAGTGGAAAGGGGGCTTTGGAATTTCTTGATTGGTGCATAGACTCTTTCTCCTACACCCTTCTCAGGCCATCAGCCATTTCCCACATGAATGTGCTTACAGTAGGATTGTCTGAGCTAAGATTTCCTTCCAGCAATTCTGCTTCTTGGACGTGATTTCTGATATTGACCTGAAATCTTTCTTACTGTGACCCTTACAGCAGAATTTCACTTTCACCTTCTAGAAGATCTGAAAACCACAGCTGTGCTATCTTTTCTACAGTGACCTCATGGGCTAGGAGTACTTTTGGTTGCAAAGGGCCCCATGATGGTAGTTTGAACCCCGGAGCTTGCTTCTTCTTCACAAGGCAAAGTTGCTCTCTGGACAGCCCTCGAACACACAGGCACCTTCTACATTGCCATTCTCAGTGTTCCTGCATTGGACTTCCTGATTATCATCTCTTCAGCAGGAGCTGGCTGCTGTGTGCTCAGGAAACAAAAAGGAGAAGAGCTAGGGGATGAAGGATGTGCCCACCAATGTTTCCCTTCTTGTAAGGAATCAAACTTTCCGGGAGTTCTAATCATTGTTACTCCTCCATAGCCAGAATTAGCGCTGGCTTGGAGGAGCAAGCTTAGACCCATGGTGATGCTCTACTGGGACTCGGACGGACTTTCCTGAGGTCAGAGGATCTCTGTGGTAACCCAGAAGAGCCTGTTTGGTTATCATGGAGAAGGAGGGCATGGGGGAGAGCCTGAGTAGTGGCAAGCCTTGGGAACAGAACCTGAACGACCAACACTTCATATGGCTTTCCGCTCCTCCTGCAACTCTTCCTCTTCAATGTTGAGGAAATTTCTTTACATAGTCCTCCACCTACCATTTTGGCCTCTTATGTATGGCTGTGACATGTGCCTGGCACTCAGCCTGTCTTCTGATGAGCCTGGTGCTGCTATGCAGATCAGTGGGACTACCCTTATGATCATACTCTGCATTTTCCATCCACGCTGTCGGCTCCTCTGGTGATTGTGTCATGGGAGGCTCTTAGAGACCTTGTGGTCATTTCTTCAGTTTCTTGAGAACTGCTTGCAAGTCTTGCCTTCTGTCCATTTATTTGTGTAATTGATAAAAAAACAAAAAAACAAAAAAACAAAAAAAAACCCTCAAGCCTACACTGTTCTGATTTGGGGAAACAATGCTTTAAAATACAGTGAGGATTTATTTTGGTTAATCTTAAACAGCTGTTCACTAATGAAATAGGTTAGAGGACTAAAGCATGGCCTTCATAAAGAACTTTTAAAAAAATTTCTCTAAAACCCACAGGTAGTATTGATATATTTATTACCACATGTGGATTTAGAGAAAAGCTGTCGCCTCTTTATGTTCCTTTTTGCTTTTCCTAAAACACTTTTTCTTTTCCTGGTGCCTTATTGTGTGCTACCATTAGGCCACACCAAATCAATTTGATTTATGTTGTAACAGAGTTGTAAGTAGAAAGCAAGGCACAATGACTTTAGTATGTTCAATAGTAAGTGTGAAATGTTAATAGACTTTTTCTTGAAATTTTAGGAACTGTGGAATTCTGGTACTAGGGTACTCTCTGACCTAAAGTATTTTTTAATTTTTTTTTTTTAATTTTACAGGCTTGGTATATCTTAAAAATTGTTAATAGCTGTAATCTGTGGTCACATTTGGTTTGGGATGACCCAGAATGTAGATAACCTAGTTAGCTCTAAGTTGACTTAAAGTACTGGTTATCACCGACAGCGATTTCAGTTCACTTTGTACACACATCAATAGATGCAGAAGGACCTGGATTAGTAGATGACAGAATGTATGGGAAAGGTGGACTATATTATGAAAGTTCATATGCTGAAAAGAATACCTTATATCCAGAGCATCATGAATCATAGTTACATACTGTAAAGCCACTTTGTAACTATTGCGACCACTCAGTAGTAGCACAGTGAAGCAACAGGTTTTAAAGCCTGTCAAGAAAACATTCTGATTATTAGGACTTTTTTTTTCACAATCTGTAAGACATTATTCTTGGTGAATATGTAAGAAGCCACAAGATGGTGTCAGGAATATTTATTTCAGAAAGCTTGGTTGGAGCATCATGTGCACCCTGAAGGGAACAAAATTGGTT
This sequence comes from Onychomys torridus, assembly GCF_903995425.1. NCBI lineage: Eukaryota > Metazoa > Chordata > Mammalia > Rodentia > Cricetidae > Onychomys > Onychomys torridus. The sequence continues at coordinate 1,864,867 of NC_050455.1, forward strand.
TCCAAACTGACACACAGACATGGAAGGATCATGTGTTTGTGGACTTTTAAAAGCTTGCTGTCATCCATGGAATGTGAACATGATGGCATTTCATGAGTTACGCCAAGGTGTCAAAATGGATACATGAAATAACGATTTAAAGAGAAGCAGAGCTTAACGTAGCACTGTCCCCGATGTTTTCCATTATCGCTGTAGAATGCTGACAACAGAAGGTCTTACTGCGATGTTAAGATCTCAAGGCTTTGGGTCCTTTCCGTGTCTCTCAGAAGTAAGTTAGTGGCACACTTCTGACTGTGGATAAGTGTGGAAAATGGCAAGTTCCACCCTTAAAAAGCACAGGAAACCAAAACCAAAACCAAAAGCCATTGCACACACTGGAAATCGACTAAAGGCACAGGATGATGATTGGAAAAACATTTATATTTGAAAAACTGCTAACACTGGGCAAGAAACAGGAGAGAACAGGGGACTGGCGTTCTGGACTGTGTATCCAGCCGTAATGGAAGCAGTTTTGAAGGCAGGCAAGGAAGTATGCCCTTGTCCCCGGCTCCATCCTTTAGCTTTGTGTGTTGTAATGCAGATCCCTGGGCAGGACGGAAGTCTTAGTGGTTCAGGATGGTTGAACAAACCTCCCTCCCATTACTGGCTCTGTCAGTATACCACACAGGCACAAGGGGACCAGAGCAGCTACACTTAAACTCACCACCACCAAGCTACAGAAACATAGTCGTTCAACACTCATGGGAACCATAGTCACAGGTTTAGTTCAGGCAAATTACAAAGTAACAACAAACAACAGCAGCTTCCTCCAGAGCAAAGCAGCCAGACTTGGAAAGTGTTATGTAATCTAACATTTCTAGTTCTTGCCAGTTTGGACATAAAAACAATAATCTAAGGTCTTTAGAAAAAAATGTATCCATTCTTGGGAGGAACAGTGATTGGAAACTATCTTTTAGTGTCAAGCATTAGATTTAGAAAACGGAGACTTTAAGGCAAATTCCAAGCATTGAAAGAATTGAAGTATAACTATAGGCTGGGCAGTGGTGGCTTGTGTCTTTAATCCCAGCACTCAGGAGGCAGAGGCAGGCGGATCTCTGTGAGTTCGAGGCCAGCCTGGTCTATGGAGAGAGATCCAGGACAGGCACCAAAACTACTGTCTCGGAAAACAAAGTGGGACTTCTTCTGAAGTATAACTAGAGTATTGGATAGAGAGTGTAAATGAGTCAGAAGTTATAAAAATGTACTAAATGGTAATTCAGAATGTCAGTGCACAAAACAAGAATCAAGATTAGCATAGTTCAATAGCAGGTTAAAGATGGCAGAAAGAAAAAATGAGTCAGTGGATTGAAACATTAGATGAACAACAGCACTTAATTCTATGATAACTGTAGGAGACTCCTCTTAGGCTCAGAATATCATATACCATGAAAAACTGTAAGAACTTTCGTCTTAAGAAACTACAAAAGGAAAAGCAAGTCAAACCAAAAATAAGTATGTAGAGACTAGATCAGAAACAAACAGGACAGAAAAGGGGTAACAACAGAGAAATCAGTGCAGGAAGGTGGGAAGCGGCTGTCTTCTCCCCTTCCTTCTTTCCCTTCCCTTTCCTTTCCATTCTCCCTCCCTCTTTTCCTCCTTATTTAAAGAAAAATAAAAACCTTCAGTTAAACTGAGCAAGAAAAAAATGAGTGAGAGAAGACAGAAATTTCCAAAATGAATGAAAAAGAGACATTACTACCATCTCTACAGAAATTAAAATGCATATAAGAAAATATTAGAAACAACTTTAAATAATTTTAACAACTTAGAAAAAATGAAACAATTCACCAAAAGACAGATGATGACCCAGAAGTTCTATGCTTACATATTTCAGCTAAAGGAATGAAAATGTTTTCAGACATACACAAAAAATTCTATGCATGAAGTATTTGAAACCACCAGAAACTGAAAACAAAACAAAAGCCTTTCAGTGGATAAATGGATAAGCAAATGGTGGTCCATTCATACAACTAAAGTACTCCTCAATGAAAACAAAGAGCTGTTGCTTACAGAACAGTGGAAGGACCCTGGATGCATTCTTCCAAGTTGATGAAGCTGGACTGGAAGACTGGCTTCTGGGAGACTGTACTTGTTACGAGATCCTGGAGAAAATGTCTGAGAAGGATTCTAGGGACAAAGTGATCTCTATTCCTTGTGCATTCTCTGCCTCCTTCTCAAGACGCCAACTCTCAGCTGTTTCTGCCACCATGTCTCCTCTTCCTAATGACACCTGTCACTCGATTCAAGACTCACCTGAATCTTCTAGAAGAGCTCATCTTGAGATTCTCAATTGTGTCCACAAAGACACACTCACAGGGTCCACATAGACATTTTTGAAAGACTCGTTCACTTCACTGCACTATTTAACACAACTATTGACTTTGAAGTTGATGTTCTTAGATGTTAGTTTGGGGAGAGCTTTCACTGTAGGATTCTCAAGGCCAATCAATAAATGTGTGTCAGTTTCACTGTCACCAGCACTTAAGAGGAAATTTAGTACTTAATTTTTTATTCAATGTGTACTTTATCTTTTAATCTCTTTGCTTATAAAAGCATTTATAAATTAAAATCTAGTAAGAAATAACAATGGAGTCATATTTGTGACATACACTATGCAATAAGTAACAAGACTCCTTTAACAGAAGTTGAACTATGTTCTGTGAAAGAAATACTCAGTCTCTGTTACCTATACATTTTTCATATATACCAAACATAAAATTTGCTTTGTTTCCCTGATGCAAATTTGTGATCAATACATTTCATGTGTCTCATAGGTTTCAGGACTAGGCATGGCACATCTAATTGGCACAGAATTGACAAGCTGTGGTATCAAATGCCACCACTGTCCACAAGAAATGAGCTGTTCTGAGCTGCTCATGCCCCAGCACAGTTAGCTTTGCCACCTAAGACTGTACACACTATCCTTGCAAGTCAATTGAGTATGGTGCATCCCAAAATAATGACGAAAGACAGCAGGATCATTTCTTATGCTCTTTCAAAATTATCAACATGTTAAAGTGAGTATTCTAATCACAGCTCTGTAGCAGTGGAAGGCATTCTCATAACAAATGCTTCTTAAAAACAAGTATTTTGTTCCATTTAATGCAATTAATAATAAAAACACTTCATTTAAAAGTCAGGACTGGGACTATAGTGTAGTAATAAAGTACTGGCCTAATTTGCGTTGGGCCCTGGGTTTGATCCTTAGCACAAAAGGGGGGGTCAATTTAATTTGAAAATGAGGGATATTATGGACTATAGACCATGCATAAGGTAATATCTTAAATTAGAACCATCCCAGGCATGGATGTTATTTTATACTGCTTTGATAAAGCACCATAACCAAGGCAATTTATCAAAGAAAGCATTTAATTTGGCTTATGGCTCTAGAAGGTTAGAGTCTGTGATCTTGGAATGAAGATACAGTGGCATGAACAGCTAAGAGCTTATATCTCCAGCCCAAGGCAGAGAGCACTCTGGGAATGACATGAGTTTTTGAAAACTCAAAGCCCACCTCCAGTAGTATACTTCCTCCAGCAAGGCCAAACCTGTTATAGAATTTTTTTAATTTTATTTTTTTTTAATTTAAAAAAGTTCTTTCCTTTTACATACCAACCCCTGTTGCCCCTCCCTCCTTTTCTCCTGCTCCCCCCACCTCCCCATCCCTTCCTCACAGAGTTACCCTTGAGTAGTCAGCACAGGCTGGCACACCAAGCTGGGGCCGGACCTAGCCCCTCCCCCTGCATCAAGGTGAGTAAGGCATCACACCATAGGGAATGGGCTCTAAAAAGCCAGTTTGTGCACCTGGGATAAGTCCTGGTCCCATTGCCAGGGGACCACGCAACTTTCATCTGCATTCAGAGGGCCTAGTTCCGTTCCATGGAGGCTCCCCAGCTGTCAGTCCAGAGTCCATGAATATTATTTTAAAACACGTTACATTTTTATGCTATGGAGTATTTTTCAATGATGCAAAGATGTGTTGCATTCTTTTATGCTACATTTGTTTAACTCTGTGAAGCTGTGTTACTGTGCCTGTCTAAAACACTTGATGGTCTAATAAGGAGATGAATGGCCAATAGTGAGGAGAAAGGATAGGTGGGCTGGCAGACAGAAAGAATAAATAGAAGAAGAAATCTGGGATGAAAAGAAGTTGCCAGAGAAGAAGGAGAGGAGGATGTTATGGTGGCCAGCCACTCAGCCACACAGCCAGCGATGGAGTAAGAGTGAAAGTAAGATATACAGAAGTAAGAAAAGAAAAAAGCCCTGAGGCAAAAGGTGGGAAGGATAATTTAAAGTTAGGAAAAGCTGGCAAGAAACAAGCCGAGCTAAGGCCGGGCATTTATAAGTAATAATAAACCTTCATGTGTATTTATTTAGGAGCTGGGTGGTGGGCCCCCAAAAGAACAAAGAGTAAAAAGAGTAAAATCAACCAACAACATTTTGGCATACCAACATGGAGGCATAAGAAAGCTGAACAACAAAATCCTTCCACAATTCCACTAGGAACCAAGCATTCTGATGCCCAAGACTTATGGGAGGGAGCACCTTATTCAAATTACTACAGATGCCCTGATTTCAGACTTCTGGACCCCAGGACACCATCAAGAAAAATACACCAACCTCATAACAATTATTTATCCAACCCTCAAAACTCAATTCAAACAGTCTTGGGAAGATTTCCTGAGAGTGGATATTCAGCTCCTAACTGTAGGATAAGGGTTCCAACTGTTCTGTAAGCAAAGCTGTGAACTTTGACTCACACTCTTTGTAAAATCCATTTTACTTTTAGATTTGGAACTTTCTTTAGATGTAAGAAAACGAAGCTCTTAACTTTAATGAACGTGTTCAGGAGGAGACCTTTGCACACAAGCAAGTCACCAGCTTCATGTGACTGTCATCAGATGCTGGAAAAGAAAATCAGGTAATTTTGCTAATCAGCTCACAACGTAATGATACCACCACATTCTACTCGGGACAATGCAGTCTTTTGTCACATGCCTTTTTCACCTAATGAATTTTGTTAGCTATCACACTGATAGAGACCCTAACAGAACTTTCCAGTGAGAAAGGATTTGTTTTGCTTGTAATGTCTGAGGTCTTAATCCTTCAGGGCTGGGAGGGTGTGGCGAAAGAGGCAACTCCCATCCCATGTTCAGGAAGGAGAGGGATGGAGAGAGGCGGAGTTCTACGTGGCACAGCAGCACTGGTGTGCTCTCCCCTTTTATCTTCCCCTTTGTGTGCACGTGTGAGAGGTATATGATATGTGTACACATGTGTGTGCAGGTACACTTGCACATGTGTGCACATATATGTTTATGTGTGTGAGTGTGATGCATGTGTGGTCTCTATACAAATGTATGTGCAAGTCTATGTGCCTGTCCATGTGGGGGTCAGAAGAGGATGTCTTGTGTCTTGCTCTATCTCTCTCTGCCATGTTGTTTTGAGATAGGGTCTCTCACAAAATCTGGAGCTAGACTAGTGGCCAGGGAGCCCCAGTGATCCTCCTGCTTCTTCCCCTGACAACGCTGGGGTTATAGGCGTGTGTGGCCATGGTGTGCTGGGGATATAAACTCCAGGTTGCTATTGGTGAAATTATTATGGCCACTCCACGTAGTTAAAAGGGAGGTTTATTTTGTGGGGTAACTTACAAGTGAAGGGGTAGCTTGCAGGGTCTGGAAAAGGTATAGCGCAGTCTGGCGGTGTTCTCTGGAGAACTCTGCTCGGTCTACCTCCACCATCCAGGGTCCCGGAACCAAGAGAGAGACCTCCTCTTGATCCTCCGTCTTCTGCTCCCTCCTTTGCCCCGCCTTGTGGGTGTGATCATTACTGAAGCCTCAATGGGGGTTGGAACTTCCAGGCCAATGCTGGGATGGCTATCCACTACAGGTTGCCATGTTCATGCAGCAAATGCTCTTATCCACAGAACCATCTCTCTAGGCCTCTTATTTTTTTTAGGCTGTGTCTCTCACTGAATCTGCAGCTTGCTGATTGGCAAGGCTTGTCCATCAATCAGCTACCTGACTCTGTACCCCCCAGATAGACAGATGTGCGGTTTACAGATGTGTGCCTGCATGCTTGGCTTTTACGTGGGTGCTGGGGATCTGAACTCAGGTCCTCAAGCTTGTGCAGCCACCACTTGTCATCTGGGTGCTTAGCCAGTGCAATGGCGCCCCACGTCCAGGGCTAATACATTCTCTGTGGGTATGTCCTCAGAGGGGCAGCAGCAGCATAGCAGAGGTGTGCTTTACTAAACTCCTAGGCATCTCTTGACCCAATCAAATTAACCATCAAGATGAACCATAACAGGTTACATGAATGTTTTCCTATCATTTCCCGTGTATGATGATGCTGTTTGTTACTAAGTAGCTCTCCCCATTTCCAGGTATGTAGTGGTATTGCATTTCCTGGCATCTTTATGATAAGTGGGGCTATGTGCCCAGTTTTAGTCAGTAAGTCGGGGATAAAAGTTGCATGTGATTTCCAGTCTAGAGTTTTCAGTAGCTCTTCAGATCAGGTAAGGGCGCCTGAGCCTGGCGCACCTCCACACAGGAATGCTGACACTCAGCTGCTGTTTGCAAACACAAATTGGCTATTGAGTCCTAAGATCTCTGCAGTCTTTTTTGCATGCTCCATGCACTCATAAAGATGCACACACATTTCTTTGCTTTCAACAGTATAAAATAAAACTACATGGTGAAAGGCGGTAGAGTGTCTGGCTTAAACAACACGATCTCTTCTCATTCTAAGGAAATTAAAATAGGACATAGTAAACCTCCCCAGGACTCCACCAGAGGAGGGCCCTCACTCTATTGCCTCTAAATATACATGCCTACGATCACAAATAATTGGCACTATATTTTTAAACTTGGTTTTCCCACCAGAATACAAGCTCATTTTAGATTGGGGACTGAATCTTAGACATCACTGTAGCTTGTCACTGTGACTAAGATAAAGTAAATGCTCAAAAATTGCTTGGTGTATTAATCAGTGGTCCTCAAAGTCCTTCCATTATAGAATCTACCACATGTCTTTCCAATGCTGGAGTACAAGGTTCCCAAAATCTGCATGTTCAGCATCTTTGGCTGCTCTGCCTCCTCACCAGGGAGGTTTTATATTTACACAAACCCATGCCATGGAGACTTCATAAGCTTTGCTCATGGATTCTTCAGTGGCTATCTGTTCATTTTAGCATGTTGGGATTATCTACTATCTTTGTAATAATACATCTCTTGACCAAGGGCAACTGTTCCATGATCTATCTCTACCCTTCCCCAGGTTCTGAACTCCTTGAAAGCCTAGTGGTTTGGAAGGAAGCTAACAGACAGAGCTAATCTCGTTTAGTTTTATCTTGGGCTTCTGATGGTCCAGCTTCCGTCCCTCTCAACAAAATACCTTCTCTTTCTTTCTTGGTTCACAAGCATACAACAAATGCCAGCTTCTTCTACTACCACACTATCCTGTCCACTCCCAGTGACAGAATCAGAAAGAAACAAAGCCTCATGTTGTCTGTCAAATTGTTCAAAAAGAAAAGTAGGGTAGCCAGCAGGAGGACTTGGTGAACTAAAGGAAGAAATGTCTCCAAATAGCTTTCACTTTCGGGCCTGCAGGGGATTGACCTAGTGAAACAACATTATCTGGTCAGTGTACTTGACCTCATTTTTATTAAAAGATAGTGAAGTGGGACTTTTCTTATGTCTTTGGTGTCTGAATGCTCTGGTAGAGATGAGGAAGTTGATGCTTTCAGGTGAGGAGGTGGGAATAAGCTGGCAACATGCCTTGTAGTTCCTGGGTACCATACCCACACAAGGTGAAGTACCAAAGGTTTTCTCCTGAACCACAGGATCAAGCCAGTCATGAAAAGCCTTCTACTGGAACACAGAGAATGTAGAAGCACAATGTGGCTGTTGAATGTTCCTGCGTGTTCCATTGACACTGTGGGATTTTGTCAACCCGGTAAAGAAAGGGAAAAAATACAGCCATGGTTTTGAGTCCTCTCTCTATGATCTTAGATTTGTCCAAAGCTATTTTATTTGACTGAAAGTCAAACCCACCAGATCATATTGGACCATGAGGCTAGAGACAATTCTTTGTACCTAGACTAACTACATATTGGTCAGGGAAGAGCCAGGAACCCTGTAGGAGATTCCTGATCATTCCACTTATGCCTGGAAAGGCACCTGATACCTCCATGAAGAGGCTAGGCCCAGAACCAACCTGATGCTCATCTGCCCAGAGAGGGCGAAGGGGCAAGACTACTACCAGGGTTGGTCCCTTGCTTTGTTTGTTGTCCAGGTGCTTTGTGTTTATATTGGAAACCTTGGATTGTTCAGTCTGTGGGAGAGAGTTTTTCCTCAGCTTCTTATAGCCTGTTACTTCCACTGAAAAGCAGAGACAGGCACACTCTGCTTTCCTTTCCAGACCACAAATGGCTGCTCCTAGAAAGGCTTGGGACAAGTACAGAGACTTCAGGTACCTGGGGTCAACAACTTGGTGGGGGGGGGGGGGTGATGGTGATGCCTTCTATTGTGTCTTAGACATCAGACCTCAGATCTTAGGAGCATTGACTTAATAATCTGAAGCTTCCTGCCTTGGGTGGGAAGGTAGCAGCTGCCATGTTAGATTACTTCTGGTAATTGATCACTGGTGAAGCAGTTTGGGCAGAAAGTTCTGTCACAAACATGATCATGCAAGAGCATATGTGTTTGCTCTGACCATCCTGGAGGTAGTTAATTTAAGAATACATATTAAAGACTTTGTTCTGTGCTTGGGCTCAACACTGATTCCATTCTCCACAGATGACTAAAATAGCTTTCTGATCCAGTGCCAGCTGGGTGCCAGGCCTCAGACTGTGCTGTGTTTTAGTCTCATAGAATGTAGACACCTACTAACATTGTGGATGTAGGTTACTCTACCCCTCATTTGCCATTTCTTTCTCTGATTTTTTTTTAACCAGTAAGGAAATTGAAGGATGTGACGTCATCGCCTAAGGTCACAGTGCAGAACTGTGATCATGTCAGGTAGAAGGAAGGACACTCTGACCGTGTCTTTACTCACTTTGCACGTTTGCTCCCTCTCAGAAGTGAGACATGAGTTGTAGTACTACCCTACATTCACTGCTCCCTGCACGACACCTCAAGTGTTAGTTTACATTTTTTCTTTCTTACCCTGAGGTACCACATCACTCTGTTGAGTGTATGGCCTTGGGTATACACATACCTTTGCAAATGTGTAGAGCACTATTTTACATAGGTATTGTGCTGGAGAACGTTACTCATTTAGCTAACGTATACACATACACAGCATTAACTCACATTTCGTTGCATTTCTTTTGACATGATGATGTGAAGTTCTCCATACAGTGCTTCATATCTGTCTAGTTCATGTTTTTGTATATTACATCTTATTCCACAGAAGATATCAACATTCTTCTACCAGTGAAGCCCAAGCTACACAAATAACATGCTAGGCATCCTCAGACATGTGAGTCTCTCAGAGGGAAACATCCCTCTGTGTTTTCAGTGGCAAGTCAAAGCAGGGAAGGAGAGCTGACAGCTGGAGCTGGTGGAAGATTTATTTTAAATGCAACCAATAGCAAGGGAGGGTAGCCCCCAGGAAAGGGACAAGGCTACAAAGAGGGCCATTAACAGGGATGTAAATCACAGTAGCTTCAAGGACATTTTAATAACAATCTGACTTTTTATTGGGTGAGCAGGAGATGTGCCAGCTTTTTTCTGCATCTTTTGTGGAGAGAGTCTATCTGAACTGCTATCAAGATTACTGGGGGCAGAGGGCTGCTCTGGGAGTAATGGCCATAAATCCAATTAGTAACTCACTTTCTCTTTGTGCCAGGCTCCGTTTCCCTCAAGCCTGGAGAAGACGACGTGTACACACTCTGGAACCTGGTCAGTCCTGGAGACTCCATGATATCAAACCACTAAGACACAAAGACTTCTTACACCAGGAAAGGGGTAGAATGAGACACGTTAAACTTGTGACACCAGAAGCTGCCAGGTAAGAACAAAACCAAACTAGGGTTAGTGACCAATGTCCAGTGGACTTGGTGTGTTCTACATAGCTGTGTGTCATTTCGATCAGCAGTGTGTTCTTGCCTCACTTGTGCAGTGAGGAGAGAGGAATAAAGCTGCATCTGAGACCTGAGGAGTCCAGGCCTCCAGTGAGGGAGGAAGCGAGGACAGGAGGGGGGGGCGGGGGGGGAAGGTTCACAATCTTGCTCAATGGCTGAATCACGTGGCTAGAGGGAGACTGGCATTTCCTTTTTTAAGAAATTTTTTTATTCATTTTATATACCAAGCCCCTCCTCCCTCCTCCCGCCCCCCCAGTCTTCCCACCCCCCACCCCAGCTCACTTCCCATTCCCTCCTCCGGCCTCCTATGGAGAGTGAGCACAGTCTGGTACTTTCAGTTGAGGCAGGTCCAAGCCCCTCCCCCTGCATCAAAGCTGTGTGAAGAGTCCCACCATAGACACTGGGCTCCTGAAAAGCCAGCTCATGCCCCAGGGATGGATCCTGTTTCCACTGCCAGGGGCCCCTTAATCAGACCAAGCTACACAATTGTCTTGCTTATGCAGAGGGCCTAGTCCAGTCCCATGGAGGCTCCACAGCTGCTGGTCTAAAGTTCATGAGTTCCCACTAGTTTGGTTTGGCTGTCTCAGTAGTTTTCCCCATCGTGATCTTGATGCCCTTGCTCATAGAACCCCTCCTCCCTCTCTTCGACTGGACTCCTGGAGCTTGGCCTGGTGCTTGTCTCTGGATCTGTTCGTCTGCTTCCATCACTTTTTGGATGAAGGCTCTATGATGACAGTTAGGGTATTCACCAATCTGATTACTGTGATAAACCAGTTCAGGCACTTTCTCCACTATTGCTAGTAGTCTAAGGTGGAGTCATCCTTGCAGATTCCTGGGAACTTCCCTAGCACCTGGTTTCTCCCTCTCCCCATGATGTCTCTCTCTATTAAGGTATCTCTTTAACTGCTCTCCCACTCTGTCCCTGTTATAGCTTGACCATCTGTTCCCTTATGTTCTCATCTCCCATCCCCTACCCTCTATTGCCCACCCTCACCCCCAGTTTACTCATGGAGATCTTATCTATTTCTCCTTCCCAGGGCAATCCATGCGTCCCTCTTAGGGTCTCCTTGTTAGCTATCTTCTCTGAAGCTGTGGGTTGTAGTCTGGTTATCCTTTGCTTTACATCTAGTATCCACTTATAAGTTAGTACACACCATGTTTGTCCTTCTGAGTCTGGGTTACCTCACTCAGGATGATTTTTTTCTAGATCCATCCATTTGCCTGCAAATTTCATGATGTCATTGTTTTTCTCTGCTGAGTAGTACTCCATTGTGTATATGTACCACATTTTCTTAATCTATTCTTCAGTTGAGGGGCATCTAGGTTGTTTCCAGGTTCTGGCTATTACGAATAATGCTGCTATGAACATAGTTGAGCATGTGCCCTTGTGGTATGATTGAGTATTCCTTGGTTATATGCCCAAGAGTGGTATAGCTGGGTCTTGAGGTAGATCAATTCCCAATTTTCTGAGAAACTGCCATACTAATTTCTAAAGTGGCTGTACAAGTTTGCACTCCCACCAACAGTGGAGGAGTGTTCCCTTTGCTCTACATTCTCTCCAACATAAGCTGTCATCAATGTTTTGATCTTGAGACTGGTATTTTCTTGTCTGGATTCTTCCAAATCAGCCCTTGGATCCCTTGGACACAAGTGCTGGTGTGACCAGTGGGCTGGGCTATCAGAAGACTCAGAGGCTGAGCTGACACAGAAATGTCTTATGTTCTAGACTCATAGTTGAGATTGACAATTAGTTGTATATTTCATTTAACAGTAGAGAAGAATCTGAGTGATGTTGGGTGTCTGAGGTGATGAAGAAGCCATCATTCTGCATATGCAAAAATATCACATACCTCCCCATAAGTAGTTATAAAAGCATTATGTCAAAATGAAAATAAAAATAGGCATTAAATAATAAATCAAATTCTTTAAAAAGGAATTTCTGTGATTGAAATATCTGAGATGTTTGGGATGAGAATGAAGTTATTCCAAGCCAAATTTTGATTTTGTTTCAATGACTAACTTCTTGATTTAATATTTCTTGGAGAAAAAGTCATTTGAGACTGAAAAATACACACTGAGAACATTTGCTCTGGAAGTAGTCACACAGGATTCTTTATTTCCCTTAATACATCTACTAACCCTATTCCTGTGGGCTGATAATTGGTATTAATCATTACTATCATAATTGAAATGCAGGTATGCATGCATCAATGACAGGCACTCTTGCAAGAGCTTACAATAAACAAAAAGCACAAAGGCTTTAGGCCTGTATCCCAGCCCTGTCATTAACCAGTCCCCTTGAGCAGGTGATGTAACCTCCCATGCTTTGGTTTCATTACCTGTGAAATGGGAATAATCTTGCCTAATTATGATGATTCTGGAGATTAAACAGTGCATGTACAGTTTTCAGCACTATGCCTGGCACTTAGTAAGCTCTCAGTAAAGATGCTTAGGGTGTTTTTTCAATAAGTACATTGTTACTATTATTATTCCTTGAACTACTCCAGGGATCAATGACCTATGATCTGGGAACTCTAGTATCTTGCTTTGAATTTCCCAAATGTAGAGTCAGTTGGGACAGTCATTTGAGTGCAGTGCCTATTTGGAAGCCAGTGACAGAAAACACTATGATGACGTGAGCCAGGAAGAGAAGAACATCAATGAATGTGTCTCTGGGGACAAATTAACAGGACCCTAGGACCTTCTGAGGGGCTGTAGGGAACGCTTTTAGGGCCCTGGGGGCAGCACTACTTGTGTGTTGTGTCTGAGGCAACCACACCAACATACTCCCCAGTTGTGTGTAAAGTGTAGGATGTCACCATGGTTTACAAAGCATTGTTTGCTGTCATAAGACCTCCTATAGCTGATGTTCTTGGGGAGGGGGCTGCCATACCACTGTCGTCTGCCTGCTAGCCCCTTCTCCAGTAACTGACAGAAAAGCATGATCAACAAGCCAAAATATTTTGGCTTGGAAAACACATCTCTGATGCTACATTCAAATTCATCTATTTATCATTCCATTTAAAGTTGGGAAGGTTATCTGATTCTTAATACTTAAGTAAAGAAGTTTCTGGAAATAATGATACTCCTTACAGAAAAGTCTCCACCACACTTACTGTAGAGAACAATAGAATTCCGGCATTAATTCCAAACACAGCAGAAAAGTGTTTTACAAGGAATTCAGTCACATTACAAAATCAACATGGACACACAAACACACACACACATATTAAATATAGTAATTGGTATTATATGAGTTTATGTTATACCATTTCTTGTCTGTTGGATTTGCTGGCAGACTCATAACAGGAGGCACACATAAAGAGTAATACATGGAGAGAACACTAAACACACAAATGCGTTTACTTGATTTGCATCAAGCCGAGAAAAATACTCCCTTCAGTAGAAAAACACCTCTAATTGCAATTTATGCTATAAACACAATGGTATTTGAAAACCCTTTGAAGGGTTGAACTATATCATCATAGCACCGTGGGGATCATGTTCGTGTGTGTGTGTGTGTGTGTGTGTGTGTGTGTGTGTGTGTGTGTGTGTTGTAATCCATGAAGTGCTAAAATGATATAAGTTAATAATAGGTCAATGTAAATATATTTTATTTATGTTTTATACTCAGAAGTTCATTTACTCAGTGATTATCTACAGGAAAAACTGTTGGGGACAGCATAGAACAAACACAATTAACTTATAATACAGAAGAATTCTCATTTTAATAAGAGTTTTGACTTTTCTTTAAGCTTATTGATTCAAGCACTCCAAAACTTAGGATGTCTAAAACTAACCCAAAAAATATGACATCTGCTTTATTCTTTCTGATTGTCAAACTAGACTAAGTAAACTCTTAAACAGGATTTATACTGATAAGTTAAATATGACAGTTTATTTGAGCAAGAAAAAGGTTCTAGATCTGGATGATATTCTAGACCAATGACAGTTCATAGTGTTTCAACCCACCACGTGTGGGTGAGAGACTGAAGGGTATACCTCTAAAGGTCTCTTTCTCACAACCCAAATGCCCACCTTCCACAACCCTCCCAGTGAGGATTTCAGCATGTCAACTTGGAGGACGATCTTTCAGCTCCACTCTCCAACCACCCACCCCAAATTCAGATAGACTCTTTGGCTTTTTTTAAATTAACTTAGTTTCTGTTTCCCAATGGGACAGGCAATGTAGCAATGGGGGAAAGCCTGTACGTGTAACTCTTGTAGGAAACAATTACTCAAGCCCATGTGACACTGTAAAAGATGTCACTTTCGCTAATTCACCATTAGCCACTTCATATGCACCACACTGACTTGGCCACAGGGGCCTCTCTGAAGGTCTCTGTGCTTGAGACCACCTGCCAAAGGCTCCATCCTTACAGCTTGATGAAATCATGAACTTGTACAAAAATTGCTATATTTTGAATTTGGCTGTTCTTTCTTTAAGACAAATAACCAAAACCCCAAATAAACTTGGTTGTGGAATTTAAGCGCTGTTGCTCTCACATAGTCAAAGATATTAGGGCACAGGAGGTGAAATCTCAGGTCACACAACTAATCACTGGCCAAGCTAAACCCAGAAGTTGAGTTTCTCTGTCCACAGTTCCTCCCACCAGACCAATGTGCCTGTTAGTGCAATGTGGAGAGGGCATTCTTGGCGGTGTTTAGATTTCTTCCTAAAGTTGATCTGGCTCTGTCCACGTCTGGACAAAACCCCCAATTTGTAGCTGAAGTCTGGAGCATCACCCACCCGGGCTGATGATATTCTTACCAGCTGCTGGATTCCTTCAGGAAATGACTCCAGGCAGCTCAGAGTGAGGAAATTAAGTGACTAAACGTCCACATTTCCTGGTTTTTGTCTATCTTAATTAACAACTTATTTGGGTAAAGGACAAAACTGGAAACTTTCTAGTAATCAACACTCAAAACTTGGCATTTGTTTATAGTGAAAACATGGTTCTGGTGTCTGCTTTCATTTAAAGGGAAGAACAATAGCTTTCAGGATAATTTGTGCCTTCAGCAACTGTATTTATTAAACATTTCCTCTCTACAAAAACAATTACAGCACATGTATGTGGGAAATATCAATTTCCTTCTTCTCATTCCCAGAGGCTCACTTCAGAAATATATGTTTATTAGCAGGGCTAATATATATTTTTTTATCCAAAAGTTGGTTCTGAACAGCTGCAGTAGTTGGGGTTTGGGACCCTGTCACACTAAGAAGAGAATGGGGCCAACAGAAGCAGTTGTTACTCTTTATGAAGATTTTCTTGTCATTCATTTGATTTGATTGTATTTCCTGGATATCTGCTGTGGGCTGGTCCTTCTCTTAGGTGTGAAGACACACGGTAAAATAAGCAGCGTTGTTCCTTTGGAGACAAATGATTAACACAAAGGTGGGGGATCTGTGAGGAAGCTGGAACTGTTGGGAAGAAAGTGGAGCGAGATCCAGAGGACAGAGGAGCGGCACCTCCATGGAGTAGTCTGGACAAGGGGAAGTCCCCAGTGGATCCCTCTGTAGAAACCTAAGGACTTAAGGCCTCCCAGCTCATCACTGGCAGGTGCCATTGCTGCCATGTCACGGTGGTTTTCTGTCCTTTTCAGGACTCTACAAATTAAACATGGCAAACTTTCAAAATCAAGGATAATAGAGAACGGTTTCTAGAAGTCTGATTTTATATCTTGACAAAATAACATCTTTTAGGAATAGAGAAGATGAGGCAGCTTTATTTCCAAGCAAGCCTGTGATACTTGTTAAGTTAAAACTGCCAGTTGTGTTTTTAGTGAAATTAAATGAAGGCCATTTCCCTCTCAGAATAACGACTACCAACAACACCATTATGCTCCTACTGAACAGCATAACGTACCAAGTGTAAACCTTCACATACATTTTTCTTATTCTCCCAATAGCTTGGCATATGGGTGTGATTTTTCCATCTTAACAGGTAAAGGAAATTTGGTCTCCAATATGCTAAATACTTCCCCTGTGATCCCTGAAGTAACAAGGGCATTGTTGGAATCTGACATCACTTCTCCATGGAACACTGAAGACAATCTTAAGCTTACCTCCTCTTTTTATAAATGGACAGTCACAGCTCTAGTGACCTGTCCAAAGACAGAACCAGTGAGCTGGTACCACAACTGAGACTAGAGCCCAGCTAGTAACTTACCCCATAATTCCATGCAGCCTCCCAGTGAGAACTGTGCAAATCAAATTCTACAACCAACCATAGTTCACAGGAATGCATGGGCCAACTGAATACCTATCAGGAACCAGAGAATATTTTGATTCCACATCTACCATAAGTAGAAAATCAATTCCAGGATCTAACCACAAAAGACAACAGAGCTTTTAGGGGAAAGCAACAACAACAGCAACAACAGGCTTCATGATCTCAAAAAAATGCCAAGAGCTATGAAACATAAAATGTGCCAACTGAGTTAAAATGCTCACTCCTAGGGGGTACCTTGGCTGCAGTAAAATGGGGCACAGAGCAGGAGATAGCTGCATAGATATGCCTACAAGCGCTCCTGGCTGGGCAGTGAGGTGGCTCAGCAGGTGAAGGTGCTTGCTGCCAAGCCGGACAACCCAAGCTCTGTCCCAGAATCTGCGTGCTGGAAGGAGAGGGCCGATTGTCCTCTGACCTCCACATGTATGCTCACATACCAAATAAACAAACAAAGTAAAAGTGTGCTTGTCTAGTGGGTCTGTAGATACATGTGTTCATCTATAAAACTCAGTAGCTAGAAAGCAATTAATCTGACAGAAAAATGAAACCAAGGTACTTCAGAGAATATGCTATAAACCAATGTATAAAAAGGTTGTCAACACTGCTAATTATTAGTAAAATGTAATTGAATCTGTTGCCTGATACAGTTTCATGCTCCTGGGGATGCTTAAAATGAAAACAAGACCAAATGCTGTGTTTTCCATATAGTTTAATCATACTATGTATTGATAAGGGTATACAACTTCAGAACTCCAGACACTGCCAATGGTGTGTCAGTTGACATAATCCTTTGGAAATCTGTTTTGCAATGTGACTGTTAGCTACTGCTGCATAACAAATACCAATGATTAATATGTAACAAATGACACTAAAATTTAGTGTCCTTGAAAACCCACCGTTTCTTATTTTATACAAGTCTGCAGGTCCAACAGGCAGCATCACTTATTTGATTTAGGCTTAGTCAATCTCACCTGGGTTTACTCATACCTGTGGGCAGTTGGCAGAGTGGCTTGGCTTGGTTGGTAGGATGACCTCATTCAAGATGACTCCACTCTTCTCTAGTAGTTCATATGCAAGAGCAGGATATGAAAACCCTGGATGTGTTTTCAGAGAGGAACAAAAGAGAGATCAAAACCCAGCAAGTGTTTGTATCTATTTGTATCTGCTTTTCTACTCCCCAAGGCCTGAGCAAGTTACATGCCAGAGCCCAGCCTCAGGGTGGGAGGGCATGTCAATGGCATGTGTACAAAGAAACAGGAAAAATTGGGTCAAGATTTATTCCAATCAGAAGGATGTGCATATTCTAGAAACCAGCAACAGCAGAAAGGTATACATGTGCCTACTAAGAGACATATATAAAAACATCCACAGCAGCACCAATTACAATAGCCTCAATGCTGAAAATAGCTTGAACACCCATTTCTAGTGACAAAGACAAACAGATTGATGGAGTCAAGTGATGGGATTGCACACAACAGCGGAAATACACACAGATGAATAGCCAGACAGAGAGACAACAGTGAATCTGAGCAAGCAAGGCACCTCTGTAGTGTTAAGGGTCAGGCTGACAGCTCTCCTCAGGCAGAATCAGTAGGAAAAGACATACTGTGTTCTGTTTCTTGGCTGCATAGTGGTTACACAGCCATGTTCATTTCGAAAAGTTCATTAAGATGTGTACTTAGAGAGCTGGAGAGATGTCTCCGATGTCAGCAATACTTGCTGCTCTTGCAAAGGACCGGAGTTTGGGTCCCAGCATCTGTGTTGTTGGGTGGCTCACAACCACCTGTAATTCCAGCTACACAGGGGCTCTGATGCTCTTTTCAGGCCTCAGTAGGCACCTGCACATGTGTGGACATACATGCACATAGATAAAAATAAAATCTTTTAAAAAGACGTATGCCTACATCTTGCAGTCTTTTTTGTGAATGAATGCCTACAAGGACAAAGTTTATACTAAAATCACTGACTGACATGAATATTTTTTCATGGGAGTTTTGTTTGACTTCAAGTTGGTGTTCTGTTTTCCTATTGAGAAACTCAGGTCACTTTAATGGCCCCTATTGTTTCCTGTGTGAAGGTGGCTGCATTTCAAAATTCACCAGGCAGTTGGCTGCATCTTTGCTGGGCCACCACTTAGCATAGTAAACGCCTGTGGAGAACTTGGAGCACAAACAGGAGATAAGCCTTCTCATATGAATTAGCTAAACATATTACCACTTTGCAGGTTGCTTTTCAGATTTCAATATGCACTGAGTCACATGAGAACTGGCACAATGTGTTCACCATTGGGCCCAATTCTAGATACTTTGATTTACTACGTCTGGGGCCCAGCCCAGAGCATGCATTTTAAGTGATTCTACCATGAGAGAAATGGATACAAGAAATATATTGGATGGCTTACAACTGCCTGTAATTGCAGCTCCAGAGGAACCAGATGCCCTCTTCTGGCTAACATGGGCATCTGCACTCATGTAAATACACACATACCCATACGTGCAATTAAAAATAAAATAAATTGTGTATGTGTGTGTGAGAGAGAGAGAGACATACAGTAGAGGCACACATATCACCATCCTACTGAATATGAAACACTGATCTCATGATCTCAGTCCTGGAGCATCCCAGGACAGCTCACGGGATTAGAAAATGGCCTCCAATGACCTCTGACACTTCTTTGACACGAAACCTCTTCACCAGCACCTCAATAGTTCTCTGCTCAACACTTCAAGGGTGTCTGCAGCAAATGCTCCGAATTTCCTCTCGGCAGGAGTTGGAAGGTATGTGGAAGAGGGTGTGTGCCGAGAGTCATGGTAACCCCCATGCCTGTTCTAGTTAGAAACTCTAGTTTTGAAGTAATATCAGCCATCCAGGCATGATCTGAAAACACATGCACTCGCCATGGTAACAGCGGTAACTTCTGTGGATTCATCCTCACAGGCTGACATCAGCAGCAATGACTGGATACTTTCCCAAAGCTTTACTAGAAAAGAAAACAGTCCTTTAGCTTAGTCTTCCACTTGGGTCCATGGCAGGAGGCCTCTCTTTTCTTCCAGCCCACCCCACCTCTAGTTTAGACTGTCAAAGGCCAGTCGGTAAAATTTCTTCTGTTTTAAGTACAGCCGTATTGCTGTTGTATAGTAGGTCACACACAAATGAAATTTCATAACCGCTGACAGTAACTTTTCATTCCCACAGCCCCACAGCCCTGTGGGTTTGCCTATCTTAGATACTTTGTGTAAGAGAATCATGCGGATTTCTGTGTCTTATTTCATTTGACACAATGACCTCATGAGTCATCCATGTTCCCATATATTTTAGAAGTTCCTTTTATAAACTCAAATCCTTTTCTACTGAGCGTATAGTCTACATTTTCTTTATCTATCTGTTGATAAACATTTAGGTCTCTTTCACATCGAGTGCTGTGTGTGTGTGTGTATACATTTTGAACGTGCTTGTATATGTGTATGTGAATGTTGTGTGTGAGTACACGTATGTGCATGTGTTTATGCCCATGTATACACATGCAAAGGCCACAGGGGGCTCTGTCTTCCTCTGTCACACTCTGCTGAGACAAGGGTTTTTCACTGAACCTGAAACTTGGGTTTATGTTGGGCTAACTGGTCCCTGATCCTGGGCTTACAGGCATATTCATCCATGCCCAACTTATTACAAGGGTGGTGAGGATTTGAACTCAGGCCTACATGCTTGCCAGCGAGTGCTCTTACCACTGAGTCATCTCTGCAGGCCCCCACCTTCACATCTTGGCTGTTGTGACTAATGCTGCATTATATTTGGGGGTGCTCCTGTCTTGCACTCTGAGTAAAAACCCAGTTGCAGGCTGGCTGGGTCAAATGACAGTTCTACTTTAACGTCCTAAGGAGTATTCGAGCTGTTTTCCAGGGACTTAGCATTTACCAGGCTCATCAATGGCAGATAGAATCACCATTTCCTGTGTCCTCATCAACTCCTGGGCTAAGTGCCACTCTACCAGGGTGGAATTGAAATCACTGCGTGGAGTGGGGTTGCTGAGTCAGTAGGAGTAAATTCTCTTAAGAAAGTATTTTCTTACTCTTTTAAAATTACTTTGACATATGTATACAATGTATTGTGTTATTACCCCCACATTATCCCCTCCCCACTCCTGCTGACCTCTGACCTCTTCCTAGCCAGTGCCCTTCTCTGCCTCTGTGGAATGGGGCTGTAATGAACGTTTCCATGGGCTTTGAGAAGATGCTTATCCATTTGAAAGTGCTAAGTGACAACAGAGAGAAAAGCACCTTTCCTGCTTTCCTTTTGTGTATCTCAGGGCAGGTAAATGGCAGAGGACTGGAACGCCACTGGCCTGAAGGAGGGTGGGAAGAAGCGACCACCCTTTGTCCCACATGGTTCAGGTTACAATCCCCAATGGCTACCTACCCCACTAGATAAACGTGGATTGTAACTTGGCTATCTGTGAATCTCAAGGACACCACCTGGATCCACAGGCCCATTTAAAACCCCTCACAGTGGGAGAAGCACCAGCATACACCTCTGTGTGCCAGGCAATAAAAACAAAAACTGGAGAACTGGCTCACTGGGTAAAGCATTTGCCATGCAAGCATGAGGGCCTGGGTTCAAATCTCCAGGACCCACAGGAAGGCAGCGGTGTGTCTACAGTGCTCCTAAGGTGAGATGGGGCAGAGACACAGGAATCCCGGGAGGCTCACAGGCAAACAACAAAAGGGAGAGCCAGCCTCAAACAAGGGTGAAGATGAGCACTGACAACCTTCCACATGCATGAGCCTCCATCCACACATGAAGGCATGGCACATGTACACACTACCCAGACACACATGCATGAGCCTGAATCTGTACACAAAGGCATGGCACATGTACACACTACCCAGACACATAGGCATGAACCTACATCCACACACAGGAAGACATGTGTACATGCACACACTACCCAGACACACATGCATGAGCCTGAATCCATACACACAAAGGCATGGCACATATACACACTACCCAGATACACATGCATGAACCTACATCCACACACGGGAAGGCATGTGTGCACATTACCCAGACACACAGGGATGAACCTACATCCACACACAGGAAGGCATGTGTACATGCACACACTACCCAGACACACAGATGAAGTACCCTTGTTCTGTATATGGCATTACCTGATTCTAATCAAGTCTCAACCTCTCAGGTCACAGGAATATGGAAGATAGGGGAATGTCCTTGGTGACACCATGAGGCCTCAGCAATCCAAATACATTATAATAAAGGACATCCTACAGCATTAAGACCTTAATTTTTCTCCCCAAATAAATGACATTTAAAGAAAACAAAACAAAGGAGATCTTCTTAAACACATACCAACCATTTGCAATATGTAGATGTTCTAAGACCCTCCCCCCTGAAACAATACAGTCCCTTAAAGTAATTTTTGAAACAAGTATGGAAAACTGAAGACAGACTGGGAATAAAATGATGGTCAGGAGTTCCTAGAGATCTATTAGATTTGGTGATTTAAGAAGTAGAGTTCTTAAACATCAGCAGTGTTTCAGGTGACATGTTGGTTTGGACTTAACTTTTAAAAGACTGTAAATTGGTTATGCCACATGTGCAGTGGCTTTCTGCACTATAAGGGCAGAGAGTTGAAATAAAAAAAGAATTGTAGCAATTTTTAAAATTGTGTCACCAATAAAGAGTATTTTTATAGTCCCATTAGTGTGTTTGAAGTTTTCTACATTAAAAATCTCATTTCTAAACCAAAGCAAGCAGCTTCTACATCAATCTGTCCGCAGAATTTGCATAAAACTTCAAAACCAAACACATTTTCTTTTTTATTTAAAAAGATTTTTCATGCACTATAGTCTAATCATGTTTCCTCTCCCCAACTCCTCCCAAACCCTTCCCCCATCCCACCCATCCAATTCTACATCCCTTTTTTCTCTCTCTTCAGGCAGGCCAGGTGGTGGTGGTGCATGCCTTTGACCCCAGCACTTGGGAGACAGAAGCAGGCAGATCTCAGTGAGTTCCAGGCCAGCCTGGGCTACAGAGTGAGTTCCAGAACAGCCAGGGCTGTTACACAAAGAAACCCTGTCTCAAAAAAAAAAAAAAAAAAAAAAAAACGAAAAGAAAAAAAAGAAAAGAAACAAACATACAAGAAACACTCATACACACACACACACACACACACACACACACACACACACACACACACAGAAACCACAAAAAACACCGCAAAATCAGAGACCATTCTATACAAAGATTATTGAGTTTGTTTTATGTTGGCCAACTACTCCTCAGCATGAGACCTATCCTTAAGTGTGGTTAATATATCTAGAGATATATTAGCTTTGGAGAAAGCTAATTTTTCCTTTGCAAGTCAAGTGTTGATTGCAGATAGCTTCTTGGTTAGGGGAGGGAGCCTGTGTCCACTTCCTCCTTGTATCACCGGGACCCTGTCTGGCTTGACTCTGTGCATGCTACCATAGTCTATGTGAGTTCATAAGTGCACCATCCTACTGCGTCCTACTGTGTCTGGGAGACGCTTGGAGTCACCTTCTCCTCTGGCTTCCATCTTTCCATTTCTTCTTCCTCAAATGTCCCTGAGCTCTGCAGGGGGGGGGGGGGTTTGATGAAGACATCTCATTTAGTACTGAGTGTGGCCATTTTCAAAGTGGCAGTGCAGGCTTGTATATGTAAGGCATTTAGGGGCACTGGGGCCACTGGCCTGTGCCTTGGTGGGTCATTTCAGAGGTTCAAAGACTTTTTAATAAAGGCATATAAACTAATGTTGAGCTTTCAAGCACCAGCTTATGGCTTTTATTAAAACACAATGTAAATTCAAGGTGTCAGGGAGGGGATTTCTGAAAAATGGATTTAAACTATCAGACTACAGATGTCACAATATGCAATCGATCACACTAGGTTTTCTTTCTTTTCCTGTCAGCCCCACCCTCTCCCAGCGCGGTACTGGAGATCAAACCTTGAGCATTGTATACGCTAGACAAACACTCTGCTGTTTGCCTATATCTCCAGCCCTATAAGTTTGGCTTGTAATCAATGATATCAGGGGGTTTTAATTCTGAATGTCACAGGAATCAGCTGGGATCTTGTTAAAATGATGCTTCTGACTCAGGTCTGAGATGGAGGCCTGGAGTTTGGTACTTTGAATGCAATATGGAGGTTGCTGCTCTGTCATCCCATTTAATGACACAGTTTTTAGATTTCATATATAGGAATGAGCACCTATCTATCTATCTATCTATCTATCTATCTATCTATCTATCTATCTATCCTGTCATGACTGCCTCAACCAGCAAGGAAGACGCAACACCGAGCTCTTCTTTCAGCAGTTTACTCAGGAACCTTGAACAATCTTCTGACCCCAGGGAAGGCCCGCCCACGACCTAAATAGCCCCTGGGTGGCCAACCCCAGCCTGCCACGTGGGCACTGCGGATAGGTCCAGGTTCATGGAAGCAAGCCAGATACTAGGACTAAGCCAAATATGGAGTTGTTTACTCCCGAAAGCACTCACCATCAGGAAGGTGGGGGTGGAAGCCAGCGCCATCTTATGGGTGTGGCTGTGCGCAGCTCTCTACAGTTCCCCCTTTTTTATTATAGCAACAGGTAAGAGTAGAGGCCTGATCTCTGTAAGAATGAATCAGGGACAATGTACTGACTCTCACTTAGGCGTCAGCAACCCGAGGAGCGTCAGACCCGTCCGATACCCTTTTCACAGAGGTTGGGACTTGAGGTATCTCCCCACATGCAATCAGGCCTGCTCTCCTTAGGATCCAATATGCAATGGACCCCAAGTGCAGTGCTCAAGCCTTGCATCCTGTGCTAAGGATCTTAGTACTTCATGGTGGATAGCCATGCCTGGGGGGACTGTCCTGCCTCAACAGCTATAAGGGCCTGAATGATAATGGCTGCATTTCGATGCTGGGAAACCTTAATCCGACAAATACACCACAGACAAACTAAGGAGACCAACACCAGAAGGCCCGTCAAGGCTCCCAGACCTGACCATTCCTTGAGATGATTCATGGCATTAGAGATCCACGAAGACAATCCCTCCGCCAATCTAGTGTCCACCTCGGTCGAGTTCACTGTGACAATAGCCACCCTCAGCTGTTCCATCAGGTTGTCAAACTCTCCGGTCCAATTACAATGCTAAATAACTGTGGAAACAACTTGGCATCATGGCGAACTGGCATCAGTCTCGGGAACACGGACAATATCCCCCATCTTTTTTCCAGCATTCCCGGCTGCATTGTCACAAGGAAGAGCAGGAGGATCGTCATTTCGACTATTGTGGATTTCCCCATTCTGGACTCTTCTAGTGAGGCATTCCGGCACCCACACCAGATCTTGTTGATCCTGAGGGAAAACACAAACAGAACCTTGTGCCCATGTCAGCACGGGATCGGGCCCGCGCCAGAGCCCTGTCAACACATCTTTCCATTTTACCATTCCTTTAGCTGTACCATGAAACTCATGATGCCTATCCAAATTTTAAAAATTGATGGTAAATAAAGCAAGAGAAAGTCTTTCCTTTGGGGTATGGCCGCAGCCTATTCCCCCTTTTTGTTTTTGCAGGCATTCTTTTAATGTGCGGTGAGCACGTTCCACAATGCCTTGACCTTGGGGATTGTAGGGCAAGCCATGTACAAGTTGCACCTCTATCTGATGACAAAAGGAGGCAAACTGTTGTCCCGTGTAAGCAGGTCCATTGTCAGTCTTAAGTTGATGAGGTTTTTTTCCAGGCCGCCCAGGCCTCCAAACAATGGGCAATAACATTGCATGCTTTTTTCCCAGTCAAAGGTGTGGCGTGCATGACACCTGAGCAGGTGTCCACAGACACGTTGCACATATTTTATGTGTCCAAATTCAGAGATGTGTGTCACATCCATTTGCCAAACCTTAAGCGGGAGTAGACCCCGGGGATTTACCCCAATACTAGGCAGATGTTGATGAACTACACATTGAGGGCAATCTAGAATCGCTTGTCGAGCATCAGCTCGAGAAAGTTGAAACTTTTGTTGTAACGGTTTTGCATTGACGTGAGATGTTTCATGAAAGGTTCTGGCTCTGTCTAAGGCAGAGCTAATGAATATCTATTTTTTTTTGAGTCTATTGATCTACTATATCATTACTTTTGTTTAGGGGCCCTGGCAGGCCTGTAAGAGCTCTAATATGTTGGGAATAAAAGCAGGACTTCCTATGCCAAATCATTTGTTGCAGTTGTTGAAACAAAATGTAGACCGGACTGGAGCTTTTAACAGGTCCAGCTATTTCCAAAATTTTGAGGGCATTAATAACATAGGCAGAGTCTGATATCAAATTAAAAGGAAAAGGACAAGTCTTAAAGGCTTCAAACACTATCTTCAATTCTACAATCTGAGGGGAGCCAGGTTGAAATTGGTGTTGTACAGGCTCTTGTGTATCTATCATGTATATGCCATACCCAGTCTTAGATCCATCTGTAAACATATTGAGGGCATTAGGGATGAGCTGCGATGACGTTATCCTAGGGAATATCACCGGGTGTTCCTTAAAGAACCCTAATAGTGGGTGTTTGGGGTAATGGTTATCCATGCATCCAGTAAAGCTACATTGCAAAATGGCCCAATCATCTATTGTAGCACACAATGTTTGAACTTGACAACTGGTATAAGGCACTATAATGGTAACTGGAGTGACCCCAAAATACTGTAGGCATTGTTGGATTCCAATCATGGCAAGGTTTGCCACGGCAGTAGGGTAATGTTCAATGGATTTAGTTGGCGAAATCTTGGAATAAATCCAGAAAAATGGCCCATCCTGCCATAACAACCCGGTGGGCTGGTAATAGGTAGGAAGGATGCATAGGATAATGTCTTTACCTTTTTGTAACCTCTGTAAGAAGGCACCCTGTAACCTCTCTTTCACCTTTTGTAAAGCCTTCCGTGCCTCCTCAGTTAATTGTTTCGGAGAATCTAATGCAGATCCCCATTTAGGATGTTGTAAAGAGGCTTTAAGTCATAATTTGGTAACTTTAAATAACATCTAATCCAATTTATATCTCCTAACAATTTTTGAAAATCATTTAGGGTTTGTAAATTATTTTTTTTTAATTTTATTTTCTGTGGGATGATACATCTTTCATTAACCTTTGTTCCTAAATAATTAGTAATTTTGTCCTTTTGTACCTTTTTAGGGGCTATAAACAGCCCCCTCCCTTCAAGCATTTTGACCAGATCTACATAGGCTTGTTCCAGCATTTGTGTTTTTTCTTAACCTTTAGGTCTTTAGATCTAAGCAGCTCATTAAGAGCCAAAAAAATTGGGTGCGAAGTAGAAGCGCCCATGTCTAAAACTTTTCAACCTTTTAAACAATGTTTCACTTTCACTTTTGGCAACCTTTTAGAAAATGTTTTATTTTCATTCTCTCTTTGTCTACAGAGAAGAGCAAAAACCTCCCCGCTTTTGTGGCGGGTTCTCAATTCACTCCTGAATTCCTTTAACCCTGCTTTTGTCGCAGGTTCCCAATTTACCTGGGATTTCCTTTAACCCTGCTTTTGTCGCAGGTTCCCAATTTACCTGGGATTTCCTTTAGCCCCGCTTTTGTCGCGGATTCCCACCTTACCTGGGACCTTACCAGTGCACTGCCCTGACTGCAGAAAGTTCTGAGCCCTCGTTGAAAGTAGTGAAGTTCCCCGAACGGGCCACCACTTGTCACGACCACCTCGACCAGCAAGGAAGACGCAACACCGAGCTCTTCTTTCAGCAGTTTACTCAGGAACCTTGAACAATCTTCTGACCCCAGGGAAGGCCCGCCCAAGACCTAAATAGTCCCTGGGTGGCCAACCCCAGCCTGCCATGTGGGTACTGCGGATAGGTCCAGGTTCATGGAAGCAAGCCAGATCCTAGGACTAAGCCAAACATGGAGTTGTTTACTCCCGAAAGCACTCACCATCGGGAAGGTGGGGGCAGAAGCTGGCACCATCTTATGGGTGCGGCTGTGCGCAGCTCTCTACACTATCCATCTGTCATCTATCTATCTACTTACCCATCTGTGGTGGTTTGAAAGAAAATGGCCCCCAAAGGAAGTGGCACTATTAGGAGGAGTGGCCTTGTTGGATTAGGTGTGACCTTGTTGGAGGAAGTGTGTCATTGTGGAGGAAGGCTTTGAGGCCAAATATATGTTCAAGCCACACCCAGTGAGACAGTTTACTTCCTGCTGCTTGCAGATCAAGACGTAGAACTCTCAGCTCCATCTCCAGCACCACGTCTGCCTTCATAACTGCCATGTCCCACCATGATGATAATGGACTAAACCTCAGAAACTGTAAGCCACCCAAATTAAATGTTTTCCTTTGTAAGAGTTGCCATGGTCATGGTGTCTCTTCACAGCAATAAAAACCCTAAGACATCATCCATTAACCTATCATCTCTCCACCCATACATCAGTCATCTGTCTGTCTATCCATTCTTCTATCTATCCATTGTCTATCTATTATCATCATCATTGTCTATCACCTATCATCATATCTATTAACATTATATAAGGACATGAGAGAAATAAAGTTTTTCTAAATCAAAATGAAGTATATTTCTCTTCATTTGTGATTTCCATGAATCATGTACTCATTATTAGCTCTAAATAAAGCTTTATTATAAGTTTGGAATGACATATCGAATGAGTATATGAAAACTAATCAGCTGTGCTATATGGAGGCTAAGAAAAGGTCCCTTGGGGACAATTTAAACAGGAATGAAGGAGAATTTGAATGAGGAAACTGTTTATAGCTGTCTGCATGGAGGCCTAGACGCCATGAGTGTAGCTCTGTGCTAGTTGGAGATCTAGATTGAAGCATCTGGGCTGTGCTAAACCCACATACTGAGGCAAGGGGTGCAGCCTCTGTGCTTGAGAAAATTACCCACCATCTAGGGATAACACACATTTAAGACAGTAGCAGTAAGGGACAAGCATAGGTAAGAGAAGGAAAGAGAAGGAAAGTGAATCCATCCATGGAGCTGGGCCTTTAAACTTGAAGTCTTCATGGTTGAGTAAGAATTAGTTAAGTGTCTGGGAAGCAGTCCAGGCAGCTCCCTGCACATGACCAAGTCCAGCATGCTATTCTTGGTCTGTCAACATTGTTCTTTCCTGTCTCTACCCCTTAGTTCTGAGGTCACTTTCTGAGAGCAGCTTCTCATGGGATTAAGCTAGTTCACCTTCCCCGAGTCCCAGAGCCTGTGTCCCTAGTTCCTCACCCATCTCATCCCTGTTTCATACCTTCCATGTCACTACAGACTCCCCCTCTGTTTCCAAACATGCTGCCTCTGTCGTCTGAGGGATGGTTCTTCTGTCTTCTGTTTTCCTGGGCTCCTTGAGAACATGGCAGAAACTGTTGTGTTTGTTTGTTTTGTTTTATGGTCCTAGGAATTGAGTCAGAGCTTCACATGCTAGTAAACCCTCTACCACTAAGCTCCTGCTCCATCCAGTAATGTGTTAATCAGAGGTGAATTCCCTGCCCAGTTACCCCCAACGCTGACTCCTCCAGATGTGCAAGACTCTCATTAAGGGAAGAATGAGGATCTTCAGTCTTTCATCTTTGTCTGTATTACCACTACCCAGTTATCACATTTTCCCTTACTAGTAAAGATGGAAAGGGGGTGGATCCAGAGGGGAAGAGAAGGTGGGGAGGAACTTTAAAGAGTAGAGGGATGGGAAACTGTAATCAGGATATATTTTATGAGAATAAAAGTTATATAAATAAATAAATATCTTGATTTTAAAAAAAGATGTTCAGAGTTATGGGCCTACTACTCACTGCTCACTGTGTGACTCTGAGTAGATGTCTGGACCATAGGAAATCTTGGTTTGGCATAGAAAGGGAGAGAATGCTAGCCCATCAGAGTGTTGTAGGGATGTAAGGAGATCTTGGAGCCATGTCTGCCATGTAAGAGCTGCTCAGAAGCAGAGCTGAAATCCTCTAGAGAGCAACCTCTCTCTTGGTTGGGGTCCAGGGACCTCAGTGAATACTGTGCCCTTTTCCTTTCTCCAGTATAGAGGAAGTTGGAGCACACCTTTTATAATTCCTCATGATGTTTGTATGTAAAACAAGCCAGAAACCTTTATGTCAAACACGACTGATATTTGGGTTAAACAGTTATCTACTCAATAAAGTAGAGCTTTCTTCTAGAGTGTGAGGGGACTCTGTAACTAACCCCTGTGATGGGTCTTACACACTGTCCCAGTCTAGATTCAAGGAATTGAAACCCAGAGAACATTCTTATGTGTGCTTCCAAGTCCCAGGTTCTTCACTGAGTAACTAGCTGTCCTGACACAAACTCCTTCCTGAGAGGTATGAGTAAGGCCTTGACCCCAGCTCTGAATCCCCCCAGCCCTGAGGAACATTAGCATTATAAACACATCTCTGCAAGAGATTCCAGTAGAATCAAAATAACAGCGATGTAACTTTGTTATAGCATTACTGTCATAGACCCATTAACCACTGACTTGGCATTCACTGGCCTCTTCTCGCTTTCCTTTCTCTACACCTCACTGAGGCACCAGGCTCCATTTAGACATTCTTTCCTATCTTGGCTTCTGTGGCACTGTTCTCGTCAGGTTTTCTCTAATCTCTCAGATCCATATCTGTGTTTTTCCTGCCTATATTTCCCCTTTAAACAGCAGCATTGTCCAAGATTTCGTACTTGGCCCTCCTTATTTTCTAATTGTGTTTCTCAGCTGAGTACTTGTCCTAAAATGTTCTAATGAAGTTGGAATATCAGAAGATTTCTGTCCCACTCTCTCCCTCCTTTCTTCCCAGTCCAGTAGCAGGGTGTGACCCAGAGCTTCACACTGGCAAATGCTTGAGCACCCCTAACCCACTCTTTCTCATCTCTGAGCAGGTCCTTTCTCTTCATTAGAGTCTTCAGCTATGAAAAATTTACCCTCAAACCTGTCAAATACCAACTTTAAAAAATGATCTTTTCCTTGTTTACATCTCCAGTTTTTCTGTTGATGTGATAAAATACCCTGGCCAAACTCAAGGGAGGAAAGTTTACATCCCCAGTGAAGGCCCATCCTTTCAGGAAGTGCAAGCAGGAACTCAAGCAGGTATTCAGTCAGACCACACCCACAGTCAAGAGTAGAGCTTGCCTAGGGGATGGAAATTCCCACAATGGTCTTCCTACATCAATTAACAATCCAAACAATCCTCCATAGACATGTCCACAGGCCAACCTAATCGAGATAATTAATCATTAATCTCTTCCCAGGTGACTCTAGGTGACATACTGACAACTAAAAACTAAGCAAAACATCTACCTTTCTAAGTCTAGTTTCAGGGAATTTGATATGCATTTCCAACATGGCCTTCTGAGCAGCTCTTACATGGCTCCAAGATCTCCTTACATCCCTACAACACTCTGATGGGCTAGCATTCTCTCCCTTTCTATGCCAAACCAAGATTTCCTATGGTCCAGACATCTACTCAGAGTCACACAGTGAGCAGTGAGTAGTAGGCCCATAACTCTGAACATCTTTTTTTAAAAATCAAGATATTTATTTATTTATATAACTTTTATTCTCATAAAATATATCCTGATTACAGTTTCCCATCCCTCTACTCTTTAAAGTTCCTCCCCACCTCTCTTCCCCTCTGGATCCACCCCCTTTCCATCTTTACTAGAAAAGAACAGGCTTCTAAGAGATAACAACCAAACATAACAAAATAAAATAAATATTATAAAATATAATAAAATAAAACAAAAACCATCACATTGAGGCTAGATAAAGCAATTCAACAGAAGAAAAAGAGACCCAAGAGCAGGCATAAGAATCAGAGGCCCACTCATTCACATCTCAGGAGTCCCATAAAAATACTGAAAAAAGCTGAAAGCTTTAGTACACATGTGCAGAGGACCTGGTGCAGACCCGTGCAGGCCCTCTGCTTGCTGTTTCAGTTTCTGTGAGCTCATGTGTGCCTGGCTTAGTTGACTGAGAGGGCCGTGTTCTCCTGGTGTCCTTCATTCCTTCCAGCGCTTACAGTCTTTCCTGTTCTTTCAAGTGATTCCCTGAACTCTGAAGGAAGGGATTTGATGGAGTCATCCCATTTACACTCTCTCTCTCTTCCAAATGTCTGACTGTGGATTTCTGCATCTGTTCCTATCTGCTGCCAAGGAAGCTTCTCTTATGATGACTGAATAAGGCCCTGATCTATGAGTATAGCAGAGTATCAGTAGGAGTCATGTTTTTTTAGGCCAGTCATGTTTGGTTTTACCATAGGTCTCTGGGCTATTTAGTCTGGTTCTTGGTTACCCAAGCAATATCAGGCATGGGTACCATCTCCTGGAGTGGGCCTGAGGTCAAATGAGACATTGATTGTCTACTCCTACAAGTTCTGTGCCCTGTTGCCCTAGCATACCTTGAAGGCAGGACAGATTGTAGGTCAAAGTTTTATGACTGGGTTGTTGTTTCCATTACTCTTTTGGTAGCCTGCAGATACCTTCCCTAACTAAAGACACCAGAATGTAGCGGTGAAGGCTTCATGTAGGCATACACTTTTCCATGTTCAATGAGTTGTGTGGTGTTTTCCTATGCAATGTGTTCTTGCTGTCAGTTTGCAGAGAGCAACCTATTGTCTTAGCAATAGCCTGGGGTGTTTGGGGATTTCCATGGGACCTCCTTGGTCAACAACTCACTTGAATGCAACTAAAGCCTCCTATTGGAAGTCTTGTTTGGTGACAAGAGATGTCCAGTTGAGATTCCATATCCCTTTTATTAGGAGACCTCACTGGGTCTTCAGGAGCACCTTCATATGTTTTAGGATGTTTCCACTACACTATGTTTTCATATCATCCTTCAAATGCTCCTCAACTCCAGCTGTCTCTTCCTGATTCTCTCCCTTAATCTCTCTTCCCTCCCTCCCCCTGATCCTCTCATTCCCATCCCCACCCACTCTTAGTTTATCCTTAAGATCTATTCTATTTCCTCCACCCAGGAAATGTGTTCCCCTAAAGCAGTGGTTCTCAATCTTTTTAATGCTATAACCCTCTAGTACAGTTCCTCATGTTCAATAATTGCTACTTCATAACTATAATTTTGCTACTGTAATGAATCATAATGTAAATATGTGTGTTTTCCAATGGTCTTAGGTGACCTCTATGAAAGGGTCATTCAATCCCCTAATGGGGTTACAACACACAGGTTGAGAAGTACTGCCCTAGACTCTTCTTCTATACCTAACATCTCTGGGTCTATGGGTTGTAGGTTGGTTATCATTTACTTAATGACTAATATCTATGTATAAGTGAATACATACAATATTTATTTTTCTGAGTCTGAGTTACTTCACTCAGGATGATTTTTTTCTCATTCCATCCATTTGCCTGCAAATTTTGTGATGTCATTTTTTAACAGCTGAGTTATGTTCTATTGTGTAAATGTATCATATTTTCTTTTTCCATACTTTTGTTAAGAGACATGTAGGTTGTTTTTGGTTTCTTGCTATCACAAATAGAGCAGCAATGAACATGATTGAGCAAGTGTCCCTATGGTAGGGTGAATTGTCCTTTGGATATATCCCTAAGTGGTATAGTTGAGTCTTTTTGTTTGTTTGTTTGTTTGTTTGCTTTTTGAGACATGATTTCTCTGTGTAGCTTTGTGCTTTTCCTGGAACTCACTCTGTAGTCCAGGCTGGCCTTGAACTCATAGAGATCCTCCTGCCTCTGCCTCCTGAGTGCTGAGATTAAAGGCTTACACCACCACTGCCAGGCAATAGCTGGGTCTTGAGGTAGATTTATTCCCAACTTTCTGAGGAGCTGCCATATTGATTTCCATAGTGGCTATACAGATTTGCACTTCCACCAGCAATGGATAATTGTTCCCCTTATTACACATCCTTTCTAGCATGAGCTGTCACTTGTGTATTGATCTTAGCCATTCTGACAGGTGTGAGATAGAATCTCAAAGACATTTTGATTTGCATTTCCCTGATGGCTAAGGATGTTGAACATTTCTTTAAGTGATTCTTGGCAATTTGAGATTCCTCTGTTGAGAATTATCTGTTCAGATCTGTAAACCATTTTTTAATTGTATTATTTGGGGTTTTTTGATATCTAGTTTCTTGAATTCCTTATATATTTTGGATAACAGTCCTCTGTTAGATACAGAGTTAGTAAAACTATTTTCCTATTCTGTAGGCTGTTATTTTGTCCTATTGACAGTGTCCTTTGCCTTACAGGAGCTTTTCATTTTCATGAGGTCTTATTGATTAATTGTTGATCTCTGTGCCTGTGTTATTAGAGTTCTCTTCAGGAAGCTGTCTCCTGTGCCAACAAGTTCAAGGCTCTTGTTCACGTTCTTTTCTATTAGCTTCAGTGTGTGGTTTTATGTTGAGGTGTTTGATCCATCTGGACTTGAGTTTAGTACAAAGTGCTAAGTATAGGTCTATTTGCGTCTTCTACATGCAGACATCCAGTTTGATCAGCACCATTTGTTGAAGATGCTTTTTTCCAGTGTGTATTTCTGCTATGGCTTCTGTATCAAAAATTAGGTGTCAATAGGTATGGATTTATGTATGGGTTTTCAATTCAATTCCATTGATCCATGTGTCTGTTTTTGTGCCAATACCATACAGTTTTTATTACCATTGCTCTGTAGTATGACTTGAAATCAGGAATAGTGAGACCTCCAGCAGTTCTTTTATTGTTCAGAATTGTTTTAGCTATCCTGGATGTTTTTATTTTTCCATATGAAGTTGGTAATTGTCCTTTCAATGTTCTGTGAAGAATTGTTTTAGAATTTTAATAGGGATTGTATTGAATCTGTTGATTGCTTTTAGTAGGGTGGCCATTTTTGCTACCTAATCCTGTTGTCCATGAGCATAGGAAATCTTTCCATCTTCTGATACTTTCTTTAATTTCTTTCTTCAAAGCCTTGAAGATTTTATCATTGTAATGGTTTGAATGAAAATGTCTCCCATAGGCTCACAGGGACTGGCACTTTTAGGAGGTGTGGCTTTGTTGGAGAAAGTGCGTCACTGGGGGTGAGCTTTAATGTTTCAGATGCTCAAGTCAGCCCCAGTGTCATTTCCTCTTCCTGCTGCCTGAGGATTTGGATATAGAACTCTCAGCTCCTTCTCCAGTACCATGTCTGCCTGCCTGTTGCAATGTTTCCCATCATGATGATAATGGACTAAAACTTCTGAACTATAAGCCAGCCCCAATTAAACAATTTCCTTTATAAGAGTTGCCATGGTCATGGTGTCTCTTCACAGAAATATAAACCCTAAGACAGAAGTTGGTACCAGGGATGGAGGTATTTCTATGATAGGCCAGACCATATTTTTGTCTGGAGGAATATGGAACACTTTGGAACTTTAGACTAGAAAAGCAATTGGACACTTTAAGCAGGGCTTAATGGGCCATACAAGTAGGAACTTGGAATACAGTGGTGCTGGAATGATTTGAACTTTGAGGGCCTGGATTAAGAGATTTAAGAGGAGAAGAATATTAATATGTGGCCTAGAGACTGATCTTGTGATATTTTTGGTGAAGAATGTGGCTGCTTTCTGCTATTGTAAAAAAAAAAAAAAAATCTACCTGAGGTTAAATTGAAGAGTTACAGATTAACAGCCTTGGCAGAGGTGATTTCCAGACATCCTGTATTGCTTGTATTTCCAATTGACTGTATTGCTTGGTTGTTAGTGGCCATGCTTATGCAGATCTATAATTAAAAGGAGCAAGCTGAGAAAGGAAAAATACAAAACATACACTTTGAGGAGAAAAGGGGCACTGAGAAGTTTAATGGTGCTAAATCCAGTGTTCAAGGAGATAAAAAGATTAAAGAAAAGCCTGATGCTAAATGGAATAAAGGGAGTGGTGACCTCAGGGCAAAATCCCACCCAGCTAAGCTTCCAATTTCTGAAAAGGAATTAAAGAAAAGCTCAGAGCCAGGAGAACAGCTTTAATCCTAGGTGGGGGAGGTAAGGGGACAGAGGATGGTGGATCTCTGAGTTCAAGGCCAGCCTGGTCTACAGAGAGAGTTCCAGGAGATCCAAGCTTAAGCAATGAAGGAAACAATCGAAAACAGAAAGCTGATGAAAATACAATTGAACGAGAGGGCCATGTTCCAGCCCCAGCAAGCAGTAGAACTTGGCAGCTTTGGCCACATGGTTCTGGCTTTAGAGTCAAGGATATAAGAAAATGGGTTATGGAATCTCTTTCCATGGCTAGGAAAAGCCTTGAAGGATAGGCCTATATTAGAGGTGTCCCTGCATAGAGGCCATTGTGTGAAGCTGTGAAGTTGAAGTCTGGATTGACTCAGAGACTCCAAAATGTTGGCAATGCCAGAGTTGTGGGATACCTGTCTAGGAGAGCTGCAGACTGTGTGTGGAACCAGTCTAACAGAAAGAAGTGGTCGCAGTCAACAAAGCTGACAAAGTTGAACAGCATTTTGTTATCAGACATGGAGATGCAGAGTTTGGAGTTTGCCCAGCTGGTTTTCAGTCTTGCTTTGGTCCAGTATTTCCTCCATTTTGAAATGATAATGTATATTTTGTGGTACTATATGTTGGAAGTATATAATCTGCTTTTTCATTTTGATTTTATAAGAGCTGCAATTAAGAGATAGTCATGAGTCTACAAAAAGACTTTGGACTTTTAAACAGGGTTGAGACTGGTAGACTATGGGATTGTTGAAGTTGGACTAAATGCATTTTACCCTATAAGAGCCAAAGAGTGGAATTTGGGGTTTGAATGAAAATGGCCCCATAGGCCCATAGGGAGTGGCACTATGCCATAATTAGGGTTTTTGTTACTGTTAAGAGACACCATGACCACCGAAAATCTCATAAAGGAAAACATTTAATTGGAGCTGGCTTACAGTTTCAGAGATTTAGTCCATCATCATTGTGACAGAACATGGCAGCATGTAGGTAGACATGATGCTAGAGAGGTAGTTGAGAGTTCTACATCTTAATCTGCAGATAGCAGGAAGTGCTATACTAGGCCTAGCTTGAGCATATGAGACCTCAAAGCCCACCTCCAAAGTGACACACTTCCTCCAAGGCCAAACCTACTCCAAAAAGACCATACCTCCTAATAGAGCCACTCCCTCTGGGCCAAGCATTCAAGCACATGAGTCTGTTGGGGGCCATTTCCTATTCAGACCACCATACACTATTAGGAGGTGTGGCTTTGTTGAAGTAGATGTGGCTTTGTTAGAGGAAGTGTTTCACTGGGAGCAGGCTTTGAGGTTTCAGATGCTCAAGCCAGATCCAGTGTAATTTTATCTGTTTGGTGACTGAGGATCTGGATGTAGAACTCTCAGCTCCTTCTCCAGTACCATGTCTGCCTACATGTGACCATGTCTTGCCAGGATAATAATAGACTAAACCTCTGAACTATAAGCCAGCTCCAATTAAATACTTTCCTTTCTAAGAGTTGCTGTGGTTGTGGTGTCTCTTCACAGCAATAAAAACCCAAACTAAGACAATTATACAAACCTTTTGCTTGCTTGGCTAGAGTTACCCCCAAGATATTTTATATTACTTGAGGCTATTGTGAAAGGTGCTATTTCCCTGATTTCTTTCTTAGTCTGTTTGTCTTTTGTATACAGGAAGGATACTGATTTTTGTGAGTTAATTTTGTATCCAGCTACTTTGCTGAAAGTGTTTACCAGCTGTAGGAGTTCCCAAGTGGAATTTATGTATACTATCATATCATCTGCAAAAAAAGATAATTTGAGTTCTTGCTTTCCAATCTGTATATACTTGATTGTCTTCAGTTATCTTATTGCTCTAGCTAAGACTTCAAGCACTGTATTGAATATAGATGGAGAGAATGGAGAGTCTTGTCTTGTTCCTGATGTTAGTGGAATTGCTTTGAGTTTCTCTCCATTTGATTTGATGTTGCTGTAGGCTTGCTGTGAACTACCTTTATTGTGTTTAGGTGTGTCTGCTTATATCCATAATCTCTCCAAGACTCTTATAATAAAGGGGTTTGGGATTTTAATCAAAGACTTTTTCTGCATCTAATAAGATGATCATGTGGTTTTCTGTTTCTTTGTGCTTGTTTATATAGGGAATCACATTGATTGATTTTCATATATTGGATCATCCCTGCATTTCCGGGATAAAGCCTACTTGATCATGGTGGGTGATCTTCCTCATGTGTTCTTGGACATAATTTGCAAATATTTTATTTTTACATCTATGCTCATAAGGGAAATTGGTCTGTAATTCTCTTTCTTTGTTGGGTCTTTATGTGATTCGGGTATCAGAGTAACTGTGGCCTCTGAAAGCAAATTAGGCAATGTTCCTTCTGTTTGCATTTGTGAAATAATTTGAGAAGTACTGTCATTAACTTTTCTTTTAAAGTCTGGTAGAATTATGTACTAAAACCTTGTGGTCTTGGGCTTTGTTTGAGAGCCTTTATAGACTGCTTGTATTTCACTAGGGGCTATAGGTCTACTTAAATTGCTTATCCAGTCTTAGTTTAATTTTAGTCAGTAGTACCTATGGAGAAAATCATCCATTTCTTTTAGATTTTCCAGTTTTGTGGAATACAAGTTTTTGAAGTATGACCTCATGATTCTCTGGATTTCCTCAGTGTCTGTTGCTATGTCCCCCTCTTAGTTTCTGATTTTGTTAATTTGAATATTCCCTGTCTGCCTTTTAGTTTGGATAAGGGTTTGTCTATCTTGTTGATTTTCTCCAAGAAACCAATTTTTGTTGCATTGATTTTTTGTATTGTTCTCTTAGTTTCTATTTTACTGATTTCAGCCCTGAGTTTGATTATTTCCTGCCATCTATTCTTCCTGGGTGAGTTTGCTTCTTTTTGTTCTGGAGTTTTCAGGTGTGCTGTTAAGTTCCTAGTATGAGATCACTCCAGTTTTTTGTTTTTGTTTTGTTTCATTTTTTGTTTTTTTCGTGTGTGTGTGTGTGTGTGTGTGTGTGTGTGCGTGTGTGCGTGTGTGTGTGTGTGTTTTATGTAGGCACTTAGTGCTATGAATTTTTCTCTTAGCACTGATTTCATTGTGTCTCATAAGTTTGGGTATGCTGTGTATTCATTTTCATTTAATTCTGGAAAGTTTTTATTTTCTTTCTTTTTTTGTCTTGACACTTTTTTTATTCAATAGTTGAATTGTTGTTTTTAATTCAATAGTTGAATTGTTGAGTTGTTCAGTTTCCATGAGTTTGTAAGCTTTCTGTTTTTTTATTATTGTTAATATCCAGCTTTAATCTCTGATGTTCTGATAAGCAGCAGGAAGTTATTTTAGTTTTCTTTGTGTCCAAATACTTGGTCAATTTTGAAATAAGTCCAATTAGATGTAAAGTGGAAGGTATATTCTTTTGGATTTGAGGTAAATATTTTGTAAATATCTGTTAGGTCCCTTCAGTTTATAACATCTGTTAGCTCCAGTATTTCTCTGTTTAGTTTTTGTCTGGATGACTGTCCCTGGTGAGATTGTGGTACTAAAGTCTCCCCACAATCAGTGTGTGAGGGTCAATATATGATTTAAGCTGTAGCAGTGTTTCTTTCACAAAAGTGGGTACCCTTGTGTTTAGGGCACAGAAGTTAAGAATTGAAATGTCATCTTGGTGGATGTTTCTTTTGATGAGTGTGTAGTTTCCCTCCCCATTTCTTTTGATTAATTTTAGTTTGAAATCAATTTTGTTAGATATTAAAATGGCTATACCAGCTTGCTTCTTGGGTCCATTTGCTTGGAACACATTTCTTTAACCCTTTACCTTGACATAATCCTATCTTTGATGCTAAGTTGTATTTTCTTGTATGCAGCAGAGGGCTGGATCCTGTTTTCACATCCATTCCATTAGTCTGTGTCCTTTTATTGAGGGAATTGAGTCCATTGATATTGAGAGATATCAGTGAGCAATGATTGTGGATTTCTACTATTTTGTTGTTGGTGAAGGTAGTGTGTGTGTGTGTGTGTGTGTGTGTGTGTGTGTGTGTTTCCCCTCTTTTGATTTTGCTAGTCTGAGATTATCTATTCCTCATGTTTTCATGGGTGTAGTCAATTTCCTTAGGCTAAGTTTTCCTTCTAGCTGGATTTATAGATAAGTGTTGTCTAAACTTGAATTGTCATGGAATATCTTATTTTCTCCATCTATGGTGATTGAATGTTTTGTTGGGTATAGTAGTCTGGGCTGGCATCTGCGGTCTCTTAGAGTTTACAACACATCTACACAGGTCCTTCTGGCTTTTAAAGTTTCCATTGAGAAGTCAGGTATAATTCTGATAGGTCTGCCTTTATAGTTACTTGCTCTTTTTCTCTTACAACTTTTGATATTTTTCTTTGTTCTGTACTTTATTGTTTTGATTATTATGTGCCAAGGGGGCTTTCTTTTCTGGTCCAATCTATTCTGTAAGCTTCTTGTGACTATATAGGCATTTCCTTCTTAGGTTAGGAATTTTTTCTTCTATGATTTTGTTGAAAATAGTTTCTGGACCTTTGAGCTGGGATTCTTCTCTGATCTATATTCCTATCATTCTTAGGTTTGGTCTTTTCAAAGTGTTCCAGATTTCCTGGATGTTTTGTTTCAGGAGTTTTATAGATTTAATAGTTTCTTTGATTGATATATTCATTTATTCTATTGTATGTTCAGTGCCTGATATTCTCTCTTCCATTTCTTTTATTCTGTTGGTGAAATTTTCCTCTGTAGTTCCTGTTCAAAGTCCTAAAATTTTCATTTCCAGGATTCTCTCAGTTTGGGTTTTCTTTAGTAATTCTATTTCCATTTTCAGGTCTTGAGCAATTTTATTCATTTTATTCTACTGTTTGTGTTTTCACTAAGGGATTTATTAATTTCCTTATTAAGGACCTCTATCATCTCCATGGGGTGGTTTTAAGCGCTTTCTCTCTCTCTCTTCTCTCTCTCTCTCTCTCTCTCTCTCTCTCTCTCTCTCTCTCTCTCTCTCTCTCTCTCTCTGTGTGTGTGTGTGTGTGTGTGTGTGTGTGTGTGTGTGTGTTTCAGCTATGTTGGAACAGTCAAGACCTACTGTAGTAGGATAGCTGGGCTCTTGTGGAGACATAATTCCTTGGCTGTTACTGATTGTGTTTTATGCTGGTGTCTAGGCATCTGGGATTGTAGGTCTAGGTGCTGATTTCTGGATTTGTCTTTTCTCCCTTGGTTTCTGTTTCCTGTCTGGATTTTTCAGATAGTATGATGGCTGTTTATCTCCTGTTGGGAAATTTTCTTTGGACCTGATAGTTATGGCCACTGGGGGTTGCAGGTAAAATGTGTTCTGGGTATTGGGAGCTGAGACTTAGGAATGGGTTTAGACTAGGCATCCAAAGGGGTTCACAGGAGGGAGGAGAGGGGATTTTTTCAACCAGGATATGTTTATTTTGTCTTCTTGGAATGAGGGAGACAGTGAAGAGAGGCCATCCCAGCGGGTCTACTATAGTGCTGGAGATGAGACTGGGGGTTTGGGTCTGGAGGAAGGGGGAGGGGGAGATCACAGACAGCTTGCTGCTTCGCCTGGCAGGTGTGGGTTAGCAGGGAGTGGCTGCTGAAGCTGGGGGCTGGGAAAAAGTAACAAGCAGGGAGAGGAGGGTTAGGAGGGGAAGGTCTGTGAGATCCATAGATGAGGGCAGAGGGGGAAGGAAGGTTGCAGAGCTAGGGATGTGGCCCGGGATTGGATCGGAGAAGAGGGAGTGGTGGAGGTCTTCAGTCAGCTCACCCACCTGCCCTGTTTGCTTCTTTTCCCTACCACTCTAACCACTTCCTTTGGGAGGCAGATCATATTTTGGGTGTTAGAGGAAATGGGGAGACATTCTCAGAAGATCCAACACTGATGGCAATATGGATAAATTAACGCTCACATCATGTTGCCATTCAGTGGGGTAGTTTACAGACATAGCCCCCTGTGGCCATTAAAAACACTATTTATCTCCAACTTGCCATCTGCCTGCTGCTTCTCGGCCTGCCTGTGGTGTTAGCAAAGAGCTCAGTCTCTGTGGCCAAGTCTCCCCAGCTCTCCCATGACACTGGGGGAGACTCTTATGGGAAGGAGGCAATTTATTTTAGCTGAACGACCACATGGATAACTACACCCGGCAATTATACAAAGCAAATGTATCAGCTTCTGCCATGGGGGCAGGAGTTCCCTCTCTGGTCATCAATAATGAACACTCTTCAGTAAGTAGGGAAACATTTACCAAATAAGATGGCTGCTATGGATGGGTCTCCCAGACAGCTGAGAAACTGTGTGGCCACCGAGGAAAGAGCCAAGCCAAAGGGCTGGTGCTGGTGCTTGACCTTGCTAGGTTGTTCTGGAAGTGTCTCAGAACCGGCAGGAGATGTGACCCATTGACTCTGTGCAAAATGTCTTGTCCACAAAGAAGTGGCCTGGTTTTTTCTGAATTGAAATCCCTTTGCTTCCTTTCCTGGCAGCTGCATAATTGGGAATGCCGTGAAATAAAATGAGGAGGAAGTAAATTAGAGCTGGGAAGTGTCAAGTTGATCTACTGCTGTGTTCAGGGGGAGGGGGGGTCTGGAGTGCTGGGCAAATTCAGACTCTCCATGAGCACCCTCTCAGCATGGCACCCACCACTTAAAACTCCTGTTTTTTGCACCCCTGGATATGCTGGAACTCCCTAGAGGACCTTATTTGTGCTAAAGCTTAGACTGTAACAGTCTATACTTACTTATTCAGAGGATGCTTTTTCAGCTGTATTAATGAGTTTAGGCCCTCAAAGGGCATTGACATTTTAATGCCTCCTGGTGGCACTTCATATGTAGAGACAACAGGCTTTGCAGCACACTCAAAGCCCTGGTAAAGTTCTTGGGTCTTAGTCACCTTGCTCACACATGGGAAATAATTAGAACAGACATGGAATACTCTTGCTTAGATGCACTTCCATACTGAGGACAGCTGGCTACCGGCCATTGTCTAATTAATACTCAACACCCTAATGAAGTAGGTGCACATTCTACTTTCTTCACAGACTAATGGAACAATCAACTCCAAAGCCACAGTGCACAGATTTCGTCTTGGGGAATTGTGCACAGGGCAGGATAGTAAACTAATAACAACACAGAGTTATTAATAACAGTGCGATGAAACTGTGGCTTCTCAGTTGGCTCAGGCTGCAACCTCATTCCAACAGTTTATCAGATTCCATTAAAATCCTGGTCTACTTCACCACATTTCCATGACTTAGGTACAGGTATGCATCCTTTCCAATAAACCACAAAGGATTTGATGCTGAGAACCAGCTTGGCAATGATACGCTGTTTCTGGACTTTTAAGACTTTGGAAATGTTACTAAGCAGCTAAAAATTCAGTTTTGAGCCATCAAGACAGCAAGGCCAAACAAGTCTCATGACCCAGGTTCAGTCCTTGGAACCCACATAATGGTGGAAGGAGAGATCCAGTTCTACAAAGCTACCTTCTAACTTCCACATGGGTGTTGTGGCATGAGCATGTCATGATTGTGATTTTGTAGGAAGTGTCTCCCATATGCTCATAACTTTGAAAACTTGGTCCCCAGCTGGTGGTGCTGTTTGGGGAGGTTGTGGAACCTTTAGGAGGTGGAGACTTGCAGGAGGAAGTGGCACTGGGAGTGGCTTGGAGGTTTTATATCTTGGTCCCACTTTCTGTTATCTTTCTCTGTTTCCTGGGTGCATGTGCAATGTGGTCAACCTGTTTTTATACCTCCCCCACCACAGCTGTGTCCCTCTGGGAATGTGAGCCAAAGGAAACCCTGTACCTCCCTCACCATGATGGGCTGTGTCCCCCTGTAGTCATGAGCCAAAGGAAACCCTTTCTAGTTTAAGCCTGTTTATTTTGCTTTGGTTTTTGTTTTTGCTCATTAAAAATCATTTAAAACTGGTTGATATTGAGAGGCAATCACTTGTAAAGCTCTGAGCTGGGCTTGGTGTTGGTTTTATGTGGCGGTGCAATGTTACTCATTAAGTGGTGCTGTTACCATGCAAGAAAAACCATGAGGCATGACAAAACCCACTATCAGAGTTTCTTAGGGAGGGAAGGACAGAAGAGAGTATGCTTAGGCTTAAGGGAGATATGTGTGGGGGTAGGGGGGTGAAAAGAAGACAAAGAAGAAGAAGGGGGGAGGAGTCTGTGACCCTCTTTTTATGGATTCCCCTGCCATCATGCATATATGGGCTTACGGAGCTATGCCATGCATGCACATAGATTGTGTGATCGTGCTGTGCACAAATTACATGATCATGCAGCTCACGGATTACATAGGACATAAAGCCCCGGAATGACTAATCATTTTGCCAGTGCATGAGTGGTTGTGTAGCTAGGGGAGTGGCCAGGAATTCCAACATTCCAGACTCTTTGCTTATTATAAAAAAGGAGGATGAAGAGGATTGGGGGTGCCATGTCTCCCAAAACTGCTTCCAGCTGACTTGGTAGCTGTCAGTTAACTCTTGGCAGGTAGGGAAGGGAGCTTCTGAGGTAGCCAGGCATCCTAGGGAAATGAATTGTCATCTACTGCTTTGGGAATTGTTTGATAAGGTGCTGTCCAGGTGGATTCAAGCTGGCTCTGGAGCTCGGAAGAATTTTTAAACATATTAAGAAGCAGCCAAGGGAAATTTAAAATCTTGAGCTGGTGACCATGATGATATTGTAATGTTTTAATACTCTGCTATATTGGTTAGTGTTAGTGTGTGTGTATGTGCGTGAGAGGGGCAGGGGATATTTGGAACACGTTTTTAATTTTTACCTGAGGTAAGCCCTATCTGAGACAGATTATTTTAAAGAAACTGTCTCTTTTATTAGTTTACCATCCAAGAGACACAGGTGATCAACTGCTGAGGGCTAACAGTAATAGACTGTTATATTAAAGTCTGTCCTTGCAGCGCCCAGACACTTTTGGGTCTGGGGGTATAAATACCTTTTGACTGTTACTGTTCCTTACTGCCTGGGTATACTTGATGGTCCTTAGCCTCCAGCTCTATGGTGATCCTGTAACAATTATTGGAGTAGTTAATTAGGAAAGGGAACCAGGAAGACAAAAGCTTGTGGGGTGAGATCTCATTCTTCTGGAATTGGGGACAAGGCAGTGGCCCCTGGTGTCCTCTGGAACTTGAGAGAGAGCAGGGCCCTGTCTGTGTCCCTGTGCATGAGGAGGAGAATCACTGCTGCCCAGTCTGGAGTGAGGCACACGGAGGAGCAAATGAAACAACAGCTCCTACCTCAGCTGGAAACTCTCCTCCCATTAGGGGCACAGGGCAGGTTGGCACCACTAAAAATGTGTGTGTAAGAGGGATGTCCCTGAAAATACAATTAAGTGGTGGGGTCTGATGAGGGAGGTAAGGCTGTCCCCCTACCCCAACAATAGGGAGATGAGAAGGAGAGGTGGGACCCCAAAACTCCTTCAGGTCTGAGTA
This sequence comes from Onychomys torridus, assembly GCF_903995425.1. NCBI lineage: Eukaryota > Metazoa > Chordata > Mammalia > Rodentia > Cricetidae > Onychomys > Onychomys torridus. Next base: position 1,909,608 of record NC_050455.1, read on the forward strand.
AGTAGCTCAGTGTCCAAAAGGAAGGAAATGGATTGTCCCATCTGCAATGGCTACCCTGGGTTCCCTGTAAGAGATGGTACCTTTAATTCTCACCCATGGCCAAGCCTAGGAGACAGCTGGAGGGTGGTCTTGGTTTTATGCCCCCATGCCACAAGGTGCATGAGGACAGTCAACTGACCAGTGTCCCTCTTGGTGGCACTTTGAACAATGCCCAGTTTGGCCAGAGGGGCAGGGCATGCACAAGCCCAGTGGCCTTCTCTACCACAAAACAGGGACCTGGAAGCCTTTAGACAGCCAGTCAGATAGCATGTGCAAGAATTTGGCAGTTCTGTTTACAGGCTTTCTCATCTCTCCCATGATACACCTTACATGCCACAGCTGAGACTTCTGTCCATGGGAGGGGGCCTCTCTCCAGACACTTAAGTTTAGCCCTGATGTCAGGAAGCTCTGGGAGATATGAGACAGATTTTATTCCTTATCTTGAATTATGTTTTTTAGCTTTTCATAGTTTACTGGTTTGAGGGCAGCCTTATGAAGACTTGCCAGGAGGCAGGTGTAAACTGATGTCTAGCTAAAGAGTCATCTGGGTTATTATAATCTCAATGTGGGTCCTGATTAGAAACTCATTTGCATGTGTCCTAGCCTGTTCCTAGACCCATCTGTGCTTCTCCGGGCAGCTTGAGAATGAGTGACAGGAGGAGGGAAGGTGGGAGGCAGAGGCGGGCAGTCGGAATGGCCCGCCTGATCCCAGAGAATGGAGCGGCGATCAGACCGGCAGAGGTTCTTTGGAGTCAGAGAGTCCTCAGGATCAGGTTGCACGTGGGCAGGAGAGAGAGAATCAGAAAAGGAGGGTTCAGAGCTTAGGTAGAAAGCCTGTGGATAAGGTAACTCTGTTCATTTGCCTGTTTGCTGGCAGAAGTTAGATAATTCTGGTGAAATATCAGAGTTCAAGCAGCCATTATGTGGCCTTATTTATTGTTATCTAAGCAATTTTCTCAGAGGGGGAGCTGGACCAAGAGGAGGAAGCCTTATGTCCCATGACTGCAGCTGAGAGGAAAAAAAAATAAAAACACTGAAAAAACAAAGGGGATCAAAGATTTCAATCTCAGGTGTCCCCGAGATGAAGGAAGGATCGACAACTAGCACAAGTCACTCAATACTTTGTCAAGCCAGAGAATGAGGGCCAGGGTGTGCATACCTGGAGGACTCCCCCGGGGGTCTGATAGTGAGAAATATATCTCAGGCTGCAGTTATGGGAAACAGGGAGGGGTTGGAAAAGGAAAACTCACCAATCAGAGCAGCCGGTGTTGTGAGGCGTGGTCCGTCGGCTAGCAAATGAAAAGTGGGCTGCTGTAGATGGAACAAACCTTGTACAGGGTCCTGGATGCAGAGCCCTGGGAGGTCCTCTGTCTTATCACCAATGTAGTGCAATGTTACTCATTAAGTGGCACTGTTACCATGCAAGAAAAGCCACGAGGTACAAGAAAACCCACTATCAGAGTTTATTAGGGAAGGAAGGTCAGAAGAGAATGTGCTTGGGCCTATGGAAGACATGTGCAGGGAGGAGGGGGAGAAGAAGAAGAAAAAGGGGTGAGGAGTCTGTGACCAGCTTTTTATGGATTCCCCTGCACATGCTCATATGGGTTTATGGAGCTATGCCATGCATGTGCATAGGTTGTGTGATCATGCTGCACACAAATTACAGGATCACACAGTGATGGATTATATAGGATGTAAAGCCCTGGAATGACTAATGGTTTTGCCAGCATATGCATGGTCATGTAGGTGGGGGAGTGGCTAGGAATTCCAACACTTGGTCTCTTTCCTCAAGACCTGCAGTGGGAAATAAAAAGATACAGGCAATCATTATTTAGATCCAGCAATGCAAATATGGGCAATCACATGGCGGCACCTTACAGTTGGGGTAGGAAGAAAGGCTTCTTAGGAAGTCATGTCAAATGATGCCTGAGCTGATAGCTGAAGGACAAGGGCCACCATTTTGAAATTTCAGAGGACAGTCTGTGAAACATTCTTGACACCAAGTATCTCAGTTTTCAATTCAACTGAATCTCAGTGAAAGACACTAGCCACCCTCTGCACCTTCAGAAGTGAAGTCTTCATGCAGGGTTCCCTCTGAAGAAGCAAACTTATGATTAAAGACAAGCAGGGCTAGACAAGGAGTCAAAGTGTTATTTCCCATTTTTTTCAGAGCACTTCTGGGGAATGGTGGCAAAGGAAATATGACATGATTGTAATATCTTTCACACTCAATGACTTTAATCTGCTCCTAATGCTATAACGATGTACCTGAGGCTTGGCCCTCAACAATACCATACATCTATTGATTATGTTTAGAGGTCAAGGCACTGCTAGGTCCAGTGTCTGGTAAGGGCTGGGTTTATGCTTTTTAAATGGTGTTTGTTTCTAGGTCAGGACAGCAGAAAGGTCAGAGACTCTCTTCTCACAAAACAAGAAATGGAAAGGCCAAACTGGTCAAAGCCAGCCTCGGCTGCATAGTGAAATCCTGTTAACAGCAATGAAAGACCAAAACCAAACAATCCTGACTTCAACAAAGGGTCAAACTGGTCCTTTCAAGCCCTTCCTGTATAAGGAACCAATCCCATCCAAGTTTGCAGAGCCATCGTGGTCTATGACCTTCTGAAAGACCTTTCTCTTTCTACTGTTACATCAAGGATCATGTTTCTGTATGAATTCTGGAGACACAATACTCAAGTCATTGCATGAAGCTAGTAGAAATGGAATGAATAAAATAAATATACAAACCCAACAAATGACATAGGAATAGTGCTCTAACTATGGGAAATATCTAGAAATGGATGCCTCTAGACATCAATGCTTAGTTCAATATGAAAACCCCCTAAAAAGAGTCCTACAGAGATAGCACATAAGTAAAACTCAGAAAAGTCTCCTTAATATTGCCTGCCCTGCTCTTCCACTGTGTGAGCAGAGCAAAATTCCATGGGAGTAGAAACAGCATTCTGGGATAGATGCTTCTCCCTGACACCATGGACAAATATGTACAACAGGGAAGGTAAACCATCCTGGCTCAAGATTCTGCTTTCTCTGACTGAAAGGAAGATAGGAGAGATGGTGTGCAAAAACCATCAGGAATTCCATTTCCCAATAGCAAACATGGCTTTAACAGAATAAGGAGAGGAAAGAGATAAAAGCCACCAAGGATGGCAATGATCATTCAGGGTGGTGTTGTCAATGAGAAACTTCCCCTGTGGCTCCAATTTAAGAAGACATGGTCCCTGTTGGTGGGGCTATTTTGGGAAGTTGTGGAATCATTTGGAAATGGAGCCTTGCTGGAAGAAATATTTCACGGGCAGCGGGGGGAGGGCGGGATAAGTGTTTTTGTCTCATCCTACTTCCTGTTCACCCTCTGAGTCTCACCTACTTCCTGTTCACCCTCTGCTTTTATGTTTGTCCATGCAGCCTGCTGCTTCATTCAGTGATGGACTTCTATCCCTCTGGAGCTGCAAGCCAAGGCTCACCCCTTCTGCTGTGATGGGGTGACAAAGTGACTAACAGATCTAGAAATCTCAGTGTGTGGTAAGGATCATCACATTCCAAACTCTTTTTCATTCCACTCCTGCTGGGACCAGTGACCCAGTGAGTGAAAGAGATGTGACAGCCAGGGGGTTTAACACTAGGTGCTTTTTAAGAGAAGTCATGGCTTCGGGGTTCACTTGAAATGGAGGGATGGTATAAAAATTGGAGAGCACCTCTTGGGAATAAGACACGATAGAATTCTAACAAACTCCCTAAGAGGAGAGTTGAATAGAACTAAGTCAACACTACCTCTCCCCCTCCAGCGTGAGAACAACTGGAAGAGCACTGGGAGGGGAGGAAGTACTCCTTTCCAACCCTTCAGCAAGCAGGGTTAGGTGGAGCTATCCTCATCCTATGAGAAATGACGCCTTCATCACAGGATGGAACAGCAGCAGAAAGGGAAGGAATGAAGCTGTGCGTGGTGGCGCACGCCTTTAATCCCAGCGCTTGGGAGGCAGAGGCAAGTGGATCTATGCGAGGTTACACAGAGGATCCAGGCCAGTTTGTTTCAGAAAAAAAGGAACAAAAGTAACTTCAAAAAGAAGATAAATTCCTGAGGGGAACAGAGAGAAAAAAGGTATTTTTACTACAAATGCCTTTGCCCACTGTATTGAGAGAGGCAATGGAGTGTCTAGAGCAACACTTTTCAAAGAAATTTAGATCTTCTGTGATTTAGAGAAATAGTTACACAGTATTTTCACTTTTTCATCAATCCACATTTATATGACCCTCATGTGTTTATTATCAAAATACAGTCCACTGACTACAAGAAAATGACAAAGGCCCAGGAAGACAAAAGAGCCAACAATGACAGAAGCAGTGGCAGACCTGGAAGACATGTCACCTCGCACTGGCGAAGGAACGGTGTTCCATGAAGAGCCCTGGCCAGTCGCCGTGGACAAGGAGGTTCATGTGGTGGGAGAACAGAGATTTGTTTAAGAGGCAGATGATTCCAGAGGAGGAAAGCAGCTGTCGGGTGAGTATCTGCCTCACTTACAGCAGAGTGAATTAGAATGGTGACCCACACAGTGTTTCTGGAAAGGTGATGTAGAAGCCCGTCTCTGTTCCCCCTGCTAAGTCCAGCTGAAACGTCTGGGCACTGTGTGTAAAACAACACAAGAACACCCTGCAAGATGGCAAGAAGACAAAGCAGTTAGACTTTTTTTTTTTTGAGCTGAGGATTGAACTCAGGGCCTTGCGCTTGCGCTTGTTAGGCAAATGCTCTACCACTGAGCTAAATCCCCAACCCATAGACTTTGAAACCTGAGGAGCAACAGTGTAATGTTGGTGCCCTTTTTGTCTCAGATGTTGGGGTGGGGTGTTAAAGAAAAGGGCTACTAGAAAACAGCAATACTCATGAACCCAAAGAAACCCAAGGAAAGCCCCTCCCCCCAGCCCTCCCTCCTTGACCCCCTGTGGGATAGGAAGCATTAAGCATCAGGTGACCTGCCCTGGCCCACTCCACCTCCACAAGCAGCATTCCAAAGAGGAGCCCTTGAAGTTCTGCAGAGAACTTCGAAGAACTCACAGCCTTGTGCCATGCTGAGCTGGTGTCAAGGGCCAAGTAAGGAGCCTGGAGTTTCACCTATGCCTGCTAATGAGCCCTCCTGTCTTCCTCACCAGGCCCCTTTGTGGGATTCCCATGGAACTTACACTTCCATGTTAAGAACTCATAGTTTGGGACATATACAGAACACTCAAATCTCAACTAAATAAAATATAAAATATAAAACAGCCTAATTAGAAGATGAACAAATTAGAGCAAGACTTTGTGAAAGTGATACCTAGATGACTAAGGAGCATATGGAAATCGGTTCAACATCATTAGTCTTAGGGAAACATTGACAAAGACTGTTGTGGAATAATCTGTTTGCATACTGTGAAGATATATCTCTGCCAAGGCACCTTCTGATTGGTTTAATAAAAAGCTGAATGACCGATAGTTAGGCAGGAAAAGATAGGCAGGACTTCTGGAAAAAGACAGGAACTCTGGGAAGAAGAGAGGCGGAATTCACCAGCCAGACACAGAGGAAGTGGAATGCATGGTGCTGAGCAGAGGTAAGGAGCCACATGGCAGAATGTAGATTAAAATAAACCATGTTAACTTAAATTATAAGAGCTAGTTGGGAACAAGCCAAAGCTAAGACCACACTTTATAATTAATAAGTAGTTTCCATGCCATTATTTGGGAGGGAGCTAGTGGTCCAAAGGAAGTCTGACCACACTAACCATGAAACAAGCTCAGAAGATGGCTTGCTGGCTAAGAACACTTGCTATGCAAGCATGAGTACCCAAATTTGAATCCCCAGCACCCACATAAAAAGCTGGGTGTGTCCACATGTACTCCAGGGCTGTGGGTGGAAAACCCAGAAGCAGACCTGCCTGAGGCTTGCTGAACACCAGCTAGGCTGGTTCAGCAAGAGACCCTGCCTCTGTAGATGTAATTCTAAATGGTTTTATTAAATAAGAAACACAGAGCCAAATGCAGAGTTAAAAGCCCAGAGACCAGAGAGCAGTAGCCAAAAGCTGAGACCGCCTTCTTACCACCTGCTATCACTGCTGTCCTTCCCCTGAGAAAGAGACCTACTTCCGGTGTGTCTGTCTTTTTATTGTCTTCTGTTCTGCCTTCTCATTGGTTGTAAACTCAACCACATGACCTTCTTGTCACTGCCTGTCTATACAGGCCTCCAGGTCTCTATGGTTGGTATTGAAATTAAAGGCGTGTGTCTCCATGCTGGCTGTATCCTTGAACACACAGAGATCTGCCTGTCATGTGATTGGGATTAAAGGTGTGTGCCACCACAGCCTGGCTTTTGCTATGGCTTGCTATTAGCTCTGACCCCCAAATACTTTTATTTATTAATATACAAATAAAATCACATTTCAGCACAAATAAAATATTACCATATGCCTCAGTCAAATAACGTGGAAAATTATAAAGCTGGAGGCCTGGTGTCCTTCTCTGGCCTCCACATGCACATGTTTACATATACCACATACCCTAAAATAAAACCACCACAGAACAGCATCACGATACAGTAAAGCATCTGAAATAAGAATAGTACCAAATGGTGACAAAAATATAGAGAAAATGGATCTTTCCTTCATTGCTGGAGGGGATGAAAAATGAAGAACCATTCTGTAAAACCATTTGGCAGTTTTTAAAACAAACAGCAACAGCAACAACAAAAGTCTCTCCAACATTCACTTAGCATATGGTCCAGCCATTGCCACTCGCATATTTATTCCAGAAAAATGAAAAGTTCTGTCCACAAAAGCCTGTAGATTGTGTTTATAGAAGTTTTATTTATAATAGAAGTAATCAAAGTATCCTATGATGGGTGTATTCCATGTCATGAAATGCCACCAAGCTGTAAAAGTAGCAAGTCATAAATCCAACAATTTAGATGATCTAGGGATGTGCTGGGCAAGAAAAGCCAACCTCAAAAAGTCAGTGTCTTAATGTCTTTTTTCTGTTGCTGTGAGAAAATGACTCTGGAAAAAGCCACATGAAGGAGAAAGGATTTCTTTCAACTCAGTTCAGGCAAATTCCTCACATTGGGACAATCAAGGCAGCAGGGGCTCGAAGCATCTGCCACTCCTTGCCCACAACTGGGAAACAGAAATGCTTCCTAGTGCTCACTCTCTCCTAACTTCGTAGTCTGGGATCCGCTGTCGCTGTCCAGGGATTAAGATAGGCCTTCCCACAGTGACTAACAAAATAATTCCCCACAGGCCAGCCCATCCCCCAGGAAGTCTATGTTCTGCCAGATTGACAGCAGCAACCCTGCAGCCAAAGACTAGAGTGTTTTCATTTAACATTTCCAAAATGATGCAGGTTTAGAGAGAGATACTGGATGAGTAAGCTGACCTCTTACATCTGCAGATGCTACACCTTGGATCCCATCAATTGCGGATTGAAAGTGTATTTTAAAATATTGTATCCCAACAACATGTGCAGACTCTTTTATTGTCATTATTCATTAAATAATAGACTAGAACAACTACCTGCATAGCATTTACATGTGCTGTTTATTGTAAGTATGCTCAAGATAACTGTAGATTATAGGCAAATGTACTATTTTAAGTAAGAGCCAAGCACTGGATTTTGTTATCTGTAGAGGGATTCCAGAAACAATCCTAATCAGGTGGGAGGACAACCACACTGGTTAATGGGGTTTAGGCATAGTGGGGAAGGTATGTGTGACTAGAAAAGGTAACATGAGGAGATCTTTGTAGCAGGGATGTTCTTCTCTATCTTGGTCATGGTTATGGTTACACTAAGGACAAGCATGAGAAGATGTTTAGATCTCCTTGGACTTGAGGCCATGTTGATCTTCTGACCCTGTGCTTGTTGTAGATAAGATATAATGATGGGAGAATTTCACAGGGGCTGAAGAGGACCTGGGACCAAAGAGTTAATAATACATATAGATAGATACATATCTACATATCTATATAGAAACAAAACAAAACAGTGGGGTCACCTTTCTAATCATCAGTTTGGATAACACATTGAAACTTGATACCCTTAAGTTTGGGAAAGTTCTTGAGAAAGACAGACATTTTGATGGGCTTTTGCTAAGTGTCTATCAGAACTAAATACAGACAGTGCGGTCTAAGAGACTCCAGGGGCCCTGCCATGCATGGGTAGAGGGGAGGGGAACGTGGGTTTTTGCAGTAATGTTACCAGAAATTAAAACATTAGGACAGTCTAAAGGCCCATCCAAAGCAGAATCACTGACTCAACCATGGCTTATTCCTATGAAAATATGAAAGTTAAAAGAAACTAACCAGATGCAGTCACAGAAACATGTTAAGATTTTATAAATTAAGTGACATGAAAAAGCCAGAGAGAGAATAATAGCACATGTGACCTAAGACCTTTTTAAAGTAAAACCTTAAGGCAATAATACTATGCATTCTTTAGAAATGTAAATATGAATTATGAAGATATTAAAATCAAGGTATAACTACTCCAGGCAAAATAATAACCATGTTCATGTCTAGTGAGAAAAGGGTGAAACATGAGGAAAACACACTAATTAGGTATCACACAGTTGGCTAGAAATAAATGTGGCCAACCTTGCAGTTATTTTTCAAGTTTATTTTATTTTGTTCTGAATTAGCTCTTCTAGATTAAATGTCTATTAGTATGTTGGTATTTTTCATTTTCCATGTGCATATTTTAGCTTTTGTGTGAGTGTGCATACTTGTACCTGTATGCGTGTATTTCATTGTTGTTTTGTTTTGAGATGGAGTTTCTTTGTGTAGCCCAGTTTAGCCTTGAACTCTTCTGGGCTTGTGCGATCCCTGCTTCAGCCTCCTGAGATTATAAGCATGCACAAACACTCTGGTTTGTGAGCAATTTTGAATGCAGTATTAGAAACTTCAGGGTTATTTCATGGTATAGATCCTGAAGAGAGATTATCACAATAATTCCCATGATTGAGCACTGACTATTTGCCAGGCTTGAGATCTGTATTATATACATCACTCCTCAGTATCAGCTCAATCCTGTACTCATTCCTTCCATTTTACTTGGAAAACTGACATTTAAATTGAGGACCATAGGGGATAAACAATTTGAAATCCCAAAGTGTCTAATTTGACTAGAGCAAAGAGCCTGGCCTATCCAAGCGAGACATCTTCAAAGCATGTGCTGCTGCTCTGGTTGAATCTAGCACCCTTTGCCCTGTGTAGATTGCTTTGACTTTTGTCAAAGCTGGCTAATGTCCACATCGCAAACTGCAGAAATTTCCATGATTCCCTGCCAATGAGGCAGACTGAAGGAGGAGGTCAGCAGCTACACTGCCTCTCTAGGGTAGAAAAGGGTACTGCTCCAGCTAACATCCTTCATGTGGTCAAAGCTTTGTAACTATTTTGCTAACGTGCTCCTTAGAAGCTGCCTTCCTTAGGAGAGTGCTGAAAGACAAAAACCAAGAGAGACCAAGGGCTCTTGACAGGAGTCCTCCAGGGTGTTGGACGGACAGTCTTACATTGTTGTTCAAGCTTTTGCCTGACTACAACTAGCACAGAAACATTAATATCAGAGAAGATTTGCACGTTGCCCATAGTTCTGTAAAGTTATGTAGTTCTCCATGCTGCTAACCTAGCATTGAAGGTGTCAATATAAAACAGTGATCCTATGTAGCACAGTACAGAGTCAAGGATTTGAACTCCACACACGGCCGTAATTTTAAGATAGTCGGCCAAGTTCTCTCAGTAACGTAAGCACTCTGGTGGAAGTATTACATGATTGACAGTCACCCTAACCCCTATTTGGGAGCAGGGTGGGAGAAACAATAACCAGGTTTCTAATATATGTCATAAATACATACTCACTGTTGGAGGGACCCAGGCCGAGTCCTGTCCTGTAGACTGACAGGCAGCCTGGATATTAATGTTTATTGCCCAGGTTACCATTTGCAACCTGGATGGCAATTCCAAGTGATCTTTAGCTGGAGCACAGATACTGGATGTTATGGAGTCAGGGTCAGTCCCATGGGTACACGTGGAGCTTCTATATTGAACAGTGACACTGACCAATGTAGCACTTTGAATCTTATCTAACATATTTATGATTCAACTCTGCACGAGGGCTATTAGCAACGTGCCCCTTGCCCTGCAGAATAATTATATGAAAAGAGGGAGAAGGAGTAAGCAAACATGTCCTTTGAGCCTCATGGTCTTCCTAAATGAAATAGGAATGGATTTTTTTTTATCCTTTGGGGGTAATTCTTCTAAAAACAAAAACTCAATTTCCAAACAGCTGAACCACAATGAGTCCCATTTATTCTTTGGGGACGTGTTTTCTCTGCTTGCCAAATGAGAGGCTTAGCTAGTGACTTGCCCTCCCTTACACAATAGGAAGTCAGCTTTGGGAGGTCTTTGACCCCAACATCAGACCTGCATAGCTGAAATTATGTGGAAGATTGAGCAATATTGAGAAACAATTCTCTTACCAAGAGCTTGTAGGGCTAGCGTTCCATCAGTACCTAGCTTCCACTGGACGCTCATCCCACTGGAAGTCTGTGGAAGGGCTCTGGAAGGAGATTTATCCTTCAGAAGACCGCCTCCTGTAGGGCTAGGCGTCTCAGGACCGCAGGAAGGGAGACAATACCTGAAAATCCGAGTCAATTCGTGATGTGCTTTAATGTATAAAAGGGAAAGAATGGAAATATGGATCTTTTCGAAGATGGCATGAGAGGTTTGTGTTTTAAAAAGGGAGACGCTGATTTGAGAAGCATTGCTCTAAAATGTTAACTTCAAGTACAGACTGAGTACTTGGTGTGTCGGATGCTCAGGGATTAGACACACAGGCTCAGGAGCCAGACTGTCTGGGTTCAAATCCTGGCTGCATGTATGACATTGGCAAATTGCCTTAAACTTTCTCAATCTCCATTTCCTTCCTCCCTTGGAAAGTGAAAATGTGGCACTAAAGGCCACATTACAAGGTGTCTTGGGAAGCAAGTGATATTATTTATGTTATGCTATGTTATGTTATGTTATTTAGGATTGTGTCAGATGCATAGGAAGCATCCAGCCATGCTTGGTGTTATTTTAAAATAGTCTTTGGTTTCCTGCCTTTCCCTTTACTATAGTTAATCTTTCTAGGAACTTCAAGTCCTTGGGTCTTCAAGTTCTTGCCAAAGAGTCAGTGAGATTCAAGATGAACTTTCTATAGTTCCAATGAACATATGCACAGGACAGTTGATCACACATAGTTCTGACAATACATTGAAAATGACAATCCAACTATCATTTGGTTTCTAACATGCATCCTTCAATCCCTACACTTTCCAAGTAGAATCCCCATTGCTATGTAATCTGAGGAAATTTGAAACTTGTCTTTAGCTACAGGGTCTGGATTGAGTCGTGGAAGCCAGTTAGAATAATCCCATCTCCCATGATGATTATTGGTTTAGAAAGAGATGTGAGACATGCTGGGAAGTTGCTGGCTTGGGATCTTCTGTTCTTTCACTTCTGAAAATGATGCAGAGGAAAGGAGGCCATTTCTTTCCTTTGTCTTTCTTTCTTTCTTTTTTTTTTTTTGAGAGAGAGAGAGAAATTGCATTCATCACTTTTAACCATTCATTGTTTAACTTGCTTATGGTGTTATGGCTACACAGCACTCTTATGTGTTTTCTGAACATGTCAGCTCGTCCCTCCTTCAGAGCATTTTCTTCTCACATGATCCCAGATGCACTTTCTACTCTGCAGATCGGTACCTCTTCTGTCCCCTCTTTAGTAAGATTTCCCTGACTTGGTGGCACCCCCTTCCATTTTAAAGCATTGCTCCTTTTAAACTTCCTGATTATGAATAATTTCACTCTCTGAAATGATGATGCTCACATTAATTTGTTCCCACTAATTGAAGTCCATAGATTATTAAGATTTCATAGTTTTGCCTAATGGTCTCTCCCCTCCCAGAATTCCATGCACAGATGCTACACATAGTTGCTATGCCTCTTTACATAACTCTCAGCTGAGACGGCTGCTCTGATTTTTAATAGCCTCGACACTTGAGGAGTACTGGACATGGATTTTGTAGGACTCTCTCTACTGGAATCTGTCTGATGTTTTTCTCATGACTAGCCTGGAGCTACGGGATAGGGCCATCTGATGTATCCTCTCCAAGGTTCAACTTCATGTTTCATTTTAGTTGGCCATCTGCCTTTCCCATCTTTAGGATATTCAGCTATTTGAAAGTAAGGGTATTACTCTTCTCAAAGTTTTATTCCCAGAACCTAGAATAGTGTCCAGCACATAGTAAGCTTCATTATTTGTCAATTGAAACAATGAAGTAAGTAGAATAAATGACCAACTGCTGCCTACTGTCTTTGCATGTGAGATGAAATATGGGTCAAGAAGATCCATCGAGCAGAGGTCAAAGGCACTAAAACCCTTTCAAATAATATGGCATATCCATGAGATAAATCTAAACCTTCATGAAAATAAATAATTAACCCAGGGCCAATGGCACATTCAAAATCATTAATGAAAATTGATTTTCCTTCCCTGTAGGGTGCTCTCTCAACTGCACCATTGTGCCCTCTGCACAGTCAGCCAGGATTTTTTCCTGTTTGAACTCACGCCCACTTAGAATCTTCTTTCTCCCATCTTTCTCCCAAATGGTGCCTGCCTCTATACAGACATTTGTTTCCTTTTGGCTATCCTGGACAGGAAGAGGGTGTGGGTGACTTGAGGAGCTAAACTCTAATGAAAGAATGGGCTTGACTGGGAGGGCTGCAGGGAAAGAGGATGGAGCTCCTAGGGCTCAGCCTAATGACTTGGTGCAAAGGGGAGTAGAGGAAGAGCCTGTTACAGCTAGCTAAATGCCTTTCCAGGAACATGGTGAAAACTGATTACATAGATATGCAATTGCATAAGTTGATAGAACCTGGGGGACATCTCTAGTCCCAGGCATCAGAACACCAAACACCAGAAGGGAGTTCATCTTCAGGCCTGAGAACTCAGAGAACAAAGCCCTGAAAGGGAGAACTATTTGTATTCTGCCCAGACTCCGTTTAACCTTTCATTTGGAGCCCCAGGAAGCAAAGACACATCTGTCAAGGCTTCAGGATGAATGAAGAAAGCTTTTGTGCATTACCCTTGCAGATATTCAGAAGAGCTTACTGGAAAGCTGCAGTAGGAAGACTCCATCTCTAGTTAGCTAGGCGGTGGGGTGCCTCAGCCGTAATCACCTCCAACAAGGTCAGCTGTGTGTGACCTCCCAATCAATTTATTAGAACGTGAACTTCCCTAGGTAGTTAGCTGCATTGTGTATCACTGGTTAGAATGTTTGCTTTTCCTAGCATTCCTTGGGGTAGGTGACTAATGGGTCAAATGCCACACAGTTACACGAGAAGATTAACTATTACACTGCATTTCTTAATGTTCTACCATCGTGACACATTTTTGTGTTTCTTTGACATCCGGATGCCACAGAGGGAGGTACCAGGGATATCATATCCACATACTTAAGGAAAAGAAAACAATTTTATGACGTGATCCAACTTCAGAAAGGTAATACGTGGGAAATTTTTGCAACACAGAGCTAAGGGAATCTAAGACAGATCTCATCATGTAACTACTCCCAGGGGAACATTATCTGCAGAGCCCACTCCTCTCCCTGGAAACTGAAAAGGTTTGTGCACTCTGACAGCATTGACCTCCGGCTTTCCTACAACTCCTTGACCTGAGCTGCTTGAGGAGGCAGCCTGGGCGGCCAGATTGACGCTGCTCCTGCCTCAGCACCTGTGGCGTGGCAAGAGTTGTCTGCCAACCCCTTATTCCAGAACTTTGTTTTGGCAGGCTCCACAGAGACAGGTCTTCAGTCCTGTCGCTACTAGCTACCTTTCTGCTCCCCACCTATCAGACTTCCCACCCTAACTCATCCTAACTAGTTGTACAGTAGCCTGGGACCTCCAGCTGGAGGAGGGATGGCTCTGAGCTCCAGTGGCACCTTGGCCATGCAGTCAGCAGGTCTGGGAGACTTGGTTCCTTTTCTAGCCACCTTGTTTGCCAAAAGCCCACCTGGTAGGTAGACACTAGTTTCCACCTTCTGTGAATTCTCTAAAGGTCCCTCTGTGTAGTCCACCCTCAATTCCCCATTTTCTGGGCTCAGAGAAGCAACATAGCATCATGCAGTCTAGACCGGCTTAGAACTCAGGACCCTACTGCTTTAGTTTCCTGAGCACTGCTGTGCTTGGCTCTTCTTATTCTTATAGTACATGTTGTTCTTTCTAATATAGTCGGCTTTCACCCCAGATGTTCATTGTTCCTTTGCCACAAGGAAGAACAACTTCTGGAGTTCCCCGGCTACAGTACTCTGGAATACCACCAGCACCACAGAGTACTATCAGTACCACCACACTGACAGCCCTCATTGTTGGATCACTGTCTGCGGAGGCTTTCCAGTGTGCCACATCTTGGGCTATGTGGCTACAGTATGAGTTTGAAATTTACTTCATAGTCCTCTGGGCTTGGTGTTAATGTAGAGTCTTTCACAATCAAGGCAAGTGAAGTCTACCACAAGGTGTCTAGAAAAGGCGGAAGCCAACTCTCCCAGGTCTGCCTGACTGTGTGGGCCAGGTGCCATCAGAGCCCCTCCTCTGGCTGGAAGTCCCAGGCTATCATACAACTAGTTACTGGGAGTGAACTCCCCAGCTGTATAGAAGGATAAGGATAGGAGGACATGAGGATGCCCAGGACAAGCAGGCAGACAATGGTACCCATCATGCAATTCAAAAGGTTGTAGAGACTCTACAACTTGGATTTTTATCTGTGCCTTGTCATCACTGGAAAGAACATCACCATGCAATGGACAGCCCTGTCAACATTGCAGTCAATCACTTTCTTGACATCTGTGACTCCAGGGGCCTTCATTTGGACTCTGTCTTAGCCACTTGTCCTTTTGGCATACTTGCTCCATACATCTGTAGAAGATTCCCATGTAGGCTGCTCTCCCATCAACATTTTCTGTCTTCACTGGACCTCAGTAAGACCCCCCACAAACCTTCAGTCTGCTCTGGTTATATAAAAATTTTGTCCTGTCTTTACTACTCACCCCCCAAACCAGTTTCAGCCCTTGGAGTATGACTGCTGCTCACTTCTTCAGCCTTATTGCCTACTGCAGCCTTGGCTACCCTTGACACTTGTACATTCTTAGACTTAGCCTTTTCTACAGTGTTTGACAAAGACTAGACAGAAGTCATGGCCCAAGTAAGGTTTCTTTCTCTCTAGCCAACTAGACTTGCCATCTCTTATCTCCCTATCCCCATGCCTATCCCTATCCCAATTCTTCCTCTTTATCATCCCTATCTCTCCCTATCATCTCTAGCTCTATTATCTCTATCATCCCTATCTCTCTCTATCATCTTAGGTCTATTACCTCTATCTCTATCATCGCTATTTCTAACTCTATCATCCCGATCTTTCTCTAGCTCTATTATCTCTATCTCTATCATCTCTATTTCTATCTCTATCATCTCTATCATCTTTAGCTCTATTACTTCTATCTCTGTCATCTCTCTATATATCTCTATTATTTCTTCCTTTTGTTATTGAAGATTGAACTCAGGATCTTGTAGTACTAACCCATGCTACTACTGAGCTGTACCCCAAATTTCTACATGATTTCTACATAGTATTTATTCACTTTTAGGAATTGAAAAATCTATTTTTATCTGTTTCAAGAACATTAGAACTTCAAGAACAATTGTTATTGTTTCTTTTGAGACCTCCCCCACCACCCAGAAAGCTCACAGGCCTATGCTTCCTAAAATCTCACAGCACTGTAAATTGTACTACTAATTAAATACATGTGCTTTGGCCAAGCCATGCTTCAAATGGAAGAGTTTATCCTACACCTGAGAAACTTATTAGTGGGGAGGAAATGAGTATCTCTGTTGCACCGTGTTTGGGCCTGGCTTGTTACCAAGCTCCAAGGAAGCTTCATGAGTGGAACTGGTGGGATCAAGTCTTGGAAAGTCTCTTTGACCACAAATCTCCCAAGATCCAGCAACGATGAAAGTTCTCCCCTCATAGCATACTTCTTCCTCAGAGGAGCTGGTTGAGAAGCTAGTCGAGTGACTCATTGGTCCCAGCCTCTGACCCAGGCCAGACCTGCCTTCAGCTTCTGAATTTCTGTAGAAGCCAGCAGGACGCCATGCAGGAAGTGACCTTATGGTTATTTTGGCCGTGTGGGTGGTGTTCATCACTGGTAGCAGCTGAAGTTTATCAGAAGGTTTAGCCTTTGCACTTTGAGAAACCAACTATTATCTCACCCACAATTTAAAATAATAAAAACTACATGGCAAAAAAAAATGTGCAGTAAACCCAGATAAAGAACAACTGGGGAAGAACTTGCTGTTCCTGCCCACATGACCCAGGAACACAGACATCTGCACTCTGTAGCTGCACCAGGGAGGTGCTACCCGCACCAGCTTTGAGAGCTTTCATGCAGGGTAGGTGAAAGTAGAGTAAAAAATACTTTTCCTTCCTTCCTTCCTTCCTTCCTTCCTTCCTTCCTTCCTTCCTTTCCTTCCTTTCTTCCTTTCTTCCTTCCTTCCTTCCTTCCTTTCTTCCTTTCCTTCCTTCCTTCCTTCCTTCCTTCCTTCCTTCCTTCCTTCCTTCCTTCTTTCTTTCTTTCTTTTTTTAGCTAATAATTCACATTCATCAAGTAAGACTATTTAGTGAAAGAAAAAGAAAGGATTTGGGCTGGACTTCAAGCATTTTGTTATACCTTTAAAATTATTGGGGCTAGAAAAGTGGCTTAGTAGTTAACATTGTTTGCTGCTCTTCCACAGTACCATACCCATTAAGTTCTCAGCACCCATTAGGTCTGCTCACAACCACTTGTAACTCCAACTCTGGGTGATCTGATGCCCTCTTCTGGACTCTGTGGTCATCACACATGTGTGCACACATATACACATAAATAAAATCAGTATATATTAATTGTACAAAGTAATGGCTTCATTATGACGTTTACATGCATGTTTCTAATGTACTCTGGTCATATTTATTCTGTTACCCTTTCCAGTCTCCCCCTCTTTCTTTTTGCCTTCTCTATCCTCAATAGCCCACCTTCTACTTCTTTGTCCCTCCTCACGTCAGATTGCAGACTGAGAGAACCATGTACCATTTGTGAAGCTGCCTTATTTTACTTAAAATGATGTCTCCAGTTCATCCATTTTTCTATAAGTGCAATGATTTCCTTCTATGGCTAATAAAACTCTACTGTGTGCATAGACCGTGTTTTCTCTACCCATCTGTCTGTTGGTAGGTATCTAGGCCAACTCCACTCTTGAATATTGTGAATAATGTTTTTAATTAGTTTATTATTATTATTGTGTATGATGTATGTGTATAAGCACAGGCACTTGTGTGCCATGATGTGCATGTACAGGTTAGAGGATCTGGGGTTTGGTCCTTTCTATTTTCAATTTCTTTGGAGGCAGAGTCTTCCCTTGCTGTTTTGCTGTGGTGCATAGTCCAGGCTAGCTAATTCCCAAGCTTCCTGAAAATTCTCAGTCTCTACTACCTATATCACAGTAGGTTTATTTTGTTTTTGTTTTTCAAGCCAAAGCTTCTCTGTGTAGTTTTGGCTGTCCCAGAACTAGCTCTGCAGACCAGGCTGGCTTCAGACTCACAGAGATCTACCTGCATCTGCATCCTGAGTGCTGGGATTAAAGGCATGCACCACCACTGCCCAGCCAGTAATTTTCTTTTTTGACATGGCTTCAAGATCAAACTCAGGTAATCAAGCTTGTGTGGCAAGTGCTTTGACCTGCTGAGACACCTCCCTTTCATGCTTTTTTCCAATCTGGAACACACTACAGAGTTTTCCACATATGATTAGAAGCCTCAAGCATACACCTATCTTTTTCATTTTTAGGATCTAAAAAGATACCTTTAAAAAAGATTGAATGTACATAGAGCTGAAAGATAAAGAGGTTGATGTAAAACGTGGACATGTAAGCACATTCCCAAGGAAAGGATTGTAACTCACAGTAGGATCAGGATGTCCCACAGGCACATCCAATCTCTTAGTAGGATCAGCTCCACCCTGGTCCACAGCTCAAACTCCGCCTGCTGGGAGCACTGAAGAGTACCTCATGGGAGTGTAAGTGGGTAGTGGGTATTGCAGCTCAACATGGGGATTTAGAGTTAACAAAGCAGGTTTTGATCTCCTGTCTGCTCCTTACTGTTCTGCCCATCTCTTTCATCTCCAGTTGCCTTGTAGGACTATTGTGAGAATTAAGTGTGCCTATGCATGTTCACAGACTCACAGACTCCCTTACTCACTCCCATCAGATGCTCTCATCCTTTCTGTTCTGGCTTGATTTGTATTATGCAACTTGCAATCACTCTCAAATCTCTCTTTCCCTCCCTCCCTCCTGCTCTCCCCGTCCTCTCTCTCCATCGCTTTGTGTTTATTCAGGGTTTCACTCCAATTCTACACCTCCTGGGTGGAAGAAATCATACCTGGCCCATCACAAACCACAGACTCTCGTGTCCATTCTCTCCTGCTCGAAGCCATTTGCGCTGCTGTCCGTGCCCTTTCGGGTTTCCTAATGCGATTTTAAAATGCCCCTTATCATTCTTTGCTTCATGTTTATATTAAAGCTAGGATTATTTTTTTTAGCAGTTTAGAAGACTGTGGTAATACTTTTATAGAAGCATCAACCAATGATTTTCTTGAGGAACAAATCATTCAGAGAGTTGAAGCACTTTCAAAATTTGTGCAGAGCACCTGTGATCAAGTCCCTACTCAGGGGACCTACATAAACTGTGACTGTAAAGTCTTGATCCTTGGACTTTCGGTCCCTGGGGACCTAAGGAGATTCACAGGGGTGAGTTAGATCTCAAGGTTGGCCATCAGCTGGCTCCTCTTCATTGATCTTTTTTTGTTTGTTTGTTTGTTTTTTGTTTTTTCGAGACAGGGTTTCTCTATGTAGCTTTGCGCCTTTCCTGGATCTCACTCTGTAGACCAGCTGGCCTCGAACTCACAAAGATCTGCCTGGCTCTGCCTCCCGAGTGCTGGGATTAAAGGCGTGTGCCACCACCACCTGGCTTCATTGCTCTTATTAACCTGAGAGTAGAGAAGTGAGTTATTTCCCTCCCTGGATCATGAGCTCCCATACAAATATGCTTGCCTCTCTTTCAGCGTCTGCCAGTGAGATGTGAAGAGAGAACTTCTGGCCTCCACTGTGTGTACTGTCTGGGAGCAGCCATGGTTTGTGGGCTTGGTCCCTTCAAGAAGTCACAATCACTGTCCAGTCACAAATGTCTGAGTGACCACAGCTTATTTGAAGTGTCACTTTCCCTTGGTGTCTCACAGCTCCCATGGCTCTCCAGAGTGGAGGAGACTATGAGGGCAGTTGTGTGCTTGCTAGTAGGATTCATGAAGGAAAGTCAACAAGTTCTCCAAAAGGAGTTTGTCACAATGTGAACTCACAGAGTGAGTGAAGGCTGTATGGTAATGGGAAGTTGCTCACATACCGTAACAGACGCTCACAGCCATCTGGCTGTCTGGCCTTCTCTCTATACCCACATTACTTCTTGCTGTAATGAGGTTAATGGGAATTAATACATATGTATTAGGGAAAGGAGAGGCCCTTGGGGATATGAGCTAAATATCAGTGCAGTGCTCCTCTCTAGGTAGATGACATGGTACTCGAGGGAGCACGGAGTAATGGTTGAAAGATAAATTACACACAGGCTAGTCAATATCTTACCAATTAAGCTTACTCTATTCCTGAAGAGTACATTTCTGAGAAAAACACTGGCATCTAAGCAGTTCAAACAATTACGTCTTACTATGTCCTTTCATGAGGCAATTTCTTTACATACTGACTTTCATACAAATAGACAACAGAAACAAAGTGTTTCAAAATTGTGCCTGTAGGAATGACATTCATTGACTAGAAAGGGGAAGCCATGTGACACAGCAGTGCTAGAGAAAGGAACCCCACGACATTTATGATGTACTGGACCAGGCTGCATGTCCTTTGCCCACCTCCTAAGGAGCAAAGGATTTGATCAGACTTCTTTACACGCTGTCTTCTGTCTTCCCATCAGTTATCTCTAGTCCATGCTATTAATTATTTGTATAGTGTCTGTGTTGCAAAATATACATCATGCTTTATGAGCACTGGACAGTGCTTCTCTGCAACTTCTATCACATGGCTCTATCAGCCCACTGTCTAAATATTCATGCAGAGGCCTCCGTGATTGTCCTGATGAATTGATTTTGCTCAGCCTCCATGTTCCTATTAGAGCAGTGTTTTATCTCCATGTAGATATATACACACACTCAATATTCACTGGTGCTAAAATAAATATTGTGACTTTGTGGAGAGACTGGCCTCATAGAGTAATAGGAAGCATCAGATGGTCCTTATCAGTCATGTAGACAGGAGTGCAGCTTGGAGCTGGTTCATCTTATTGTTTGGGGTACTTCCCCTTCCTCCCAACCTGGGGAAGGGTGCTGTTCTTCATCAGATCAAATCCTGTGCAGTGCTCATAGATAGTGTACAGACAAATCTCGAGGTATTCGCTCAAGGTCATCAGCTGGACTTGTTCAACAAAGGCTCTGCTCCCGGCGTTTATTGACCTCCTAGCAAGTGTGTGTTGGGCTCTATGGGAAATTTCAAAGACCTAGTCTTTAAAAGATGAAAGCTAGGTTTGGAAACTGGGCTTGTGTGGGGACACGTTGCTCAGCCTGGAAGGAGGGGACTAGACTTGCCTGTGCTGAATCTGCCAGGTTGAGCTGAATCCCCAGCAGAGTCTTTGCCCTGGAGGAGATGGGAATGGGGGGGAAAGGAGCTGGGGGGAGGGTGGGCCGGGGGCGGGAAGGGGGAGGACAGGGGAACCCATGGATGATATGTAAAATTGAAACACAAATACCTGTATTAAAAAAATAAAATTTGAAATAAAAAAACCACCTTGGTACTGGCATAAAATCTAACATGTGGACCAATGGAATCTAAATGGAAGACTCTAACATTAATCTGCACACATATGAACACTTGAATTTGACAAAGAAGGCAAAATTGTACCGTGGAAAAAAGAAAGCAACTTCAACAAATAGTTCTGGTATATCTGGATGTCAACATGCAGAAGACTGCAAATAGATCAATATCTGTCACCATGCACAACACTCAAGGCCAAGTGGATCAAAGACCTTTACATAACTTCAATTGCAATGAACTTGATAGAAGAGAAATTAGGAAATAGTCTTGAATGTAATTCAAGAGTGGTCTTCATCCTTCTTTTTCTGAAAAGAAATCTCTGGGTCCCAGAACTAAGTCCTGGACAGGAAGAGTAACATAAGTATAATTAAAGCAAAGAAAAGGTGTGAGGAGAGGAGGAGAGGAAAACAGGTGTAGAGGGGAGTTAAGATGCTAGGGGTGAGGACGGAAGAGATGGGAGACATTACTAGATGAAATGTAGAAGAGAACTAAACTGTTGTGGACATCGCTCTATATAAATAAAACACTGATTGGCCAGTAGCCAGGCAGGAAGTATAGGTGGGACAAGTAGGGAAGAGAATTCTGGGAAGGAGAAGGCTGAGGCAGAGAGACACTGACTGCCGCCACCATGACAAGGAAGATGTAAAGTACCAATAAGCCACAAGCCACGTGGCAAAGTATAGATTAATAGAAATGGGCTGAATATAAGAGTAAGAGGTAGACAATGGTAGGCCTGAGCTAATGGCCAAGCAGTTTAAATAATAATAATAATGAAATGAAAACCAGGATGACTCAGGATTGAATTTATTGTTTTACTGTTTCACCAAGTACATTGAGACCTGATTCACATATCAAACAACCCACCCACTCAGAGTGTTTGGAACTGAGCCACATCATCACCCCAATTATTCTGAGAACGTTTTATCACCTATGGGAGAAATTTCATACCAATGAACAATTGCTTCTCAGCTTCCTGCCCTTAAAGGCTCCCTGCTCCAGACAACCTACAGTAATCTATCTTCTGGTCTATGGTTTTGCTTCTTATAAATGGAATCAATATGTGTTTATTGTGACTGGCTTCTTTCACTGGGCATAATGTATTTGATTCATCTGTGATGAAGCATTTTATCAGTGCTTCATTATTTTTTACTGCTGAATAATATTACATTATTATGGATATACCATGTTTATCAACCCATTAGTTGATGGGCACTTTGCTTGTGCTCACATTTTGACTATTATGTATAATGCCCCAGTGAACATTTGTGTAAAGTGTTTGGTACCAAAAATGGTACAAACATTTCCATTTCTCTTGGGAACATATTAAAGAGTGCAATTGCTGGATCATATGACAATTCTGTTTAAACTTTAGAGGCATTACCAAACTATTTCCTAAAGTGTTGCACTATTTTTAAGAGCATCAGTAGTGTGAAAGTGCTTTAATTTCTCAACATGCTTGTCAATGCTTATTGTCTTTGTTTTTCTATAGCTATCTATTTTAGTGCATATGAACTATAGTCTCAAAACAGTTTTGATTGTGTTCCCCTGTGACTAATATTGTTGAATGCATTTGCACAAGCTCATCAGCTGTTTGCATATCTTCTTTGAAGAATGTCTCCCTTAGATCTATTGCTCACTTAAAATCTTCCCCACATAGTCCAGCTATCCAGTTTTGGCAATGTGTCTGTGTCTTTTGTTCTCCTCCATCTGGTGTGTCTCTATTGAATGGAGTCGTTCTAGCTTTGCCCGGCCTACTTTGCCCAGGCTATTGCTTCCTTGCTCATTTTTGTCACTTGTACCTTTAGTGTCCTAGAATGAAAGCTTTGGCTACTGCAGGCTTAAAGAGTCACTCCTGTGAATCTTTTCAAAGCCTTCCATTCTTTCTAACTTTCCATTACTGGAAGTTAGAAATATGAGTATAATATCAATACATGTAAATCTCTCAGTATTACTTTTGAATTGTCTATTTTTCTTTTCATTTCTGTCATGTTTTGCTTTGTCTATTTGGGGGCTTATTTATTCTCTCTTATAACTGTTATATCTTATGCAAGAATTGGCCTTTCAATCATAATATGTACTTCTTTAATTCTGGTAACAATACTTGTTTTCAAGTCTGTTGGTCTGGTATTAATCCAGCCGCTCCAACTTTCTCACACACACACACACACACACACATATATATATATTACAAACAACATGTGTGTGCGTGTGTATTTCTGAATATATAAAAGATGCTTTAAAAATAAAAATGGTAATCATCCTGTATGTATTTCCTATAACCAAGCAATTCTGGTTCAACAATGTAGCAGAGAAATGTGCATATGCTTAAAGAAACAGCTTATACTAGAAATAGAATATTCACAGAAGTAGTATTTGTAATAGCCTCAAGTTGAAAACAACCAAAATGCCCATGAGTGGAATAGATAAGAAATTTGGGGAATGTCTAAATTATAAAATATTAATTTCAGAGAGATTAAATAATATATAATGTATACATGTATGAAATTTCACAACGTAACACTGAGTTAAAGACAAACACAAAAGAGTATATATGTGTACTCTTTTAAATATTTAGAGTTGTTTAGATAAGGTATGAAAAGCAGGTAAATTTTATTGTTGATATCAAGAATGTGATTATGTTTGGCCATGAACTGTTATCAGATGGGTGCTGTGGAAAATTTCTTTATCTAGATCCTGGTTACTCATATGCACTTACACGTGAACATCAATGGAAGTGTATGCTCTTTAAATACATGATCATACTTGAATTAAAACTTTATAGAAGGTTGTGACTAGAATAAAATGTGGAATATTTCACCTTTCTCTTTAAAAGAAGCTAATTTATACAAATATCCTGGTGAAGATAGAACAAAATGCTTTTTGACCAAGGTCATTTATAACTACAGATAAAAATCACTCAAGATACTAGAAAATGTAATTAGCATTATATTAAAAATATTGCTATAAGAAACCCATGAATGACTCAGTATTAGGAAATATTAAGATATCACCATTACATCAATAGGTCAAAAGAGACAAACTTCATTCTCATCTTAATAAATGTCAGAAGACATTCAACAAAATCTAACATCCATTTCATATAAAAGTTAAATTGTATACAGAATACTCCTCCTGATATGGTTAAAAAATGATTTCAAACCAATAGCTTAACTTACATCATACTTAAGAGAAAAACAATAGGAAAATGTTTTCCAAATGTATTTTATCAAGAAACATGACTTAAATCATAATGTACTGAAGAAGTGAAGAACTACCAGACAGAGCTCATATTATTCCCTCTCTCTCTCTCTCTCTCTCTCTGTTTCTCTCTTTCTCTGTTAAGATGAGACCTTTATGGTTGACTCAGTTTCGGCAGAGACTCCCAAATCTGGTCAAAACATAGTAGTTATTGTGTATCCCCCAGCCTGGGTCTCTCAGTGTTAAACTGTGTATTTGGGACCGACTATGAAACTATAAAGCCCCCATCAGTGTTGGTCCATCACTCTTCTCTAGATTTCAAATCAGAAAGCAACTGAATTATTGCACCTGAAGAGGGCTGCATTAACCACTGCCTCCAGATAGTTGGTGGACTATGTTTTGCCTCTGTGGGGAGAGGGAGAGTGCGGGGGTGGTGGTGGTGGAGAAGAGCTTTAGATCAGGAAGATTCCAAAAGCATCATTTGAAAAGCTTGATGTTGGTCCTTTGGTTGAAATGAGAAAGGAACTGATACTTTATTGACCCCTAAAAAGGTTAAAGGTGAGTGGCTGTGTGTGTGTTTAGGAATTGTAAATCAGCAAGGCCAACTATAGAAATTAACTTTAAGAATACAGACTTACTGGTTTGCAGAGGCCAAGAAGAATATGTGAGCTCCTTGTGGGTTGACTGTGAAGCTCACAGAATGGACCTTGGTATGGTTAGAATATGAATTATGTCCCCACAGGCTCATGTGGGAGAACATTTCATCTCCAGGTGGGGAGATTCTAGAAATATCATGTGGAAGGATGTACTTAGGGGAAACAGGTCACTGGGGACATGTCTTCTGGAGGTTATCCCTGGTCCCCAGCTTCCTGCCCATCATGACATGAATAGCCTCCTCCTCCCATGTTTCCATTGCCATGAAGCTCTGTTCACACAAATAGGATAAAACAACCAGACTCAACCCTGTGAAATGGTAGCAAGGAAAATCTCTTCTTTGTGCTGGGCTTTGTCACACACACACACACACACACACACACACACACACACACACACACATCACTCCATCACAGTGATGAGACAGCAGACTAACTCAAAAACCCATGGAACATCTCAACTGGGGCTCCAGGCAAAGTGACTCCTTCAGTAAACCTCTGGAAATCCTGGTGCAAATCAGAGGGAGGCATTGCCTACTCAAAAGGAGCTGTGAGTCAAAGGTCTTAGTAGTTGCCACAGAGGACTGGAGAGGAGGGAACCTAAAGAAGTCACAGGAAGACACTAAGAAAGAATGCATCTCACAGAGTCAGAGACCATCTATTCAAGGTCATACATCCACTAATCAAGTAAGAGCCTCTCTCCTTGGCTTCCTGTATTCTGCCTTTCCCCAAATTCTCAGTCAATGCTCACCCCCAGGGAGGTTTGGAACACTAGTTTGTAAACAGATGAGGTAGTGGAGCCAGATGTGAGGAGAGAAGTTGATCAGAGCTCCTGCCCTCCCGACAGGCTTCAAAGCTACCAGGCAAGGGGTAATGCTTTATTAAATGATAGCTGGAGATAGGAGAGTATTATGCTGTACTGAACTTTTGTTATTGGAAAAGGACTGGGTGAATGAGAGACACACTTACAATAAGCTAGAGTGAGGAAAAGTCAAATGGATTTGAAAGGCCTGTGTGACAGAAAATCAGGGCAGTCTTTCTTTAAGTTTTATACTCTATAGCTCATTCAATAGAGTCAATACATATGATATGTTTATGTATCTGTACACAAAAATAATTTTAAAGAATTTATATGGATATGTGTGTGGTCTTATTATATATACAAACAGGACTGGCGAGATGGCTCAGCCGTTAAAGGCTAGGCTCACAACCCAAAATATACATACATACATACATACATACATACATACATACATACAAACATACATACATACATACATACATATGTGTAGCATGAAACTTAAAAGGTCTTATTAATGAAACCAAACCCGAGGCCAGTTATTGGGGTGAGTGCTGGAAGATCAGAGAAGCAGAACAAGCCACGGCTATCTCACCTTGCTAATTCCTCAGGTGATCCTGTTTCCTTAGGCTGGAAGCTTCTGAGTCCTTCTACACATGAATCTCAGCTGAACTGTGTTGCTCCAAAGCCTGAACGCTTAACCAACCAAATGCTTAACTAACTACATGTTTTACTCACTACATGCTGTTCTCCTTAGTTCCTGGTCCTCACACCTTATATACCTTTCTCTTTCTGCCCCCACTCCCTGGGATTAAAGGTTGTGTTTCTGGGATTAAAGGCATGGGTCACCATGTTTAGCTGTTTCTAAAGTGGCCTTGAACTCAGAGATCCAGCTAGCTCTATCTCCCAAGTGCCGAGATTAAAGGCGTGTGCTACCACCGCCCAACTTCAGCTATGGCTTACTCTTCCCATTTTCTAGCCACCATTTTTGGCTTTGTTCTAGTGGCTGTCTGTTCTCTGACCCCAGATATGTTTATTTCAGGGAACACACAATATTTTGGGGAACACAATACCACCACACATACGTATATACATACATACATATAGGTGTGTGCATAAAGCCAAAAACAAAACTAAAATTAGCAGTACAAGTAGGGGAAACAGATTTTCATTGCTGATGAGCACATAATGTGTGAAAACACTTTTTATTTTAGATATTTGTGTTATCCAGTATGACCCAAGTGGCTAAAATGCAAGAATATAACTTTGATATCTTTTTAGATAACATAAAAATAGTAGGAAGACTATTATTGCTGAATTACATTTCACAACCAATGTAATTTTCACTTCTATACTTTATTTTCATTGCAATATTTCATTGCAATATAAAACACAAAATTCCAGTTTTCACAGGTACCATTAGTGCAGAGGAGGTGACTCATAGCAAGATTGTCTTCCAAATGCCTGTAAAGCTAGAGGGTCTAATGTGATGTTAGAGAGTATTCTGCTCTGTGACACACACCAAGCATCCAGAGTAGGCCTGCATACAGCGGGAGGATGTCCAGAGGACAAATAACGCTCATTGTACTTTGTATGACCTAATGCTTATTTATTCAAGCTGACTATCATTTCCCTGCTTCAGAAACAGTGGGGTGGGGAGATAGCTTTGTCTTTGAAGTATTCTGACTTGGTCTATTTGATGATGGCTTGAAACCCTGAATACTGCCACTTAGAAAATTATTATGTGTACATGTGTTTGTACAGGGGTGTTAGCATGTGTGTGTGGCCCTTGGAGGCATCACATTCCCCTCAAACCTCAATTACAGGCAGCTCACTGCCTGATATGGGTGCTGGCAACCAAACTCCAGTTCCCTGAAAGAGTGTAGGCTCTTTACTGAGGAGCCCTCTCTCCAGCCTCTAGAAGTAGTCCTCAACCTTCCAAATGCTGCAACCTTTTAATATAGTTCTTCATATTGCGGTCACCCTCAACCATAAAATTACTTTCATTGCTACTTCATAGCTATAATTTTATTACTGTTATGAATCATAATGTAAATATCTATGTCTTTTCAATGGTCTTAGCCAAACCCTGTGAAAAGGCCATTCAATCTCAAGGGGGTCGAGACCCACAGGCTGAGAAACTTTGCTCTAAATATATCCTTTATTTATAACAGGCTTCATTTTTTGGCAGGTAATATTTATTCATCCCAGATGTCAAACACTGTGATAAATGTTTACAAACAATGTTTAAGTTCATTTGTTTTTTCCTTTACAGTAGGTAACCACAAACAAGGAATCAGAGAAGCATTCACAAAGCTTGTTCAGTCACACCAGCACCACAGTGTATGTTCTCCCAGGGGAAAGAAACCAAGCCGGTGATGGAATTTATCCAGCAGACAGTAATACCAGCACACACACACATGTGAGCAACCAGTGAGCTTTAGGCAACAAGATGGTGGTAATTGAGACCTGTATGCCAAATGTAGAAACCAAAGGATGTTTGTTTATTCCAGGACTTCATGTCCTCATACACAGCTTTCTGTTGACTCTGATATCCTCAGCAGAGCCACATACTTACTGTATATATATATATATATATATATATATATATATATATATATATATATATATATATATAAAATATGGAGTTAATACACAGAATATGCTTGTGCTTGTTTGCTCTGGATCATATTCAGGAAAGATCAACCTGCCCACTTGAAGTTTCCTCTTTGATACCTCAGCATGTTCCAAACCAAACTTGGGGTCTTTCCTAAACTTTCTAATGCTCTCTATTTCAAGTGAGTAACACTTTCCAAATACAGAAACTCCAGCCGCCCCTGCACTTCCATCCCTCATGCCTTGAAGCCTGACCCATGCATGAGCACACCTGCCCGTTTACTTCCCGCCACGTCACTAATGTCCAAGCTGCCACTGAGTGGGGCCATTGCAGCCTCACCCATGTGTTGTCACATCAACTCATGCTACCCCGATTCTTCTCCCCCTCTATCAAAACAAGCTCTTCTTAAGAACAAATTTTGATGGCTTTTTGCCATTTCTAAGTTGAAGATGCTCATCTTGAGCACATGATCAGACCTTTATGGTTAGGTCTTCCTTATGAAGTGCAAGTCTCAGCTCACTAATTCACATTCTAGCTACTGACTTATTATTTTATTTTACCAGAAACACCACCATTTTCTACCTCACCTTTGCCTGTAACTACTCCCCGCTCTTCAGCCTGCCATTTGTCCTTTGCTCAGGGAAAGCTTCCTCAGTACAAAACCTTTTGATAGTTGTATCACAGTCAAATTTCTTATTTTTTGGTTATTTCAGTGTGTACATGCTCCACTTTAGTGAATTGTTATGAGGAAAGACACCAAATGCATGTTTTCCAACAGGATCACCAATGCCTAGGAGAGGGCCCATCACCAAAATGATTATGAAATAATTTTCTAAGTATATGACTATCAAAATACATATCATATCTGAGAATAAACTTAAATGTATTTGCTCATGTGAAGAAAACCATAAAATTTTACTGAAGAAAATGAGATACTTAAGTATTGATGTAACAAAATATAAGCCATATACGTATAAAGAACATCTTGAAACCCCTGAGAGAAGTAAAAGCATCACTAAACACCCTGGGAGGCATTCCATGTTCATGGATGAGAGAGAGACTCAAGGTTGTCTGGATGTAAATTCTTCCCAACTTGATCTATAGAGTCAACATAAGCCCAATCCAAATTATTCTGTGGCTATAAAAATACCCCTAATTTCAAAACTAACAATGGAAAGAGTAAAGGCCCAGAACACCAGTACAGTACTGAAGGGCAGAGGAACTATGTTAAGACCAATCCTGTCAGACTTGAGGACAGTCTAAGCAAGGCACTGTGTGGGATCGGTGACAAAACAGATGGACAGACAGTTAAAGAGGGCAGGAAGCTAGGGCCAGGAATAGATCCTGTGATTTCTGTCAAGGAGCAAAAGCAATAGAATGCAAAAGAGGTAAGTCTTTTCACCAGATGATTCTGGAACAAGCAAAACAAATTAATTACACAGACACTATGTGTTTCATAAAACTCAATTTGACTTAAATGTAAAACTATAAAACTTCTAGAAAATAACACAGGAGAAATTCTAGCTGGTCTTGGGTTTGAAGACCATAATCTCGATATAATACCTAAGGCATAATCCATGACATAAATAAAAAAATAAGCCAAGATTCATTAAAAATTTAAAAATTCTTATGCAAATGACATTGCCAGGAAAATGAACAAGCTCCAGGTATAAAATACTTTAAAAAATATATCTAAAAAAGAAGCACAACAGTAGGAAAAATACAACCAATTTTTTAAAATGGATAAAATATATGAAAAACTTTCTAAGCAAGAAGATAGATGTTAGTTTTAACTAAGATACTCCACATTATATATCATTTGGAAAATTCAAATTAAAACAAGAGACCATGGCAAAACTTCTAAAGTAGTGGAAACAGCAAACATAAGAACACCAAATGGTGGCAAAACTATGGAGAAACAAGTCTTGACTGACTGTTGGTAAGATTGCAAAATAGTACAGACACACTGGGACATAGTTTGGCAGTTGCTTCTAAAATCAAATGTGTTTGAATAATCCAGCAACTGTGTTCCTTGATAGATATTTGAATGTCTTGAAAACTATATCCCAACAAAACCTGAACAGGAATATTTATAACACATTTGTTCATAATTGTCAAAAGTTTGGAAGCAACTAATACAATCCTAAGTAAGTGAAGGATTGATAAACTGTAGTGTGTCTGAGCAATAGTGGCTTAACATGAAAATGAATTGGCCTGTGAAGACACTAAAAGATATCATAGAATCTTAAACCCATATTACTAAGTGAAAGAAGCCAATCTGTAAAGACTACACATTGTAGGAGTCCAAGTAATGACTTTCTGGAAAAGAAAGCAACAAAGACAGTCATGGTCAAGGCTGTTTAGGGCAGTGAGGGCACTCTGCATGGTACTATAGCATTGGATGTGCATTCTTACACATTTATTAAAACCTACGATGTATAGCAGCAAGGGTAAACCCATCAGGAAACTGTGCATTTGGGTAAAAATGGTTTGTCTGCGTTGGCTTTTCTCACCATAACTAGCATATAACACTGAGGAGGAACAGCAACAGTGGAAGACGCTGTGTGTGAGCTGAGGCAGAAAGTATTTGGGAACTCGGTTCTTTCTATTCCATTTTGCTCTAAAACACTAGGGAAGTTTTTTGTTCTGTTTGTTTATTTTTAATCTGAAAGTGGATTTTATTTGCTTAGTCTTTTCAGTGGCTAATAGTAGTGAGGATTGAACCTGGGCCGTTTGAACGCTGGGAAAGTGCTTTACTACTGGGCTGCGTCCCCAGCTCTATTCACCAGTGTGTGTGTGTGTGTGTGTGTGTGTGTGTGTGTGTGTGTGTGTGTGTGTGTTGGTCTGTGGAAGTTGGAAGTTAATGCTGGATGTCTTTTTCTGAAGCAGAGTTTCTCATGGAACCTGGAGCTAGTCATTCTAGTTAGACTGGCTAGTAGGAAAGCCTGGGAGCCACCAATCTCTGTTGCCCCCACTCTGCCCCAGTGCTGAAGTTAGACATAAATGTCAAGCTTTCATGTGGGTGCTTGTGATCCAAATTCATATCCTCACAGTTACACAGCAAATGGTTGTAGTTTATCTACTGAGCCATTGCCCCAACCCCTTTTTGTTTGTGCTTTTTATTTCACCAAGTGTCTCTAGCTGGCCTGGAACTTGCAGTCCTCCTACTTCGTTCTCCCGAGGAGCTGGAATTGCAGGCCTGGTTAGCCCAAAGTTTCTGGTGACTTAGAGGTAGCAGACAAGTCTTGCTATTAGCTTCCTCTTACCAGCACCGTCACAATTTAGCAACAACTAACCCTCCCTAAATGTTAATGCCCTGTGTCTGTAAAATGGAACCATTTGAAAATGAGTGTGAAAAATGTATTATAATTATATAATATTATATATTATAATCATTGGTATAATAACAATAATAACAGAACCTCTTGTGATTTTCTCATAGTGTTCACAAGTAGATAAATGTATGCTAAGGTAAAGTCAGACAGCTCCAGGTAGTTATTTACATGTTTGGTCTCTGCATTAAAACCTAATTTTAATGAAAATTCAAGTTCTTTGTTATTTCACTAAAAGACAGAATCAAGATATTTGGTGTCATATATTAGGATGAGTTATTGAAAGATTTAAAAGTGGCTGAACACCTTAGATGTCACCATAGTCACAGTCTGGACAAATCTGCTCTTTTTTTTTTTTTTTTTTTTTTTTTTGTTTTTCGAGACAGGGTTTCCCTGTGTAGCTTTGCGCCTTTCCTGGAACTCACTTGGTAGCCCAGGCTGGCCTTGAACTCACAGAGATCCACCTGACTCTGCCTCTCAAGTGCTGGGATTAAAGGTGTGAACCACCACCGCCTGGCTGACAAGTCTGCTCTTTATGTGACTCCGTTTTGTAGAGTACTTTGTAATTCTTTAAAAATCACCTCAAAAATTTACATAATATGAGTTATTTATGAGTTTCTATGCCTTAGCATCTGTACTGGCTAGTTTGATGTCAACTTGACACAAACTAAAGTCATCAGAGACAAGGGAGCCTCAACTGAGAAAATGTCTTCATAAGATCAAGCCATAGGCAAGCCTGTGGTGCGTTTTCTTAACTAGTGATTGATGAGGAGGACCCAGCCCATTGCAGGTGATGCCATTCCTGGTCTGATGGTCCTGGGTTCTATAAGAAAGCAGTATCAGTGAGCCATGTGGAGCAAACCAGTAAGCAGCAACCCTCCATGGCCTCTGTACCAGCTCCTACTTCCAGGTTCCTGCCCTGTTTGAGTTCCTGTCCTGACTTCCTTTAATGATGGACTACAATGTGGATGTGTAAGCTAAATAAACATTTTCCTCCTGTCTTAGTTAGGGTTTCTATTGCTGTGAAAAAGCACTATGACTACAGCAACTTTTATAAAGGAGAACATTTAATTGGGGCTGGCTTACAGTTTCATAGGTTAGTCCATTATCATCATGCAGGCAGACATGGTGCTTGGAGAAGGAGCTGAGAGTTCTACATCTTGATAAGCAGGCAACAGGAAGTGATCTGTGTACCACACTGGGTGTAGCTTGAGCATATGAGACCTCAAAGCCTGCCTCCACAGTGACACACTTCTTCCAACAAGACCACACTCCCTAACAGTGCCATTCTCTATGGGCCAAGCATTCAAACACATGAGTCTCTGGTGGCCATGCCTATTTAAACCACCACAACTCCCCAACCTACATTTTGGTCATGGAGTTTTATCATAGCAATAGAACCCCTAACCAAGACAATAGCAAACTGACCTGTATCTAAATTCTGACTCTTAAAATATTGGCTTGTGTGACAGTGGGCAAAGGGTAGGCATAACTTCTGTGGCTTAGCTCACTCACAAATATTAAAATCTTATGAATGAAGGAAGGCCCAGATGGGTGAGGGCTGGATAGATTGATAAACAGATACATAATGAATAAATAAATAGGTGATAGAAGATAGACAAAAACTTAGATGATACATATATAAATAGAGGTGACAGGTGTGTCAGATAGATGATAGTCATATATATCTCATACATATGTATATTAGATAGACAGACATACAGATAATAAATGATTTGTAAACTAGAATGATATTCTATATTTAAAACTACTAAAAATCAGGTTGAAATTTTATGAAATCTGAGGAAGGATTTGGAAAAGCAATTTTAATATTAATCTAGAAGGATTAGCATGCAGTTTACTGAGCATTTAAAATAATTATAAAGTACTGAAGAAACGGTTAAGAATACTTCTAGAGGACTGTAGATGTAACCGTTTTGTTAAATAAGAAACACAGAACAATTGCAGAGTTAAAAGCCATGAGGTCAGAGCAAGAGCTGAAAACCCTACCCTTCACTGCTTCTGCTGTCTTTCCTCTCTGCAAGAGAGCTACTTCTGTGTGTCCTGTCTTTTATATAGACTTTCTGTTCTGCTTTCTCATTGGTTGTAAACCCAGCCACATGACGTCCTTGTCACTGTCTGTCTGTACAGACCCCCAGGTCTTCTATGGTTGGTATTGAGATTAAAGGCATGTGTCGCCATCCTGGCTGTGTCCTTGAACACACAGAGATCTGCCTAGCTCTGCCTCTCAAGTGCTGGGATTAAAGGCGTGCACCACCACCACCACCCAGCTT
This sequence comes from Onychomys torridus, assembly GCF_903995425.1. Taxonomy (NCBI): domain Eukaryota; kingdom Metazoa; phylum Chordata; class Mammalia; order Rodentia; family Cricetidae; genus Onychomys; species Onychomys torridus. The sequence goes on from NC_050455.1 coordinate 1,943,560, forward strand.
CTGCTATGGCTTTTCTGACCCTAAGGCAACTTTATTAATATACAAATAAAATCACATTTTACAAATATAGTATCACCACAGAGGACCTATGTTCAGCTCACATGATGGCTCAAAACCATCTATAACTTCAATTCTGAGATCCAATGTCTTCTTCTGGCTTTCACACGCAGCAGGCATGTACAGACAGTACACAGAGACATGCGCAGGCAAAGCACTTATACACATAAAAGAAACAAACAAATAAATAAAATCTTAATAAAGAATTGCAAGATATAACAATAAAATGATACTACCAAATAGGATTCAAAACACACATATTTCAGTGTTTTAGTGTAAAGTCGACATCATAAATCACTTGGGAAAGAATAGTTTATCCAATAAATTTTGTGGGAATGTTTGGCTAACCATTTGGCAAGAAAGAAATTTAATCTCTTCCTCAAGTCATATACCAAATCAATTCCAGATGAGCTGTTGTATAAATGGGAAAAATGAATGATAAAATTCTAGAATAAAATATGAGTGAGTGGGAAGACTATCAAAGGCAGAAGCCATACACTTAAAAATGACACTCTAAAAATGGATGCATTTGCAAAATATTATTTTAAAAAAGGAAGGCAACATGGATTGTAAGCATCCTCAAGACACCTGCAACTTCCAGTGTTGGGGATGGGGTCACATCTTCAATACTGTGTATAAAGACATCTTTATGCCGCAGCAGAAAGCTGCTACAACAGTAAGATGTGTGAAAGACAGAAGCAGCTGGATCACAGAGGAGTGACAAGAAGTACCAATGGAAATGTTAGTTTACACCATGTGTCATAAAATGCAAGTTAAGATAATAGCAGTAATCATTTTGTAGACATCAGGGGCAAAGAAAAGGAGAAAATGGCCATCAGCTGGGATCTGGGGAAGAAGAAAGCCAGTGGGTAGAAAATAGATGTAGAAACTGTCTTCCAGACCAAGGGCATGAGTGCAGTCAAGCATGCTGCCACACAGCAAGTGTCATGGAGAAGCAAGCTGTGTGGGCAGAAGAAGAGACAAGGATGCTGTCTTGATGCATTTGGTGTTTTTATCAAGAAACACTTGAGCCTGGGTGAGTCGTGAAGAAAAGAGACTCCTTTACCTCACAGTTCTGGAGTCAAGGAACAGGATCAGATAGTTGCATCAGGTGAGGGCTCACTCCTCCTCACATGGTAGATGGCTTCCCATGGCAGGAGCATGTGTATGTTAAGGTTGTGTGTGTGTGCACACACGTGTGTGCGTGTGTAAGAAAACAAGAGTGAAAGAAAGGACAGGGTTTACCTTTATGGAACACACAAGGTAACTATTCAGTTTCTTGTGGGCAGAACCCAATTTTCAGAGAAAAGCATTTATTTTAAAGGCCTCTGTGATGACATACCCTGGGAAAAGCAACTGATAGGAGAAAAGGTTTATTTTAGTTCATAGTAACAAAGGTGACAGTCCCTCACTGTGGGGAAGTGTAGAGGACAGGGTCTTAAAACAGCTGGTCACATCACATCCTCTGCTGGGAGCAGAGAGAAGTGGAAGCATGCATGCTTGCTTGCTGGCTTGAGCTCAGCTTGACTACTCCGTTCATATACTTCAGAGCCCCCTCGGGAATGGTGCTTCCCACAGTGGGCAGCTCTTCCCAAATCAACTAGCTTAATTAAGACAATGTCTTATAGACATGTTCACAGGCCAACCCAATGTAGAGAATACCTCACTGGGACTCTCTTCCCAGGTTGTGTCAAGGAAATAATCACAAGTTCCTAAAGGCACCAACACCTCTCTACTTTGTTACAATTAGCACCAAACCTCAACATGAGTTTTGGTGGGGACAAACCATATTCAAACAGTAGCACAAGACACAGAAGAAATGTTCAATGGTGCATTTTATTGTTTCCTGAAATAACTTACTGGTTTTTAGGGCTTGGCCAAGAAAAACAAAAACCAACACACCATGATATAGTTGTTGGGATGGGGGGAGCCCCATAGCAACAGAAATATAAATCAATCAAAACATGTATTTTCATAGGAAATTCCCATAAGAGAGATTTTAGCTTTTGATTTCATAGAGTTGTTACTAAAATGTGAAAACTCTCCTGCCTCCTGAAGTGAAGAACCTTCTGTCTACCCATGTCTTTCACAACAGTATTTGGAAGCTGTAGGGAACTTAAGGAATTAATACCACTCAGGACAGCAGAATGTCTAATGTCCTTTAGAGATTCCTTTGGTATTTAGAGGACAGCTTCATTTGCATAGCCACTCATAAAAATCCAACGACTTCTAAAAATTTTTGGAAGGTGAGAATGAGTTGGAAAGAGAATGTGAATGGAGAAAACAAATGAGACTTTTTTTGATGTTAGAAGTAATGTTACCTCTTTTATTATTATTATTAAGAAATTCTCTATTCACTTTACATACCAACCACAGACCCCCTCTTTTCCTTCTTCCCACCCCAGCCTTCCCCCTCAACTCACCCCCTATTCCCACATTTCCAAGACAAGGTCTCCCATGGAGAGTCAGCAGAGCCTGGCACACTCGGCTGAGTCCCCTCCTCCCTGCACTAAGGCTGTGCAAAGTTTCACACCCTAGGCACTGGGCTCCAAAAAGCCACCCATGCCCCAGAGATGGATCATGATACCCCTGCCTGGGGGCCCCATAAACAGTTCAAGCTAAACAACTGATGAGACTCTTTCTTGTACACCGGCAGCTGGAGGAGACCTCACAGACTGTGTCTAGATGGAGGAGTCATCACTCTGGACACCACAGGGTCTGAGATGCAGTCTTTTCTCCACCCATGTAGAACCACAGCCTATGTAGGTATGGTCCCATTGATTTCCTTTCCAATAGAACATTTTTGCACCTTCACCTAATCAATTTCATAGGTTACAGCCACTTAATTAACCTCTAGGTTGTCATACCACTGCAAACTGATCTCAGTCTACAAGGATTACTCCAAAAGTCCTAAATGCCTGAGTGTGAGTGTGAGTGTGTGTGTGAGTGTGTGTGTGTGTGTGTGTGTGTGTGTGTGTGTGTGTAGACCAGGGGTCAACCTTGGTGCCATCCATATTGTTTTCTTGAGACAGGTCTTTCACTGGCCTGGAGCTTGCTAAGTAGGATGTGTAGATGTCCAACAAGCCAAATTCCAGGGATCTGTGTGTCTGCCTCTGACTTAAAACAAACAAACAAACAAACATGGGTTGTTGGAGACTAAACTTGTGACTGCATATAAATACTTTACAGGTTGATCTGTCATCACCTTGCTATTCCTTCCTTCCTTCCTTCCTTCTTTCCTTCCTTCCTTCCTTCCTTCCTTCCTTCCTTCCTTCCTTCCTTTTTAAATGTATTCTCTCATACAATACCTTCTGACCACAGCTTGCTCTTCCTCTACTTCTCCCAGTTTCCCCTGCCTCTCTTCTTCCCTAGATCCACTCCCCCCACTCCATCTCCATCCAGAAAAGAGTAAGTCTCCCAAGGACATCAAGCTAATATGGCACAACAACATACAATAAGACTAGGCACAGACCCTCACATCAAGGCTGGATGAGACAACCCAGTAGGAGGAAAAGGGTTCTAAGAGCAGGCAAATGAATCAGAGCTAAGCGTTCCACAAAACACCATGCTGATAAATATAACATATGCACAGAGATCCATGCAGGCTCCACAGTTGCTGCTTCAGCTTTTGTGAGCCCCCATAAGCCCTGCTTAGTTGAACTGGCTGTGCTCTCCTGGTGTCCCCAACCACTCTTGCTCCCACAATTCCTCCTCCCCCTTTCCCTAGCGGTTCTCCAGCTCCAAGAGGAGGAATCTGATGAAGACCTCCAACCTAGATTCTCTCTCTGCCTAATGTTTGGCTGTGGTCTCCACATCTGCTCCCATTAGCTGCCAGAGCAAGCCCTCATGAAGACTGGGGTGGGCACCAATCTATGGGTATAGCACAGCATCATTAGGAATCATTTCATTGAGTCCTATTTTTTTTTCCTATCATATTTGGTTCTATCCTAGGTCTCTGGGCTATCCAGCCTCCAGTCATTAGGCATGGGCTCCTTCTTTTGGAATGGGCTTCAAATTAGACCAGTCATTGGTTGGCCACTCCCACAAGATCTGAACCATCATTGCCCTACCACATTTTGCAAGAACAACAGATTGTAGGTCAAAGATTTTGAGGCTGAGTTGGTGTCTCAGTCCCACCACTGGAAGCCTTGTCTAGTTTTAGAAGGTGGACAGTTCAGACTCTCTATCCTCCACTGAGGACTAGGAATCCTCAATATGGTCACCCTCATAGATTCCAGGGAATTTCCACATCACTAGGCTTCTACATTGTGCCCCACCCCAAATGTTCTCCAAACTCCAGTCTCTCTCCCTGTACTCTGTCCTTCCACCCCCTGTAATCAGACATTTCCTGTCCCAACTGCCCAGTCCCAAATAACTGACTCAGAGGCTGAATATAATTTACAAATGCTTGGCCAATAGCTCAGGCTTATTACTAACTAGCTCTTAACATTTTAAGTTAACCCATATTCATTATTTATGCTCTGCCACCTGGTGGTACCTTTATTAGCATGGCATGTTCACCTCCTGCTCCCTCTGCATCTGCCCGGCACTCGACTCCGCCCTTCACCTTCCCATCATCCTTTGTTTGATTGTCCCACCAATACTTTCTGCCTGGCTACTGGCCAATCAACATTTTATTAAAACCAATTGGAGTGACAAATCTTTACAGTGTACAAGATGATTATTCTACAGCAACACCTCCCCATCAACCAGGTCCCTTCTATTTCCACCACCACCCATTCCCAGTCTACCTGAAAAATATATTCTATATCTCCTTCCCATGGAGATCCATGTATCACCTCTGGAGTCCTCCTTGTTACCTAGCCTCTCTAGGTATGTAGATTGTAGCATGATTATCATTTACTTAGTAGCAAATACCCACTTATAAGTGAGTACGTATTTGCTTGTCTTTCTGGGTCTGCATTACCTCACTCAGAATGAGTTTTTCTAGTTCCATTTATTTGCCTGAAAATTTCTTGATGTCACTTTTTTTAACAGCTGAGTAACACTCCACTGTGTAAATGTGCCACATTTTTATTACCCATTCTTTGATTGAGGGGCATCTATGTCGCTTCAAGTTTCTGGCTATTACAAATAAAGCTGCTATGAACATAGTTGAACAAGTGTCCTTGTGGTAGGATGGATATATGCCCAAGAACAGTATAGCTGGGTCTTGAGGTAGATAAATTCCCAATTTTCTGAGAAACTGCCATATTGATTTCCATGATGGTTATATAAATTTGCATTCCTGTCAGCAATGGAGGAGTGTTTTCCTTGCTCCACATCCTTGCCAGCATGAGCTGTCACTTGTGTTTTTGATCCTAGCCATTTTGACAGGAGTAAGGTGGAATCTCAAAATCATTTTAATTTGCATTTTCTTGATGGCTAAGGATATTGAACATTTCTTTAAGTTTTTCTCAGCCACTTGAATTTCCTCTAATGAGAATTCTCTGTTTAGATCTGTACCCCATTTTTAAATTAAATTGTTTATTTTGTTGAAGTCAAATTTCTTGAGTTCTTTATGTATTTTGGATACTAGCCCTCTGTCAGATGTGGAGTTGCTAAAAATCTTTTTCCACTCTGTAGGCTGCCATTCTGTCCTATTGATGGTATCCTTTGCTTTACAGAAGCTTTTCTGTTTCATGGGGTCCCATTTATTAATTGTTGATCTTAGTGCCTGCACTATCAGTGTTCTGTTCAGGTATCAACCTAATTTCTTCATAGTACTTTTGTATTTATAGTTCTGTTTTACCTTAGCATTAAATCCATCCTTAAAAGGAGGTATTCTCTCTTTTTAATAAAGGTCTGTTTTATACGGACCCAGCTTGTTTGTGTGGGTAGTTGAAGCACACAGGGGCTCTAAACTTAGAAGTGAATCTTAGTCCACGTTGTGTTGAGAATGTGGTGATGGCTTGGAGCCACTCCTCATTGTCCCCGCTTTCTGGGTTTATAAGGAAAAGCTCACAAAGTTCAGCTCTCCTGAATCCAGTCTGCAAACCTGAATGATGGCAGGAAGCTGTTTCCAAGTCATGGCTAAAGAGTAATTCCAAAAGCCAGAGTGTTCTCAGGCTGGCTTTTTGCACTCTTCCTTGATGTCTCCATAGACACCATGATAATGAAGCCCCAGCCTCATCCCTGTGACTTCATGTGACTTGACAACATTCTTGGGGTGCTCATTGGTTTCCTAAAGTTCAAGGGTGCTTCTTGACCTAGGCGGCACTCAGCCATTTTGCTGAGGAGTTGAGTCTGGACCATCTGGCACTAATTTACCCTCTTCATCTCAACCCCTTCAAAGGATGACTTTATTGGGGAGGGAAATGGGAATACTACAAAGTGACATATTCCCGAGAAAGCCTGGCAGGCAGCCCTTTCCAGCCAGAGACTGCAGTGGCCCCCACTTGTCTTTCTCAGAGGGACAATACACGCCAGGGTTTCCTTTCAGGGATGTATCAGGATAAAGACTGGGCTGTTTTGGTATTTCCATGTGTTCATTTTACTTTTTTAAATCTTATTCTCCAAAATTTTCATGTGATTTAGGTTTGAGAGAGAGAGACCATGGTGGTTCCTGACATCTGTTCTGAAATAGTGATTGACAAGAGTCTATCTTAACATAGTGCTCGGGAAGGTCTGGTTGGGTCACCTATGACCACAGGATATAAACAGAAGTTATGAGAAGCATAACTTCAGAGGATGGAAGTGATTATTGTCAACAAAATGAGTGCTGCTCTTCCTGCACTATGTAGGGAGGAGATGAGGACAGTGACTGTGTAAGTGATTCTGTTGGGACAACTCACTTGCAGGCACGAGGATGGGGCATAGCCATGAAGGGTGTGGCAAAGGGTTCAGCTCTGACACTGCAGTCTGTCTCATTAAGGTGCCATGGAGAAATGAACACTTCTTTTTGACAAACCTAAAATGAGCCCTGAAAGAAGGTCTGAGAAGAAAAGTGTGCTCTTAGGATGAGAGTAACAGGGGAGATGTGGGAAAGGCTTTGAAAGATCAAGAAACCTGGCTTGCACCCCCACTGTGCCCCGCTGGCAATGTGCATCTGGGTGAACCTTACTCACAATCTAAGCCCCAGTCACAGTCTAAGAAAGTTGGCAGTACTTGATGAAGCTACTGAAGAGATCTGCTCACTTGTAGACTTTTCAATGACATTGTCGTCTCCGACTGTGGACGCTGCAGTGCCTGTCAACTCAGTGGCCCAACAGCCCCATTTCAGCAATTCAGTGTGTGCCATGTCCTCAACTCAGGATGCTTACTCATGTTAGATTCCCCACCTTAGAACACTGTTTTTCAAAGTCTGAACCTGGCTAACTTAGCCTGTGGGTTTCTGCTCACATACTACTTCCCCAGGTTAGGTCTCAGGTCCGATCAGGCATTTCCAGAGCACCAAGCTCTCTGTTGTAATGCAGAATCACAAATACTTTTTCCCCTAGACTAAAACTCCAGAAGCATAGCAGCCATTTTCTGTCTCTCATTCAATATAATTTACATCAATAGCCAACACCTGTGACAAGCATATATTAAGTGTGCAATAAACATTTGTTATAGATTGAACCAGAGGGAGCAATAATCACTTGCCTTGAGTACCTGCATATTTCAGGCCAAGTGAGTCTTGGGATTTATTCTTTCTCTTCCAAAAGAAACAGCCACTGTGGTAAGATATTTGGATTAATAGCACTATTTGATGTTTTAGTTTGCATAGCCCTTCCGCTCCATCTGCGCTCTGCAACTAAAGTTCCTTCTAATGTGTTCCAGAAGGCCCCAAATTTTCAAACATAGAGGATTAAGTCTGATGGATTGTAAGCTACTCCCAAGAGTCAGTCAGAACTTTGTGGAACTTCTATATTAACAGTGTTGAATTCACTCCTGGTCAATTTGAAAGCATATGTTCTACCTCAAAATAGCCAGCAACAGATGACATGTCAGGTTGGAGTCAGCTAATAAGAACCAATGTGGAGAGTGAGTATAACCAAGCAACACAGCTTGGGAAACACTTACTGTCTATGAATTTTCAGATTCCACTGGCTTAAAAATGTCATCCATATGCAGGTTTGGGAGTGAGGAGTTTCTCCTTCACTGTGCCCAAGTGTGAACACACAAAGCAGACTGTGGCTAACAAAGGGACAGAGTTTACCAATGCCACAGGCAAGGGTGACCTTTGCTCTGATTGGCCAGTGTCTGAGAGGTGTTCTAAGAAGGGAGAGGTGTGAGTGTGGCAGACCAGGAGGGCTGGGCATCCTAGGACTCAGCACCAGCTAGGAATCCCCAACCGCAGGTTCTAGCACCTGCCTCGATCATGGATACACTTGCTATTGAATCCTTGGTCCTAATCTGTGAGACAAAGCCAATACAGGAACTTGTCTGGTTGGAAATGAACTGCATTCAGTAGTCTACAGCATGCTGGTGCTGGAGTTTTCCCTCCAGCATTCCTCCGCAACAGCAGAGCACAGGGCTCCCGGGTGGGGAGAGCAGAGCAGCGGTGTGTGAGCAGGATGCTCCTGCGCTTTTCTCAGCTTACCTTCTCCCTTCTCCCAGCAATTAGGGGTGTCCAGCGCTGTTCTCGTGATTCCATGTCATAAGTTAGCAAGGAAGGAGAATGGTAGGAGTATCTCTTGCATGAACATTTCCTGGGGGAGATAAACAAAAGCTGGTTCCCTGCAGAGAGGGCACCAACAACAGACCAAATAAATGATTCTGTCCAAGCCTCTTGGTGAACCAGTGTGTTTACTTAGGAGCATTTAATTAGGGTGAAGGCTAGTTACAGAAACATGGGCAATTTACAAGCAACTGGGCAGCTAGCTGCTCCATGGAAAGCAACATTTCTTCCAGCAACAGAAACTGTTTTTATATTTTCTGGGAGGGGTGGTACTCCTGAGCTCTGCTCCAGCAAGCTTTTTGTCCTGAGGATGGGACAGAACCTGTGAGCCCCAGTGAGCCCCAAGCTCCCTTTGTGCCAGGTAAAGCTGCCCAAGTGGCATATGAGCCTGGGCTGTACCTGGAGCCCTGGTCCCAGCCTGCAATGGGGGCGCATCCCAGCCCTGCCCAAGAGCAGAAGGAAATTCAGGAAGCTCAGTGCTTTCACACATTTCTTGAACATGTTCCATCCAAAGGGCAATTTCTCCACAGTCACGGCCAGGAGCATGTGCAATCATCCGAGTGGAAGGCTCCCCCATGAAATCGCAGGAGGAAAGGCACAAAGGTTAGTCCCCTGGCAGAGAGAAGATAAGCTCAGGGCTGGAGAGGGAGAAAGGTGGAGTCAGCCAAAGGCAATAAACAGCCTCTCACAGAGCCGCTCTGGGGAGGGGAAAGAAAGGAGCCTGGAAAGAGTCAGAAGGGAAGGAAATGACTGCCCTAAGAGTGTCTGGGGCACTAAAACTATTCTAAAAATGCCTTTGGCAAGAGAACTAGAGAGGCCCTGGATGAAAGCAGGGGCCTGTGTCCTCCTGACACTCCTCACAGATGATTCTAGGTCAGGACAGCGTCCACATGAGGTAGGCAGGAGCCTGCTCTTAGGGACGGGATGCCAAGCTGTTCCTTTTCTTAGGACATCATGGTGGCTGGAGCCCAGGTCTGGAATTGGCTATATCAGATCTGCACCCTTATACCAGCTCTGAAACCCCAGGCAATTCTGGAATCTACCTGGGTGTTCCCCCTGTAACAATGCAGCTACACCCTGCCTCTTGTGCCGACTCTTAGGATTCCATAAGCATGTTTGAGCAGCAACAACATTAAAAGACCCTTCTCCACTGTAGGTCCTGTAAGTTCCTCCTGATAAACTCACACATCCAAAAATATTGAATATGAAAAGGGATTTGAAAACTCATTTGATAAAAGACTGGTCTGACCCAAACTTGTTTGAATCAAAGCTAACCTGAATGAGTATTGGACCATTTTTTATGCTAATGTCACTTAGTTTAAATATTCATATATTTGGATGAGAAAACATGAATATGTATTTTATTAGGGGATGGTACTCCAGGTTTCTAGAGAATATTATAGAGTATATGTATAAGCACATAGCTTCTCTGAAAACTGGAAAATTCTGAAGTACTTTGGTTTGAAAGATTTTAGACTAATTTCAGGTGCCCCTCTTCCTGAGAAGCAGCATGGCTCTCCTGTTGGAATCTTGACCTTTGACCTCATAGCTCACATAGCCTCTGAAGCTCCTCCCCCCAAATCTACATGATCTCGATGCTGCCAGCCCTGTTCAAAAAATAGCAAGGAGGAGACTAATTTATTAGCTGTTAATGCTGTTAGGCAATCATCCCAAGTCCTGCGTTGCAAAAATCCATTTGGAAGAGATGAGAACATGGAGTGATCATACAGAATGATCAAGCTCAGAAAAAGGATGAGTTTCCAGAAGTCAAATCCACAGTAAAGTTCATGGGATTTTTGAGAAAGAAGAGTGCTGCCTTCATTCAGCATAACCCCGTTCTGGTTTCCACAGAGGCTTAATTTCCATCTTATCTGAAGAAGCAGTGGCGTTGAAGCCAGGGTTTTGAGCACAGGGGAACAGTAAGTTCACAGCAAGGTTCTGCATGGTGGCTTCCATAGAGAAATCTCTACCAAGTCACAGCTTGGAAGTCTGGGTCACGGGAGTTTGCAAGGCCAATAGAGATGCCAAGGGGACACTGGAGAAGTGGACTTCGCCGGGAGCAGCAGATCAGGCCTCGCAAGCATGTGGGGCTTGGAGCAGTCAGGTGAACACGTACATCTTACCTGCTCTGTTGTCGGCCCTCACCGAGGCCCTCTCTCTAGCTCCAGACTGACTAAGGTTTCCCATGGAGGCAGCTGTCACAGCCACTGAGAATGTGTTCTTGCTGTCGCTTCTTGTGTCTGAGTGTCCCAGTCCTCTGCATCCTGGGTAATATTTCTTAGTGGCCGTAAGTTCAGTTTCTTCCTTCTGAGCTGGAGCTGGCAACCCCAGCTCTTTCCTCTCAGATGACGCAGGTCCTGCAAGGCAGAGCAGGCTACCCCACTATGGCTTCATGCCCTCAGCCCTGTGCCACACCAAGCAGTCCTTCAGTGCACAAATGCATAGGCTGTGTGTGCGTGAGCCTGTGTGTCTATGTCTCTGTGTGTGTCAATGTCTGTATGTGCATCTGTGTGTGTCTGTGTGTGTCAATGTCTGTATGTGCATGGGTGTGTGCATCTGTGTGTGTCTGTGTGTGTCAATGTCTGTATGTGCATGGGTGTGTGCATCTGTGTGTGTCTGTGTGTGTCGATGTCTGTATGTGCATGGGTGTGTGCATCTGTGTGTGCCCATGGAGTCCAGATGAGGACATTGGATCTCTTGAAGCAGGAGTTATAGGAAGTTGTGAGCTGCCTACATGAGTGCTGGGAACTGAACTCCAGTTCTCTACAAGAGCAGTAAGTGCTCTGAGCCGTCATCTTTCCAGCCCTAGTCTCTTTCTGTTCCCCTGACTAGCAACCCTTCATTTCATTATTTTCTTGATCATTCTAGATCTTCAGCCCACAAACCTTTCTTATAATAGCATCACCATTTCCTCCTTTTCCAGTCTCAGCACCTGGCTCCACACCATAGCATTCCCATTACATACTTTTCCATTCAAAGCAACTCACCCCCAAACTTTTTTTTGGTGCCAGAGCTGAGGACCGAACCCAGGGTCTGTGCTTGCTAGGCAAGTGCTCTACCACTGAGCTAAATCCCCAACCCCACCCCCAAACTTTTGTATTCCCACTTTTCAGTGTGATGGTAGCTGTGCAGACTGCTTTGTTGAAATCAGTGGGTTGTAGTGATGTGGGCATACCCTCATCCAGGCCCAAAACTTCCTGAGATTTTTGACAGAAAGAATCCCAAGAATCACTTTTTTTCAACCTCAGAAAGAAATTCTGGAAGAGGAACCATTTAAGATACCATCTAGAATGTGAAAAATGTCCCCTGTAGTGCTATATTGTATCTTATATTGGTTGGGGTGTCCACACTTTGGAGGGTGTTGGAGCACTCTGGCTTATGTTCCTAGTGAGGTTACATCATCAAAAAAAGAGGGAGACTCCCAATGCAGGATGATTGAGAATGTGACCAGGGTGGGGCCAGTGTGCCATCTTTGTCTTTGTCCTTAAAAGGTGGTCAAGACACAGCAGAAAAGATGCTTGACAAGAGTTAGATCAGGGTTGATGGAGGTAACAGAGATAAAGGCAGAAACAGCCATTCCGAGAAGCAGACTTCTTTTAGTCAGAACTACGGAAGGGCCCCAGTCCACTCAAGGAGGCGGAGACTGCATCGTGGTGACAGGGGCTGGAGGTTCCATAGTGGCTGGGGAGGCTCAGGGCTGGTGATTCTTCCTGCCTCTGTTCTGCCACTGCAGGCTCAGGTAGGAACCATCCGTGCTGGCTTATTCTGGAGCATGGGGGCTTTCCCAGCAAATATTTGCCAGACTGAGACATTTTTATCCTTTAATGTGGTGCTTGTGTTGAATCCTGATTCTAAAGTATACTAGAATCACTTCACTAAAATAAGAGTTAAAAAGTCAAATAAGCAACAACAGGCAGGCCTGTGCCTATAACCCCAGCACTGTGGTGAGATGCTCTTGAGCTCCAGACAGCCAGAGCTGCTCAGTTTAAGGCAAAAACAAAAGATAAGAAAATAGGTCCAGAGAACACGCATGCATCACACAGCACAAAGGAGGCCTTTTTTACATCAACACTCACCTGGATGCCATCAGATACAGTTATGTGTGCCCAGCACCCTGTGCTAGTGTAGTGGTGAATACCATATTCCCATGTGTGCTGTTGTGTTTAAGGTGGAATTTTTCAAAGCTTGTTGTAATAAAGTTTTCTACAAAATATAGATTGATGTCTGTAATCAGATGTGATTTCATGGTGGCCAACAGGTGGATTCCCTGCAGGTGCTCATTATGAACTCACTGCAAGAATAATAGAAAGGACAAGAGAGAGCCTGCTCCCGGGCCAAGGATCTTCAGAAACATTAATACTGTCCTGTGCATGAGCACTTCTGAGATGGGGCATTGCTGGGTTATTGTGTCTCTCCACTAAACCTGTAATAACTGTCTACAACTATGTAAAGGCTCTAAATGAAGACTTGGTTGTTCCAAACCATCTTGGTATTAACTCAGCATATGAAAGATGCAACAGAGTCTGGGGAGATATTTCAGAGTCCCAAGGCCCTAGAAACTTTGTTGGGGCTAGGGGATGTAACCCAGCTAGAAAATGAGACCTAAACTCTGATGGAGACAGACTGTAGGGACAGTGTCAACCTGGAAGACAGAGATCCTGGTGTAACTATGGCCCCAGAAAGCCCTTAAGAGAGAGTGGACAGCATTCATCAGCACTGCAGCGAGGAGGCAGGCGGCACAGAGGCGTCTCCACTTTCAAAGATTCAGGAGAAGTCTTTGCTTGGGGTAACTACAGTGACCAGCCAGTGTTCAGACCTTTTTGTTTCCTTTCAGTTTTTTGGGGGGAGGGGGCAGGGGGGGGTCTGTTGTTTGTTTTGCGTTTTTGTTTTTTTTTTTTTTTTTTTGAGACAGACGGCCAGGCTGCCATCTAATAACATGTGCCACTAAAGATGACCCTCAACTTTGATCTGCCTCTGCCTGAAGGCTGGGATTCCAGGTGTGTGCCATACTCCTGGGGATCAAACCCCGGGCATTGTGGGTACTACGTGAGCACTCTACCAAAGGAGCTCCATGGCCCCCTTGTTTCATTCCTGACTCTGATAGTCCTCCTTGACCAAGTTCACGCTTAGGAGCTTCCATGGAAACATGGAGTGCAGCCTAAGGGGAGGCTGTCAGAGTGACTCAGTCTTCTGGGTGACTCTAGGGAAAGGCTCCCTAGATTAATTTAGAGCTATTAATTACAATGAAGTTATTATGGTTCAAGTTTCTTGGAACACTTATGGAAATCATTTATTCAGATAGAGAGTCCCTAGTTAACATGGGTAATTGGATTTTGGAAACATGTATGTCAATTTAGGGGAAGGGGTAGTTGCAGAGGAGGGAAATATTTGGAAAAGAATTGTGTCAAACTTGTCATCCAAGTTGAAGGCTGGTTGCAGAGAGCTGAGATTCTCACATCCTGTGACCAGCCCTGGATAGATGAGAGCCAAAGCACAAGGCAGACCAACAGAACACATCCCCTGCTACAGACTGATGCTGACAAAGAGAACGTCCCCGGGGCCTTAGCAAGAGGTATTTGGTGGTTTCTTTACAAATTCCTGGTGACTACACCCTAAACTGGCAAGACTTCTTTGTGTTGTCCAAATGCCATCAATGAGGTTAAGTGAGAATCATTGTTATTTAACATTTCCATAGGATTGCACATTCGCTAAAAGATTTATAGTCCCTTGTTCCTAAATATTCATAATATCTTTCTAAAGCAGAAGTTCCCACCCTGGGACAGAAGGCCGCAGGGATGCTGAAGGAGTTCCAAGCAGGTCACGGGGATCAGAGCTATATTTCAAGCAGAGGCTTGGTAGCCACAGAAAACTGTGAACTGCAGGAGGCCGATACTGGCTCCCAGGGCCCAATGTTTTGAAGCAGCCCATCATAGTGTCAAACATGCAGAGAAGCAAATGCTTCAACTCATTGCCAAAATGCAGAAAAGAGAGAGGGACAGACAACAGTCCCACAATCCCTTTCAAAGCACACCCCCAGTGACCTAAAGCCTTGCACTCCATCCCAGGAGATTTTTAACATTTCTCATCAGCTCCAAGCTGAGGACCAAGCTGGTAATAGCCTGGACCGTGGGAGACACTCCAAATTCAAGCCATAAAACTTGGGGACATTTCAGGTCAAAGGGAAGTGTAAGGTAAGGCAGGTAAGGCAGGGGGAGATTTGCTTGGGTTCGGCCCACAGATGTTAGTCTGCACAGGAGAAGAAAAGAACAGGTGTGTCTTCTCATCCACTCAGCCTTGTGTTTGAGGACAATCTTGTCATCTTTAGAATGTAATCCTGGCCACACTCCCACACGTGCCCTACAGATAACTGACTCCAAGCTCAACATGGCCTGGAGTCTCCTAGAAGGCAAGCCTCGACCGGGGAATTGCCTAGATGGGCTTGGCCAGTGGACATGTCTGTGGGGGTTATCTTGATTATTAATTATTAATTATTACCTTTAACTCACAGAGATTTGCATGCCTCTGCCTCCAGAATGCTGGGATTAAAAGCGTGTGCCCCACACCTGACTCCTCCTCCACTCTTACGAGGAATTACATACATACACGTGTGTGTGCAGCGCTAACCTCAAAACTGGTCATGCTAGATGCTGTGAATTTTTATTTGAAAATCCTAGCTAAAAATATTTTGAGCATTCTTATAAATTAAAGTCCTATGATTCTGACTTAAAAGTAGTTAGTTGATCAGTTCTTCAAATTAGCTGAGGGATAAAGAAAAAAGAAATCACTTTGTTTCCTCAGTGGAAAGTGGTTCATTTGAATTTTATGTATCTTTTTCCTTTTCCCTTCAAAAATAAAAATGAGCAAACATATTGAAAGTTTCTTCTTGATTGTTTGTTTTTTTAAAGTTAATTTCTAAGCTTTAATTACAATTCTTTTAAAAGAAGATTTGTTCATTATTAGTTTTCTGTGAATGTATGCCTTCGTAGGTTTATGTGCTCTGTGAGAAGGCCAGAAGAGGGCATTAGGTTCCCTGTGGTTGGTTAAAGGTGGCTTGTGAACTGTCATATGGGGACTGGGCACTGAACCTGTGTCCTTTACAAGAGGGGTAAGAGGCTCAGGGTCGGTTCTCCCACACCATACCTTCAGGTCCAGCTCTACTTCAGGTCCAGGTGAGGTGCAGGGTCTACTCTCATGAGTAGTGCAGCTCTTAAGGGGGAAGGACAGCTCCCTTGCCCACCACAGGAGGTAGAGGCAAGGAGGGAGGGCAGCTTTCCCTAGCTCTCACCACCACATGGCAGACAAGGGGGTATATGGCCAGCTACCCCACACCCTCAGGGTTACCCCACACCCTCAGGGCTATCTCACCCACATCCTTGTCTACAGGGTCAGTTCTACTGTGCCATCCTGGTGAGGCACAGGGCCCATTCTCCTGAGTGCTGCAGCTGGTGAGGAGTTGGGTCAGGTCCCCACCCTGTAGCAGGGGGTGGAGAGGGGAGGAGGGAATCTTTCCCTCACTCATGTCACCGCAGGGCATATGAGAGGAACATGATCTGCTCTCCCATTCTCACACCCTCAGGGCCAGCTTGCCCATGCTCCTGCAAACAAGGTCAGCTCTACTGTAGTGCCCAGGTGAGGTGTAGGACCCTCTCCTGAGTGTTTCAGTCAGTGAGGGGCAGGACCAGTTCTCCCCAGTGTTGGAGCTGGTGAAGGGTGGGACCAGCTCTGTACAGCACCATCTTCTCGGTCTTTGGAGACCATGGCTGCATCAGAGCTGGAAGCAAGACATGGGCCCCAGCAGCAGCTCAGGCCCAGACATTACAATGGCCCTGGGTGGCAATTAGGCCACCTCAGCCCACTCCTCACCTATTTTGCCTCTTTAGATATGCCTCTGTCCACCAGACATGAACCATTCCGTCTCTCTCTCTCTCTCATACCACACCATACATTTGCTCACCATAGTAGTGCCTATCTGCCTGGTGCCACAAGGTGTGGGCCAGTGTTCTCTCCTTAGAGTCGGAGTCACCTAGAGTGAGAGCAGGAAAGAAGGAGAACCAGCCCCGCCACTTGCTCTTTGCTGCAAAGGGTGAACTCACCAGGGCAATACTGGAGAGCTCACCCTGGTGGTGAGGACAGGGGAGAGCTGGTGGGCTGACCAACCCTGCAACTACCAAGGCCCAGAACTAGGGTTATGTGTTGGCTCACCCCATCTGTGATCTGTGGGGAACAAGGTGGGGGATCTGTCCCGTGGACCCAGGGCTGCAGGATCCCCACCACACAGGGCAGCAGTGGGATGTCCAGGAAAAGTCCCAGTGAGAGCCCGTGGTGCAGCAGAGACCGGGGCCTTGAACCAGACCAGTGACTCTTTGTGATGAACACTTGCAAGTGAAAATGCATGGATAAGGGGGTTTATTGTGTGACTCACTGTGTCACACGGCAGCTTCCACAAGATTTTCCCTTCCTTCCTTCCTTCCTTCCTTCCTTCCTTCCTTCCTTCCTTCCTTTTTTCTCTCACATTTTATTTTGTTTTACTTGTGGGGGCAGGGGATGGGTGGGATGGGGAGGCATGATGTGAAAGACATAGAAAATAAATAAAAAGAAGGTTTCTTAAAAAGAGGAATAAGTGCTCTTAATTACTGAGCCATCTCCCCAACCCCTAAATACAATTCCTAAAGCCCCCAGGGAGCTAACAAGGTGATAAGGAGTTGCTGAGTGACTGGCTTTGGCTTTGACTTCATTTGTTGAGTAGGTTGCGTTGAGCTGGCTGTGGTTTCATGGGACTAGAGTGACTGTGATAGACACCAAAGTTCAGAATTCATCCAGTGTGTGGGCAAGGCCTTCACTCCCTCTAAGAACCTCCCTGTCATGGTGGGACCATGGGAGAATCACTAGAACACTAATCAAAGCAAGGAAAGGTCAGAAGAGATGTGTTTGGCAGGCTGGCACCAGAGAACTGCCCAGTGAGAACTTATGGATTTAATTTTAAAAGTTACTAAACTGTAGTTCCCCAAACCCATTGACGAAGTAAACCTGAGCACTTACATAGGCAGAGACCTTCACCTTGGGATTTTGTATAGTGGATTTTTCCCCCAGGCAGGAGGTGGTATGGTTGAAGACTGATTGCCAAAATCTAGACAGCAAAGCACCATTGATTAGAGCGAGCAAAGTCAACAGACTGCGGTGACGTGTCATACAGCAAGACATATCATAATCAATTGTGCAAATTTTATTTGAATACATTTGAAAATATCTTTGGGAAATAAGAAATAGTGAAAAGTTTCAGTGGTGCATTTGAAAAAGAGCAAACAGGACTTCCAGAAACCAGAAACACAGGGGAAGAAAGCAACAGGTATGTGTGGCAAGTCAGACCCACAGAAGAGAAAACAGACATGTATGAGTTACATATACTCCAGTGCAGAAAGGCTAGGAAAGAGAATACCAAAGAGAGCAATTTATTACATTTATTATTTAGATCATGTGTGTGCTCATGTGTACGTATGTGGTGTACAAGTGCCACGGTACACATGGGAGGTTTCTCCTACCATGTGACTCTTGGGGACTGAACCCAGGTTGTCAGGTGTGGCAGCAAGAGCCTTAACCAGCAGAGCCATCTCTCCAGCCTCAGAGAGAGAAAACTAACTTCAGAGAATTGTGCCTTCACCACATTTCCCAACTATAGCAGGATTTTCTCGGATCATAAACCCCCAAATCATAACACAGAGACATTATTAATTGTGAAAGTTTGGCCTTAGCTTAGGCTTGTTTCTAACTAGCTCTCATAACTTAAATTAACCCCTTTCTATTAATCTATGTGCCTGTGGCCTGTGGCTTTTACCTCTCTTCCTGCATGTTCTGCTTCATCTGCATGTACCACCTTTCTTTTTCCATGAGACTTCTCTGCCCCCAGAAGTCCCAACTAACCTCCTTCTGCCTAGCTATTGGCTGTTCACCTCTCTACTAAATCAGTCACAGTGACACATCTTCACACAGTGTAAAGGAATATTCCACAACACCCAACTTTCTTGGCCACAAAACACTTGTGAAGCTTCAGCTCATTGAGGATACTGATAGGTGCTCATGAGATATGATGCACACCTACATTCCAGTAATGAAGACAGCAAAAGAAGTCACTCTGATCCAGTAATTGAGTTGATGATCAAATATGACTTATACATCAATTTTGACAGGGCAAAATGAAAAATAAATCACTCTTATGTTGTGAACAAACTACACCAAGACTGTTGATTTTATTTTTCAAAATAAATTGTTCTTCATTTAAAACAGTTTAATTGGTCTCCTAGACAGTGAGGAGAAATGAATGGGTTGGTATAGTGTGAAAAAATAATAAGTATTAAATATATACAAAAAGAGGTTTGCATCAAGACATATCACAAAGAGATTTCAAAATATGTAGACAAACAGAAGAACCAAGTATGTGTTTGGGTGGAGTTTGACTATTAGTGAATAGAATTAATTTACCAGTACTTGTACAGACAAATAGATCTATGTAATGGGATAGAATCCTACAAATAAAAGACAAAAAAAAAAAATTCAGTAAGTGACCAAAACTGGCAGTTCAAAAGACAACTTATTCAAGAAATGCCATCAAAATGGACAGGCCTTTGGAAAGCATACTTGCACCCAAATCTTACTTGTCATTGCAATTGAATTCTAAGTGCACTCAAAATGTAGAAGGAAAATAAACTCAACGAAGTGATAAAAGAAAACATGGATTGAAGTTTAAGAAATAAACCCACAGTAGTAAAAGCTTTGCTATGGACAACAGAAAACTGAGCTACTGTACACTACTAAAGTGATAACATCTACTGAAATGTTGAAGTATGTCTCACACAGTATCTCAAATGGACAAAATGAGTCATCAAAACCTGCCACTTATTTTCGTTGAGTGAAGTTAATTTTTCCTTAATGAGCAAAGAACCTGTGTAAGTCATCATGCAAATAATAATAAAATAAAAAATGCCAAAGAGTCCCAAATAACCTTACAAAATATTGGTCCAGCAGTTTCTAGGGTTTGTCTTTCAGACATGTTGGCAGATGAGTGAAATGCAGGGCTTGGCACAAAATCTGGGAAACACATGTATACAATCCAGTCTTCCTAGCTTCCTGCCAACTGTGTTCTATGTTCTATTGTATTACCTCACATCCACAGCACAAGACACAGATACCTATGAGGGTTACAAACATGTCTCATTCTCTGATTTCACAGGAGATTGGGAGAGTGAGAGAGAGCTACTGATGGCAGAGTTGTCAGCTTACTAATGAAAAGGATCCTGCCCCTTCATCTCACAAATCCCTAGTGTAGTTCATTAACTTCCTTCCTTTCTGTAAAACCATGCCCTGTGTTTTCTCCTTAGAGATATTTGCTCTGTGTGACTCTCCTGCTCCTCCTGTCCCCACCTCATTCAGCTCAAACTGCCCATTGTCACTAATAATCCAACTTCACCTAGGCCTCCTTGGCACTCCCCTCCAATCTCCCTTGTTGGCACATTGATGACATCAAACTTTCTTGGCGTCTTGTTGCTTTGGATGGTGTTTCTCACAGTGGTACAGGATTTCCTCTGTCCTTTACAGCTTTGTCCTCCCTCTCTTTTTTTCCTAAAGCTTTTCCTACTGTTTTTAGCTACTCAGTGGCTCACTTGTCAGTCAGCGCTCCCACAATGTCTGTGCAAGCCATCTTTCCCTGTGACTTTAGCATCAATAATCATTTAACATCCAACCTGTCCAGCTCGTTGCTGATGCACCTCCACAAGCATGACCATGTTCTCTGAAGTGCTCTAAAGTGTCCCCTCAGTGTCAGCTTGCAGATGAATTTCTAAATGGTCTTATTAAATAAAAAAACACAGAGACAAATATAGGGTGAAAGCCTTAGAGAGATCAGGCAAATAGGGAAAGCCACCATCCAACCTTACCTCACCTACTCTGCAGCTTCCAAATGTGAGCTACTTCCTGTCCACCCATGCCTTTATTGCCTTACTGTTCTGCCCTCTCATTGGCTATCTTAGCCCAGCTACCTCACTTCTTTGTCACTGTCTGTCTGTACAGACCTCCAGGTCTCTATGGTTGGAACTGGGATTAAAGGCATGTGTCATCATGCTTGGCTCTGTTCCCTAGTATGGCCTTGAACACACAGAGACTCTGTCTGATAAGTGATTGGATTAAGGGAGTGTGCTGCCTGACTTCTTGTTTACTTAAAATGGCTGGCCTTTCCCCCTTGATCTCCAGGCAAGCTTTATTAAAACACAAATAAAATATCACCACATTCCCCCTTTTTGTCTAATAAAAATGTTATAACTAATATAAGAAAAACTATATACAAAAAGTACAATAACTTTATACAATATATATAAGCAATAAATACATCAACAATGTCTAGTCTATATGCATTTGACAAATTCAGAGAAAATATTCCATTATCTATCTATTTGGTGAGTCCAAAATGTACCTAATTCACTTTCTATCCTAACTTCTATTACCAACAGAAAACGATCTTATGATGTCTTTCAAACTTACACACTTTATACCTCTTAGTGAGTTTCTTTTCTGAATTTCTTAACAAGGAAAACTGTAACTGCAACTATCTAATCTTCAACTCCCTCAGAGACCCAAGAAGGAAATAATATTACCTAGTAAAACAGGAAGTGAAAGCAAGAGACTTCTAAAAAATGAATTATGACAGAAGCAGCCAGCTGCCTGGACAGTCACCCGAGGTTTCTCTGCATGTTGGGGCATTATCTTCAGCCTATAGGCTTAGAGTATCTGACAGACTCATTTGTGAAGTAGGAAGTACACAAGGCCTACAGCTCAACCTCACATTTGGTGTGAATGTTCCATGTACCAGATAAATTTGAATTCCACCAGTGTCCTGTCATGATTCAGGAATTTATTTCTTGAATTTGCTGGTGTTTTTGGAATTTGGCTGCTCATTCTTCTTGACTTGTGGTTGTCTTCACAATAAATAATCTCCTTTATTAAATGCCAGTCTACCATTGAGAGATAGACTCTGTCAGCCTCGTTACTCTTTCAAGAATAACTGTCTCAGCTGCTGTTCTACTGCACACCAGAAACCATTGGTTCACTGCCTGTTCAGCTGCCTTCAAAGAAAGGGGCACTGTACCTATTCCAGATTACAAAGCCACTTCAGCGATGGTGTCATATTGTCTTGGCCTCAGAGGAAGCCTGTTGCCAAAGCTGCAACCACACTTGTCTTGGCAAGGATCATAGTCCTTTGTTTTGTGTCCTGTTTGTCCATTTTAGATAGCATACTGTCAGCAGTCAATGTGAGGGCACTTTGTTGCCCAGTGGCTAGCTTTTGCCACAGTGAAAGTTAACTCCATATGCAGTTTCTTCAATGCCCATATCTTTTCTGAAGTAGATAATAGCCATTTGGACAAGAAACTGTTCTTCCCTGGACTGTTTGACAAAATGTTGTATCGATTGGACATGCAGGACCCATAGGAAGGTGACCATTGAACTTTAAAAGGCAAAATGATCCTTCAGGTTCCTGCTTTGCAGAAGAAACTGCCACACATTCTACAGCACACACAGAGAAGTGACTGAGAGACTAGGCCTATGGACTGAAGATGGATGACCCAAAATTGCAGAAGAACTTTAGGTGACTGTCCAGGCAGCCAGCTGTCTCTGTCATTCTAGATTTTTGGAAGTTGCTTACAAACTTCCTGCTTACTTAGGTAATATTATATACTTCTGAGGTCTTTGATGTAGTTGAAGACTAGATAGTTATAATTTTTCTTGGTTATTATAGAATATAAATTAGATGTGAAACTTTAGACACACAAATATAGGATAGATATTTTCTTTAATTTTACAAAATACAAATAGACTAGATATTGTAACTGTAATTCTTGCTTGATACATGTAATTTTACTATGTTAAAGTTAAAACCTTCCTTTTTTTAGAAGGAAAAGGGGAAGTGATGGGGAGTGTCTTTCTGTATGCTGTGAAAATATGTTGCTCTGGTTGGTCAATAAATAAGGCTGTTTGGCCTATGGAAAGGCAGCTTAGAGGCAGGCGGGAAATCCAAACAGATAGAGAGGAAGGAAAAAGACAGAGCGGAGGAGATGCTGCCAGCTACCACCATGAGAAGCAAGATGTGATAGCCACAAGCTATGTGACAAAGTATAGATTTATAGAAATGGGTTAATTTAACATATAAGAACTAGATAACAAGAAGCCTGCCATGGCCATAGCTTAAAAATAATATTAGCTTTGTGTGTTTATTTGGGTCTGAGCAGCTGTGGGACCAGTGGGTGAGAGAGATTTGTGCTGACCACGGGCCAGGCAGGACACAGGAAAGCTTTCAGCCACATCAGCTGGCTTCCCATCCTCTGTCCCCAGTGCCTTTTCAATGGGGCAATATTATTCTTTGGACAGTAAATAGGTTCATTGGAAGATCAGTGAATCTTGCTGTTTTAATGTCTACAAGCAATTCATCAACAGTCAGAATGTCATGGGACCAAAGCAATTAGGACAAAGGCATTAGAAAGGGCTCCTTAAGGGGTGAAAGTGAAATCTGAGAAACCTGCCTCTGGACATTTCCATCAGACTGAGGAGACTTGCCAAGGCAGGCTCGTCCAAGCTCAGAAGAGCTGCCCTCCCTAGTCTTGCTTCCAATTCCCCAAAACCCACCACCCATGTTCCTGTCCCAGCTAATGTCGTTGTAAATCCCACATGTTCCCTGTGGAAACCTGAGTATTTCACCATGTCTTCTGTCTCCTCTCTCTCCCCTCGCTGCTTCTGCCCATCTTTCTTGTTCATTCCCTCTGGCTGTTCAGGCCACCCTGAGGGTCTTCCTGTTTGTCCCTTGGACCACTGTAGAGCCTTCTGGACAGCACTCACACTCTCCTGCCATCTAGCCATCATTCTTCTGCTGCAGAGATCTTGCTAAAATGATATCTGAGAATTGCATTTACATATTTTCAAACTCCTAGGTCAGTTCCCTTAAAATCTTAGAAGAGAGCCAACAAAACAGCTCAGCAAGTAAAGGCACTTGCCACCAATCCTGACAATTTGAGTGCTATGTCCAAAATGCACGTGTTGTCTCCTGATGTCCACACACATGTTATATGCCTACACACACACACACACACACACACACACACACACACACACACACATAAATAAAACAATATATAAATGTAATATTACATATTAATATATAATAATATGATATAAAATTATATGAAAATCTCAGCCCTCCCACATTTTTTATTAGTTTCCTCTTTTTTTTGTCCAGTGCATTATAATCTAATACAAAAGACTCTCTGCTTTCCTTGATATACATTCTGCACTTTTGTGAGTTCTTGGTTGTTTGGCACCAAGTCTTTTTCTCAAAATTCCCTTTCTTTTCATCTGAACACCAATCTTACCCAGAATTCCAGCTCAAATGTCAGCCCTCTGTTGGGTCTTCCTTTACATGCTTCCTGATAGAATTACTTTCTGCTTCTACAGCATACATTGTCCATCTTTATATACAGGGAACATGTCACAGGGAACATGTTACACTCATATCAGTTGTCTCTTCCTTCAGACTGTGGGTCTAAGGAGAAGGATACCGATCAGGCTCCACACAAATTTGGAGACTCAACTCCCCCTAGCAAGGCTTTCTGCTGGGCACTGAAACAGCAGCAGTTCTGGGAGAGACTTGTCTCCACAAGGTTTACAATCTTCCCAGGAAGACAGACATTTGGAAGTTAATTGATTAGATGATCCTTTGAAATCTGTTTCAGCGAGTGGTAGAGAAGAACAACACTGAATACAATACTGAAGGACACAGAGACAGGCTCCTGGGAGAAAAGACTGTGAGCCCAAAGCCGGTGAGTTGATCTGGTGAGGGAAGTTTCTTGCATGAGATAAAGGGAGCTGAAGATAGAGACCAGAAACAAAGCAAACAAACCAATACTAAGAACAGAGTATCTGAAGGTGAGAAACGGGGTGTGTGAGGAGATCTCTGGGGGGATCATGGTGGGAAAGTAGCCTGCTTATCATGAAAGGGGAATTGTTACACAGAGACTGTGTACTTTCTGGTGCCACATAAGAAAACATTGACCTGGATCACATGGCAACGCTTTACTCTGCCATGCCAGGTTACCTGGAATGTTAGATGTTGATTTAAAAGTGTCCCCCTCATGACTAAAGGAGGGGAAAAAACAGTTAAAACTGATAAAAGTAGATGATTCACAAATGGTCTAGAAATACTCCAATTTCATTCTGAACTTTTTGGAGAGCTCAACATCCTATGCAAATGACTAACAACCAAGCAAGATGTGATTGCTCAGAAAATGACTTCCAAGCCTGGTGCCTGAGTAACAGGCCTTTAAACACTGTACTGCCTGAGACCTGAATCAAGTCATGTGATGTGAGCCCAGACGGAAGAAATTGGTGGGGGAGCTCCAAAGCAGGGGGACTTATTGCCAGAGCTTCCCCAGGAGCTGCTTCCAGGCTGCATCCTCATGCCCACACCAGAGTCCCCTAGGTACTGCAGGTAGCCATGGAATATGAACTGTGTTTGTCAAAACAATCCAGTCCCATGCTCAAGGGGTCACGTGGACATGGTGATTTCCACAAACATGAGTCACAGAGGGAGGAACAGAGATGGCTGTGAAAAGAAGGGGAGAAGCTAAAAATAACAGTTCCACTGAAGGGTGGAGCTAGCGGCCGCTTGTGTCTCACTTGGCTACCGCCTCCACAAAGTCCGCATCTGACGCAGCAAGTGGATGAAGGCTGCACGCACCTGAGGTGTGTATGGAGGGAGAAATCAATGTCAGCAGGGCCTTCATGTCGCTTACTCTTTACCGACTCCCAGCAGTGTGAAGGCTTTAAAGACCAGTCCCTGATAAATCAGAAGGACGTCATATTAGGCTACGGTCGAGGACACATGTGCAGGTTGTGGGAGTGAGAAGGGTGCTGGCGTCTTAGTCACCTTCTTCGTCTTTCTCCACTGATCTTCTATTCCATTGGAGCAAGGGCCTTGTTTGTCCTGTTTCAGCTCCATTCCAGTGTCTAGCATACATAAATATTTGCTTAAGGAAAAATGGAAGGAATGTCTGTTGCTCAGTCCCCTCAGCTTGCAAGAAGGCAACTGAGCAGCAAGCAGAAATTGCCCTGGGCTGGGCAACCAGGAAGTGGAAATAGGAGGTCAGCATGACTCCTTGCCCAGTGCTCTCTTACACCAATATATTATTAGTATTACTTGGTATGGCTGGGCCTGTTTGGCTTTAGGCCAAGAAGACCAAATGTAAGATGACTGCCACTAGGTTGACGAGGACAGTTTGGGACAGGGAATGAACTTGGGTAGAGGTGGTAAGGACAGAACTTGCCCCTGAGGGCTACCCAGTGCAGTCTCCACGGTTCAGAGGTGCTTGAATTTGTTTCTGGACCTGGAACAACTGCGGGGCTGTCCTGCAAACAGGACCACAGTCTGGACCTCGTGCAGACAATGCTAGCATCATTAAAGAGGAGGTGATGTGTATGCTTTTGTGTCTTGTTTTCCCTTAATAATCAGACAATCATTGACATCTGTCTGTTGGCAAGGAGCCAGGAAGAGGAGCATCCAGAGAGGAGAAAAGCCAGACTGGCAAGTGGGCTGGCTGGGAAGAAAAGCCAGATACTTGTCTCCAGTCCCCATGGATGAAGGGATTTAAAGTTCACTGTAGGGGGAAGGGGAGGGAGAGGAGGAGAGAGGGAGGAGGGGAGGGATCATGAAGCAATGATAGTGTATACAAAAATGGGCATTCTCCAAGCCAGGGTGCATATTGTCTTGTTTTAAAAAAAAGTCTGAAATGAAAGGCTTCAGAGAGGTCAGGGCAGATAGAGGAACATCAGGAGAAGGGAACAGTTAGGGGCAGGGCAGACAGATGTGCCTGGGGTCCCATAGCCCTGCACTCTGAGAGGGGCCAAACAAGAAAGCAGGTCCCTGCCTGGATCATGGTTCAAGTCCCACAGCAGAAGGACAACATTTCTGTTTCCTGATAATGTCCCAGACTTTGACTTTGACTCATTAAAGAACTTTCCAGAACCAGGACCTGAGATCACAAGTCTGTGGCATCATGATACAGCCCATCATGCTTGGGCTGGGTTTGCTTGCTAGGGGACAACAGGGGAGATATTTGATGACAGGCCTGATCTGTGAACTCAGGCAACAGAATGAACTACATGCAAACCACTGCTTCTTGGTCAGGCTCCTGAAGGGAAAAGCTCTCAGGGGCTGACATGCGCACATGGGACAGCCAGAACTGGTTTTGGAAGCTACACAAGCAGCTGTAAAGATTTCAGTTTGAGATCACAAAAGCTTCATCAGGTGGGAAAGCCAAAGCAATAGTTGATGATTTTGTGATTGCTGGAAGGACGCTCCTTTTGAGTCTGAGCTGTACAGCTCACACATCAAACCAGCAGAGCTCCCACACAGGTGCCACAGACACTCACACGGGTGTCACAGATGCTCCGATTTCTTTTGTTTTTGTTAAAGAAACAAACAATAGTTGTAGAATAAGACCATATTCAAACTGTATAAGGAATAGGGGTGTGCTTTGAACACCAAGAGTGATGACTGTGGACTGGGCAAAGGTAAAGAATGAAGAGGAGGAGGAGGTAATCCAGAGAACCCGAGCAGCAGCCCAGATGGCAACCTACACAGATTAACCAGCTCCCTTAACAGAGATTTACATGTTAAACCCCTTGACTGAACCCAGCAGGAGACCAAACAAGTGATCTATGTCCAAACTTGGAAACGAAAATAACCACTAGGGTCCACAGGCATTAGTGTGTTCAAACTAGCTCTGGTAAAGGTTTTTCGGCAAGAGCTCTGGTGTGTAGTTCTGAGAGCAGAGGGTTGAGTTGGGTGATACTCATACAGGAGAACTCAGCGGAGGAAAGTTTCAGCAGAGACATGGTGGCCACGGAATCATTAGCAAAGTAAGATGGTCCATGAGCTGAAAAGAAAACTCACGTAACCATCTACATACAGCACATTCAGCCTCTTAACTAGGCTTGTAGGCATCCTACATCCAATGCACACCCTCCCACAGCTCATCCAAATTCTCATTTTAAATTTATGCCCTTCCGTGGTTTGCTAGTACATTCCCAAGAATGAGAACAGTTTTGAGATTTCTGACAACCTTGAGGACCTGAAGATACCGAACTTGAGGCCAAGACCTCAAGTTTCCCCAGCAGCCCTAAGACATCCATCCAAACAGTCTCGCTGGTCTACATGAATTCCCTTGCATACCACATGTGTGTTCTATTTATATGTTTCCTTGTCCTGAACAAGATTCTGGCCCCATTGTGTGAGAGCAACATGGAGAAAGAAAAACAAAATCTACTCTCAGAAAGAAAACTGCAGAATGTGGGAGCCTGGAGGAATTTACATACTTTGCTCACGGTGATGTAAGAGTCAAAGAATATGCCTTTGAAACACATCACACACACATTCAAAAAATGTTGAGGCTCACCAGCTCTGTCAAATGAATTGTCATTAAAGGAGAGAAGTAAACACTGGCTAGCCTGCCCCACCCCCTCCATTTCCCTCATCAACCCCCAAAGACCCCAACAAATTAGTACAGGCTCCATTCGGGGGAAATTAAGGGACTGTCTGTTGAAGGAGGCAGGTATTAATGGAGGTGGGGTGGAGTGGGAGCGTGGTGGCAGGGGGTTGGTGCTGGAGTGAGTCTGGGTGAGCCACCCTGGTGTTTTAAGGAGATGCCGGGAAGAGCTAGCTGACATTTTATGGATTGAGTGTAATGTTCAGGGAATTTGGCATTTCTGCCCCAGGGTGCTGGCTGCTTTGCTTTCTTTCTCCCTGCTGGTAAAAGTGCGGGAGAAAAGGGTTAAACAAATGTTTGTGATATGATAAGGTGCTTGTTTACTCAAGGAATGACAGATCATTGGCTCCAAAGGCAGCCCTGAAAAATAGCCGGGCAGAACTGGCTCTCCCCTCGGGTGATGTGATTTCCTCCCAAGATTCTGCTCTTTCTGAGGAGTAGCTTGCTCTGGGAATTAGGAAGGACGATTTCCCTGCATTTGGAGACTGACGTGTTGGCACTGAGGGCTGCAGCCCCCAGGCTGGCTGGGAACTGGGAAGGGCTGGGTCTGAGGAATGCTTTTCTGGCTGGGAATGGTTCCCTCATTGCTGGCCCAGCACAGAGATCCAGTTCTGAGCAGCACCCTGGGGTCCTGCTCACTCTCTCAGGGAAGTTGTGAGGCAGACACACTCTCCTGCTCCTTGCGGAATGAGCAAAGGGTTTACTCACCTAGAAGGAAATCCCACTGCCACACTTGCATCTGAGCACAGACTGTCCACCCACAACCCAGTGATACCCTGCCAACACTCACACCCAGGAGTACTCAGCATCCTGCCTTTCCCTGCAAACCCTCTCTTAGCTCCATGAACTTTTTCCTCTTGAACTCTAGTGATTTCATAGCTAGTTCTAGGAGAATTCATTCCAGATCCAAACAATGAGACAGTCACATGCAGCTTATGCCCCTGCCATTGCTAAAAAGCAAAGATGCCTGGCCTGGGGGCTCAGAGCCGGTCAGACTCCAGAGCCATGACACCCGGCTGGGGACTGTGACCTGTTCAGCCCTGCCACATGATGCTCTGAGCAGCTCCTGATTGCACAGCCAGAGTTCCAAGCCCACAGTGCCTTCCTTCCCCAGCACCCTTCCCTCCCTCTGCTTCGCCTCTGGCACGCAGTAGAGGCGGCTGGCATACCTGCTGAGTAGTAGGGTTCACACAGGAGGTTTGGCACAGTTCTCACTTAAAAGAACTCAGTGCCAAAATCAAACACCAAGGGGGGAAAGAAAAGTTGTGATGTCACTGTTGTTTTCTTCTGGACCCTGGGAACTACCGTGTATTTTCACAACAGACTTGTGAACTTATCAGCCTGCCCCCAGTTTGCAGGACGTTAGGCATCAGCTAGGGAGCCCGTGCCCTTCAGACATGGTGACTCAGGTTGGAGCTGACGTTATCAAATCTCCATGTTCAAGGCTATTTTTACAATTGCATTCAGTGCTAATAGAGCCTGTTGAGTGGACATAGCCATGTGCTCACGCTTAACAGCATGAGATAAGACCCGTGTCCCCAGGAGCTTACTGCCTGACTGTTGCAAAAACCAGATGGCAGAAAATGGTTTCCCTCTGCCCATCAGCAGTGACTGACGGAGTGGAGATGAGAAGGGGGCCCTCAATCAGTAAGTCTCTGAGGGTGGGACCTCTGCTTTAACATTTATCCCTTGTGATGTTTTAGTCATGGACTGTCTATCCCCATTGGTTATGACTCCATACACTACATCTCTAACTATGAAAGTTCAAACTAATTTTAATAACAGCTTAATTAGAGGCCAACTTTGTCATCAAGGTGTCTCCCACCATTCACAAACACAAACACTGGACTGCCAGTGGGGACATGAGGAACCGTCACCGGATTTGTCAGTCACTTCTGAATTAAAGCTATGAGGGTGGATGGTGTGGATAGAGCCATAGATTTCTGCCTGGCTGTGCCCAGCAGAGCAGTGGGAACCAGCCTTCTCCACCTACACACCAGTATCACTATCTACATACCAGTTCATACCTACGCACCACTATCACTATCTCTCCCTCATGGGTCCTCCCTAAAAGTGAGTCAAGGAACCCCTACTCTGTCTAAACAATCAATATCAGCTAATTATGACAATATGAGAATTCTCCTCTTATCCGAGTGTAAAGCCAGGGCTGAGGCAGCCTGTAACTGGGCACTTACTTCACCTTCAACTGGGTTTTCCACAGCTGACCCCGAGACCAAGATTTGAATGGAGGGAGTAGGTATAGTCAGCGGTACAGCATGCACTGCAGGGAGCTGCAGCGGTACAGCATGCACTGCAGGGAGCTGCAGAAAGCCAGTAGACAGTGAGTTAGGAGAAGGCTGTCCTTGAGGGCAGCAAGAGATGTGAAAGATACACCCAGGGCTCTCCTTCCCTAAGAACAAGGAAGCTGTACCAATTTGCCAGCTCTTCTTTGCCTTTAGTAAGTTACGCCCGCCACCTTTACCTCAATAGTGCTACCCTGGCCCCATAGGTTCCCTCAGCCAGGAAAAGTTCCAAGGTGAGGAGCTGCCCATGCTTGCAGTGAGGGCCTCCAGTGTGCAGGCTGATGGTGGGGACCAAAGATGCAGAGGAAGGAACATAGCAGAGTCTGCCATAGGTTTTCTTCCTTCTTTCTCCCTCCCTTCTTCTCCTTTCCTTCCTTGAAATAAGAAGCTCCTTTGAGAGAAGTTAGCAATGTGTGCAAACTTGCCTGGTGAGTAGAGTCCATATGGAGAAGTCTCTGAGGGAATGGGGTGGGAGGGCAGCTCAGTTTTCACAACCACACCCGTGCTCCAGCTGTCTGCTCTGCAGTATCATCAATGTGCCCATTCTGTGCCTCTAGCAGTGTGCAAAGGGCACCCCAGCCACCCTGATTGTACAAGTCAAGACATTCTTCCAAGTGTTTGCTAGAATTTCTGCATCACCATCTCCGTGTGACAGTGACAGGTGCCTGACTGACTTCTAGGGAATGAATTCGAAAGGCCACTCTTTAATTTCTTTCTATTTTAAGATTTAGCATCCCCAAGAGATGCTTCCTTGGGTCTTTGTTGATCGAGTCATTGAGAACTGGTTTCTGCAATGACTTAACAACATTGAAGTTCTTTCTAAGGGGAAA
This sequence comes from Onychomys torridus, assembly GCF_903995425.1. Taxonomy (NCBI): domain Eukaryota; kingdom Metazoa; phylum Chordata; class Mammalia; order Rodentia; family Cricetidae; genus Onychomys; species Onychomys torridus. The sequence goes on from NC_050455.1 coordinate 1,974,926, forward strand.
AGGTCTCTCCCGGCGTCGAGAAGAATGCCCAGGGAAGAAGCTTGGCCGCTCCTGCTGAGCCACCCTCCAGTTAGCAGGTTCTAGCCTAGAGATGTGGCTCATCAACACACATTTCCACTCTTTCCCTGAGAAAAGTGGAGGCCAAACCTCTCATAGTGCTTTAGAGGAAAAGTAAAAGAACACAGAGCTGAGACGCAGCTCTGCTGGTGGAGCACCTGCCTAGTGTCACGAAGGCCTGTGTTTCAGCACCAGCACCACATAAACCAGGCATCATGGTGTTTGAGTCTGTTAGTCGAGCCCTGGGGTAGTGTAGGGAAATGATTGGGAGCTTAAGGTCATCATGGTGAGTTTTATGCCTGTCTTAGCTATATGAGACCCTGTCCCAATAAAATATAAATAAATTAAAAAGAACAAAACCCAGCTACCATTTATAGCCAAGGCCTCCTTTTTCCATTCTCTATTATTTTTCACCCCAAAGATGGTTTTCCATAGAAATATCATATAGGTGGTTTTATGACACCATGATAACCTTCATCTCTCCTCCAGAGCAATGTCACCATGCTGCCCAGGGCCTACACATGACCCTGGCAACTTCCTGCCATGGACACTAAGAGGACTGATTCCTCCACAGGAATTTTCCAGGGGTCTACTACTGTGTCGGAGTAGAACACTCTTTGAGGACTGTTCTGTTTGGTACACTCACCCTCCACTCACTAGATGACAGTGATGTCCCTTCCAGACACAGTGAAAAAAATCTCCTAATGTTACCACATGTCCTGTAGTGTGAGTTCGACTCTGGAATGAATCAGGTGAAGAAAGGCACTGTCTTGGCTCACAGTCCATGATCACTTGGCCTATCTATCGATTAGGGACTGGTAAGGCAGAACTTGACGGCAGGAGCCGTGTGGTGAGCAAACATGCTCACCTTAGGTACCAGGGACTAATGGGATAAGGAGGGGTCAGGGTCTCAGTAACCCTTCAATAACCGTGCTCCCTAGCACTAGGCCCATCCTGTTAAAGATTCCACTACCTCTAACAATGTTAGAGGCTGGAGACCACACCTTCAATGCATGCCCATGGGGATATTTAAGATTTGACATGCACCAGTCCACATACAGGGCCTGTCTTCTCGGAGGAGCTGGCTCAAGGGAGCAGGTTAGCGATGCTTCATATTTCTGTAGTGGCTCTTTTGTCACACTTAAGTTCTGAGATACTAAAATTAACTTCTAGAACACAAAGATGTGTGTGTTTATTTAGTCACCAAAATGTGTTAAGGATGTTCTCTGGTGTCTCTGCTCTGACCTTGGGGAAAGGAGGTGGATGCAAGCCCCCATGCTTAAGGAAGTGGTAAGATGGAGGAGGAGGCAGACACCAGAGACTCCATTTACAGCATATTTCTTGGCTTGTTGTCTTAGAAGAGGACTGAAGGGCACTGGGAGCTGGGGGAATGGAGAAGTCCTGAGTGTGTGAGGTCCTGAGTGAATGTGTGCTGTGTCAAAGAACCCCACCCTCAGACCCAGAGGGAAATGGCAAACCTTCCCTTCTGATCCACGTGTGTGCAGAAAATGTCCACCATGGCTTTCTCCCCACAGCGGTTTACAGACTAAAGACTGCTCCCCCACAGAGACTGCTAGCCACGTCTCCTCGGCCCAGCGGTATACCGTAAACCCTGCCTTTTTGTTCAGCTGGATGTGATAACCCCACCTCTCTGCTGAATCCTGTGTAATGGACACATTGGCTTCTTGGGTGCTGTGGATTCTCCAGCAGACAGCCCAGCTTTCTGTCAGTGTGTCTGTCTTTCTTCTCTTCATTCCCTCCATTACAGTCAGGTCTATCCCCAGAGCTGTGCCGGACACAGCAGGGAGCACTCAACTGTAAGCTCGCTCACCCTCACAGGCCAGGGGGACTTGTAAACCATGGCTCTTGGCTGAATATAGCCTGTAGTATGTTTTTGTAAGATATGTGAGCTATGAATGGTTCTCATGTATGTAAAGAACTATTTAAAAGCAATAATAATCAAATGAAGAACAGGCAATGAGACAATAAGTGCATTACAAAGCCTAAAATATTTACTATTGAGCCCTTCACAAAACAACAAACAACAAAAACAAACAAACAAAAAAACCCAAAAAGGTGTTGCCTACTCTATGCTTAGAATGAGAAGTAACCTTTGCTACTTTGAGTAAATGTGTACCTAGTGAATAACAACGGCGTTATCTCATGCCCCATTTGAGGAGTATTAATGAGAAGACCCCCCGTTCTTTCTTGGAGAAGCCATGATTCTAAATGATGACCAGTATACCCAAACACTTCACACTGTGTGTTCTGTACTGCTCAAAACATGGCCAATGTGGGACTGGAACAACATTTAAGATTGCTCCAAATGCTATTAATGAATCTAAAGTTTCTGAAACATCACACCACCACACATCCACCAGCTATGAAGCAAGACCACTCTGCTCCGCAGACATCCAGGGGCCTAGGCTGAAGGAGGCTATTTTGTATTCAGCTTTACAAATTACCCCAATATCAATATCTCACCAGAACACCAAGAGACAGAGAAGGGACAGCCATTTATGGGAGTGTTTTTATGAGTTGGGCAGGAAGTATATTCACACTACCATTCATATGTCCTTGTCCAGATCAAGGTCATATGGCCACAGCAAACTGCAAGGAAGTCTGGGTAATGTAGTCTTGCTTTGGGCTGTGATACAGAATATAAAGTAGCCTTTGCCATCAAAGAAACTCCTGATCGAATGGGAAATTGGTGCCTCTATAGTGACGGAGTTGATGCTAGTAATATTGAAAGGAAATTAAAACCTGATTGTGGGCTGGGAAGATGGTCAGTGGGTTGCAATGTTTGCTGTATGAACATGAAGTCCTGAATTCAGATCTGGGCACAGTCATGTAGTCTACAATCCTATTGCTCCTGCAGGAAGGTGGGAAACAGCAGTGACAGAACCTTCAGAAGCCTGAGGACCAGCCAGCTGAGCATCAGTAGCACAGTGGCAAACAGTAGAGAACCTTCCTCAATGAGGTTGAAGGGAAGGATTGACACCCCAAGTTGTCCTCTGACTGCCACATGTGTGCTATGCCACACACATGTCTACATGCATGTATCATATATCACACATACACATATAAATTATACAGGCCAAAAGGGGGAAAATCCCCAATTATTTATTGTGTCCTACAAAGTCACACACATAACTCTGTTTACTGAAGGACAGAGTTGACACTCTCTAGCTCAGGGCACGGAGTAAGTGACAGACAGTGGGTACCAGCCCAATGAAGGACCTAGGCTGACAGTTTGCACCTGGAGTTGATGAGTGTGGGAGACGGCAGCAGGACCAGGAGACCTTGACATGACTGTGCAGTACCTCACCATGAAGATTAACATCATTAGTCAGATTTAGTCTGTCCTTACAGGGCTTCTTGGGAGGCATCTGAGAGGACAGGCCTTTGGTCCCTTTACAATCTAATGTGGGGGAAGGGCACAGCAAAGCCCTATGGCATCCAACAATACTCATGCCATGGTCAGCAAGGATGAATAGCACCATGACTCACTGGAAGAAAAGCAGGAAATGGGCTGAGAAGGCAGGCGAGGTGGGTGTGCAGAGAGGAGGGCGTGCAGGGTCTTTGCAGAGAAGGGGACGCTGAGCTACATGCTGACTTTAGTCCCTAGAGGAGGCAAAGGAGGACAGGCAGATGAAGGTGCTGAAGGAAGAAACACAGAAGAGCTGCAGGAAGTGTGAGTCAGGAAGCAAGCGATGGAGTAGACAGGATGCTAAGCTGCCTCCTGGGTGCACCGACAGTCTATTCTACTCCACAGGGAACAGGGATCACTGGGTAGCTTAGGAGTAGCATGGCAAGCTCTGAGGCACTCATTCTCCCTGGTATGTTAGAAAGTTCTAGAATTGCCTTCTGAGAGACCATTTTTCCCTTAACTATAAAACTAATGCATGTGCATTGTAGACACCTTAAAAAGCACACAAGACATAATTGATCAGAAAAAAGTTACACACAAACATATAGAATTGTTTCCATTTCCTAGCTATTGTCAATAGAGTGGCAAAAAAATCCTTTTATATTATTATTATTTAATAATAGTATTGATTTAAGCTTGCAGAAAAAATTCTACAGCAAACTTTGAAATCTAAAACATAACATCTCTCCTCATCAAAATTTTTTTCTTATGTGGTTATGATGGTGTCTTAGTTAGGGGTTCTATTGCTGTGATTAAACACCATGACCAAAAAGCAAGTTGGGGAAGAACGGGTTTATTTGGCTTACACTTCAGCATTGCTGTTCATCACTGAAGGAAGTCAGGTCAGGAACTCACATAGGGCAGGATCCTGGAGACAGGAGCTGAGGCATGGAGAGGTGCTGCCTACTGGCTAACTCTACATGGCTTGCTCAGCCTGCTTTCTTTTAGAACTCAAGACCACCAGCCCAGGGATGGCAGCACCCACAGTCAGCTGGACCCTCCCCTATCAATCACTAATTAAGAAAATGCCTTACAGCCAGATCTTATGAAGGCATTTTCTCAATTGAGGCTCTCTCTGATGAGTCTAGCTTGTTCCAAATTGACGGAAAACCAGTCAGTACAGATGGTGAACAGTCCTGTCTCTGAAATGCAACTCTCATCAGCAGGGCCACATTAGCCTGCTCTTGCCACATGAATGTGAATTTGTATGAGAAGCTCTGACATGATAGCAGTCTTCTCTTCAGAGTAGACTTGTGCCTAAGGACTGCCAAGAGGCATTCCACCCACAGCAGGCGAAGGCCCCTCAGACAAATGAGGTTATGAGGCAACTTGCTAACACTGAAGAAAAAACTAAGCTCTGAGAATTCTTCAGTTACCACCTAGATGTTCCCTGGGCTAACTGCTTCAATTTGGTAAGCCATAAATATTCCCTGTCTCCAGCCCTAATTTATAAAAGTGGCCAGAGATGTGAGGTTCAGGGCACTCTGTGTTCTGATGTCTTCTATGTGACTTTCTTTTCAGATGTCTTTCAGTTGAAGGACTCCAGAACAACAGTTGCTCAGAGTGAGTTGTTTTGTGTTCTCCATATCATGGGAAGACTACTGGCCCCAGAATTGAGGCAATGCTTGAGTGTGTTGCTTTGAGAGACCTCCAAATACCTAACAATGATTTACTGAGAAGGGCACAGATTATGCCTGGGTTGGCTGATGTCCTGGAGTTGCCACACCTCCAGGTTGTTGCCTGGAACTGAGAACATGGCTGTGAATCTTTCATGTAGTTCAAGGGAGGAGCTCTGGATATGGACTATATGACTTTACTTAATCCTGGGTCCACAGCTCGTTACTAATGAGGTTGAGAACAAGCCTTCAAACTGCTCTCTAAGCCACAGTCTGTTCACTTAAAATATAATGGTTTGGATTAGATTCTTTTTAATGCTCCATTTGGACCGGAATTTTGTAACCTCTTGTACACCAAGTGTGTGAGTATGGTGTGTGTGATTTATAGTGAATGCTTCGGTGAAGGTTGGAATCTCTTCCAGTTCTCACAATAACAACAATCTTCAATCAACTCTAACAATCTGTGGCTTTGTTCAGTGTACCCTGAGTTATGAATATTGCACAGGCTTAGAAAGCAGAGGGCTTCATTCATATTCTGTCACTGACTGTAGCTTATGGTTCTGACCTTCAGTGACCTTCTCCTTGAACTGGACATTCTGATATCACTGGTGTGTGGTTTTTGTTTTGATAAGTGACTTTCACAGGTGTTGGCACATAAAAATGTTTAATAAATGATCGCTCATATGCTGTAATCTCTGCAGGCTTAATAAAGACATTTGAGTCTATTAATCAAATGACTAATGAGCAAATAGGGCTGTCATTTGGGGGTGGGGTATTCTACAAGAGAATGAAATAACAAATTTTTGATGTTGGGAAAAATCTGTTTATAAACCCTGTGGGCTCTCAGCTTCTTCATATATACCAGATTATATTTTGAGACCTCTCCTTGAATTCTTGTCTGGCTCATAAACTGGATCTGGATGTAATTCTAAAGTAATTCAAAGAGATAAATTCCAAAATGAGGTTTTAAGTAATAACAGCATTGTTGTAATAAATTTAAGTCGAGCAATTTTAAAGGATCATCCTTATTTGAATGTGTAATTTAAGTTATCTTATTTTAATAATGTGTGGTGAATGTCTACCTTGCTGCATTCCTGTGTGATGGTTAGATTTCATAGCCACACCTTAGAAAAGGATAGCAGGGAGAGACAGAGACAGGGTGTGGTAGAAGGCCAGGATAAGAGCAAAGGTGACCAGGCAAGACCCACACTGTCTCCCCCACCCCACTTCACCCCTACCCCTGCCTGGACAAAGCTTTGCCTGCATAATGAGTCTTTGACTTCAGAACTGAACAGAACTTGATGATTAATCCTAGAACCATCTTAGATGCATTTGTAATTGAATTGTGCTTTCAATGTATCCCAGGCATGCTCTGCTGAAAACACTGCTGTGGTTGACTTTTCTGTGAAGAGGATGTTACTCTTTAGTATTAAATCTCTATTAGATTTTGTTAAAGGAAAGTTCAACTCTAGTTCTTTTCCTGGAGAGGAAGTGTTGTCAACCCACCCTGCTGAGAGGCCAGTATGGGAACAGTTCCTCTGGCCTCCTGAGCTCTCCAGGGAGAGTAGACAGAGATGGGCTATACATGCATATTCCAGAACTGGATTCTGAGTGGGCTTTTGGCCAAACTTGGCCCAAGTTCTCAACAGAGAGAAAACACTGACCCAGGCTGAATGCTGACTGGAGGCCAACTTGCTTTGGACATGCTGCTTTCTGCCAGGCAGACCTGGATCCTCTCCCCAGGATGCTCACTGGGTGGGGACAAGGATGCCAAGAGAAAGGAAGCCTCAGTCTTTCTATTTCTGCTGTCCAGCCCCACCTGGTCTTCAGCTCTCACAATTGGGCTGGGGTAGAGGAGCAAAGGAGAAGGCCGGTGCATGGCAGAAGAGGCAACCAGGGCCACCAGTGAAGATCTGAGGCTCCCAGACAGCCAGGGGTCTCCAGGAGGGAGTCATTTTTGGAAACAAAAAAAATGACTGGGATAAACTTGGGGACAAAGGAAAAGAAAAGGAGGATGCTCAGGGAAAGCTCAGGGGTGTAACTGAAAAGATAGAAAGAGGGAATAATCCCAGGGTGAGCCCTTGCTATGGAAAGACACCAAGAAACGTGAATCAGTTCTGAGCTCTTCACGTGGAAACTGGATCTCAAATTCAAATCTCCTTGATGTAAAAATGTCCTATAGTTTACTGTTTGCTGGAAAACCCAGTGTGTAGACATTTCCTCTTTATAGACTCCTGGAATTAGGTACAAAGATTTTGGCATGATGGAGAGATGCTGATGGATCCTCTGAAGAGAGTGTGTAACAGGGCAATGACGTCAGGACGATGAAATGATGACGGGAGTGATTCAAGAGAGCGTTGGAGAAGAGGGGGGAAGTGGTCGTCAAGATTTTGTTCAATTATGAAGTCAAAAGGTATGCCTTTGAGTTAAATGTGAGGAATTTATAATAAGAACTGGGTAACTAGAATGACAGATTCCAGAGCATAGTTCTCTGCCCTGGTATAGCACAAACACAGGGACTCACAGTTACTTCAAGTGTCCATCTTGCTCCTCCAATTGGAGTAATTTTAAGAAAGGATGGGGATGTTTGTGGGAATTCTAGTCCATCTATGATACCTGTCTTCCTAGAGGCAGAATGACTGAGCAGAAGAAGGAAAAAAGAACTTAGAATCAGATGGCTTAAGGAACCTCCACATTATGTAAATATCTGTGAGAAATAACCAAGGGTGAAAGTCGTCCCACAGGATCAACCAATCGGGTCCCACCTTGGGTGGGGCATTCCCACAGCAGTTGATTCCTCACCTGCTGTTTGCACACTTGCAGTTAAGTACATAAACATTCAGGACTATTTGTTAGTATCTGTCACTGTTCCAGACTGTGCCTATGAAAGAGTTTCCTTCACATGCTCTGGGTGGTCAGCAATTCTTTGTTATCTGAGTGCAGGTTCCATACCAGTCAACAACAGAAAGGACTTCATCTCACTGTGGTGGGGCTTACCTAAAAGAAGTAGGTCTAGAGCTGTGACTCTGAGGTAGAACACATGCTTGGAATGTGTGAAGGCCCAGGCTCAAGTCCCAACACCCAGACAGACTAAAAGTAAAAGAAGTGGCACAGAGTCATGAAGACCCAGACCACAGCTCTACACGCACCCAGGCTTAGCTTGCTTGGAGACTGTGGGACACTCCTGTGGTGGAATTGTGTTCCCCGAAATATTTTGTGTTCCCCAAAATAAACTTATCTGGGGTCAGAGAACAGGACAGCCACAATATTAAACATGAGGATTAGTAGTGGGAGCACATGCCTTTAATCTTAGCATCCCAGAAACAGAAATACCTCTGGATCTCTGAGTTCAAGGCCACATTAGAAACAGCCAAGCACTGTGACCCGCGCCTTTAATCCCAGAAATCCAGCCTTTAATCCCAGGGAGTGATGGTAGAAAGCAGAAAGATTATATAAGGCGTGAAGACCAGAAACTAGCAGCATTTGGCTGGTTCAGCATTTGGCTGGTTAAGCTTTTAGGCTTTGGAGCAACACAGTTCAGCTGAGATTCATTCTGGATGAGGGCTCAGAAGCTTGCAGTCTGAGGAAACAAGACCAGCTGAGGAACTGGCGAGGTGAGGAAGCTGTGGCTTGTTCTGCTTCTCTGATCTTCCAGCGTTAACCCAAATACCTGGCCCGGGTTTGATCTTATTAATAAGACTCTTTAAGATTCATGCTTCACACTCCCTCCCCTTTCTGCTTCTGACTCCTCTGCTGGATGTGTGGCCTGATGATGTGCGGGTATGATTATTTACCCTACCACTGAGTTTCTCGGGTAACCCTGGTCAAGCTGTAGATACCTATCACTGTTGTTCAAGGTCCACTTCCTACTGAGTTTCACACTATTGAGTTATTATTGAGTTGAAGTCCAAAATGGGAAATCTGTTGCAATCTACATCAGACCCTGGAGTTATACAAGTGAATTTTCCAGGAAGTCTCCACAGGGCAGTGTCACATTCAGGAAGACTCCATGTTGCCTCTCCTGAACCATTATTTCAAAACTCAAATAGAGGTGAACTTTTATCTGTATTCATTTTTAAAAGAAACACAATGATATTCCTTTATCTTTTAAAAATAAACTTTATTGTTCATAGTTATGGGATACACATAGACAGTAAAAGGATTAGTGGGGCGGAGGAATACAGCCATCATCTCACAGATTTACCTTTCAGTATTTGGGAGTTTTTGTGGCAAAAGTTACCAGAAACATCTCACTTAAAAGGAATTCCAAACACAGTAAGATTTATGGCAGTCAGTCCTGTAGGTTTCTCTGTGCATACATCTGCCGCTGCAGCCTCTGACCGTCACCTCCCTCCACTCACCTGACATGCCTGGAAGCCACAGCTTTATTTTCTACCTCTGTATATTTATTTGACGTGTTTTTTTTTAGAGCCCATGTAGAAGTGACAGGGGACAGAGGGTCTCTGGGTTACTATGGTTAGAACAAGGTTTCCAGGTTTTTAATGCTTCAAGAAATGGTAGACTGAAGTGTGTGTGTGTGTGTGTGTGTGTGTGTGTGTGTGTGTGTGTGTGTAGTATATGTGTATTTGTTTTATATATGTATGTATGTGGGTGTATATGTGTGTTAATAGTACAGCATATAGATAGAAGATAGGAAGATTATTAATACATTAGTTTCTTTATTCATTTGTCCACTGGTAGACATTTAGGCTGTTTCCATATCTCAGCTACTGTGGATAAAGCTGTCACAAACCTGAGAGCACAGATATCTCTGTAAGGTGGTGACTTCATTTCCTTTGGGTATATGCCCAGAAAAGTCTTGTGGAGTCATATGGTAATTGTATTTTGAATTTCTTTAGGAACTTCTGTCCTGTTTTCTGTGACTAACACATCTACATTTTCACAGACTATGTCCAACATGTGTTATTTTCTGACTTTGGAGAGTAGCCATCCTAATGGATGTGAGGTAGATGAGCCCTAAACAATATCTTTTAAATTCATAGCTCAGCTTCCAAAGCACTGAGAGAGTGAGGTTTCATTTGTCTTCACAGAGAGTAACCTAGATAGTCAGCCTGGGAGAGGACCGCATGTCCATAGCTTCCTGAGCCTCAGTACACTGCCTGCTAGGGCTGTCATTCATTTGTAAAGCTCCACACAACCTCAGAAAAACTGGTGTTAAAAAGAATTGCAGCATTAAATGCTCAGTGTCTGTAGCTTTCCACACTGGGGTCTAGACCTAAGCAAGTCCCCGTCTCTCCGAGCATCTGGCAAATGACTCAGGTGAGCGCTCTGAACTTTGAGTTCTGTGGAGATCTTTAGATGGGAGGCTGATGGGGAGAGAGAGAAAGACAGAAAAACTACTGGGCCCTAGGATACTCTGGCCAGGGCTCTATTTTTGTCTTTTATAGAGTTCAGGATTAACATTAGGATGTTATTAAATAATAGATGTTATTGGTTACAGAGAGTTTGAAAGCAAATGCTTAAAAAAAAAAAAGAATGCTAAAGGCATTCTCAGTTCTAAAGGGTAAAGTTTTCTGCAATTCTCTGTGTTTAAGTTCTCATAGGCAAATACGCTCAGGGACACACACACACACACACACACACACACACACACACACACACACTGCAAAAATTAAGATGGGTTAGTGGTCCATGCACCATGTTCAAAAACACAATTCTAGCTCCCCTCTAAGTACTCCACTGATCTTCAAAGGTGGCTCTAGATCCTGCAGGAAGTTAGAGGAAGTGCTGCGTTCTATAGTTTCCCACTGAAAACCCAAGGCAGCAAAAAACAAGGGAAAGCTGGGCGCTCAGCTCCCTTCCCATACATTAAAGATGAGAAATCTAAGGCTGGAAAAGGGCCTGAGCTGCACAGCCAACTGACGTCAGAGCTATGATTTGAAGACTGTTGTTCCTAACGTCAGACTGGTGTTCCCCCATTCCACTGCACACTTGAGCATGAAGGAACTACAGATAGCATGACTGAGCACCCTGTACCAATGGAAGTCTGCTATGAATAAATATAAAGCTGTGGTCTATTCATACTGCAGAGTATTTTTAAATATATACCATGAAATTGTGTGTGTGTGTGTGTGTGTACATATGCCATTTGCCAAGGGCATAAGGGACAGTGAAAATCCTTAGCAATTGGGTACTTTAAAGCTTTCAAAGGTTTATCTGAAGAAGACTTTGAATAGAGGCAACATTTTGTGAGTTCTCTTAATCCCCACAAAGTGTGGCTTGCTCAGTAAACAGAAGTCTTATTGATGACTGCAGTGAGTTATAGACATGGGTCTGTGACTGTCTAAGAGCCGTATTTTCTGGCACTGAAGCTGTTTGTGATGTCAGGAGATATAACTTATGCTATACTACAGATTTGCCTTCTGCAAGTTGGTACCCAGCCATTGTTTTCTCCCTCCTAGGCTCCACTACTCTGCTATACTAATTGCGTTCACCTCCACCACCAGAGATGTCCCTTTAGCCTGCTTGAGATTTCAGTTTCCTAGTAAGTATGCCAGACTCAAAGTAAGGACTGCTGCTTCCCATAGGAGGTGAGTACTTTCTAGCAATTGCAGTGGTTCAGTGGAGGCCCATATCTGGGCATATCTGAGGAAACCAGGCTATGGTGTGAAAGACTGGAAGGAAAGAGCTCATTGTCATGTGGAAGAGACTGGGAACATGAGAAGGGCCACAGAGCAGAGAGGTTTCTGGGATGGCAGAAGAAGCCCACGCCGCTTCATGCTCTCCCAGTCTGTCTCTGTGGCCTCTGGGCAATTCCATTTCAAGGCAGCTTCAGACGGGTTGGAATTCTAAGAATCTGTCCAGCAGTTTGGATCTTACTGTCTGTGGGTGGAATGAGCAAAATGGAACATTTCAGGCTAAAATTTCAAACTCTAGGCTGTAAACCCAAGAGCTGCAGCTTCCTGAGGTCTCTTTCCGGCCTCACACAGGGTCTTTCAAATATGTCCACTCTTATGCCACAAGTCCAAGTTGAGAAGTTTATGTCATGCTCTATTATTCATTCCTCTCTTGATAATTAAACTCCTTTTTAGGATATGGGAGATTGAATTGTTACTTGACCACTGTAGATTTATGTGACATTCCAATGCAAGTCTAGCATGGCCAACAAAACCTGCCAAAGAACACAAGATGAGCAGAAGTACCAAAAACAGACAGATGTAAACTGAATTGCTATACCCCCCACCTTGTGTATTAAAGGAAGTGAAACAGGAATTGAGAAGAGCCAAGACCTGCATGGGGATTGGTTCTCCAAAGACTATCCCTGTAGAAAGAGTGGATTGTGGAAACCAAAATTCAGGCAGGAATCATTCACATTTAGGAAATGGTTTTTCAAATCTAGTAATGCGGAACACTATGTATTTTTTAGTAGAAAACTCTAAAGGAAAATAACAATATACTCCTATGAAAAAAGAAACTACTTGTGTCTTTCCATAGTTCATCTACCTTTTGGGCCAGAAAGTCTCTATGCCATATAAAAGGGTGGGAGAAATAGCTGTGGTGCATATGCCATGCTGAAATTATGAAGAATTTCAAGACAAGAAGCTTGGAAGGCCCTCCCTTTCCAGGGACTGCAGACAAAGGCCTAGAATGAAAGGAAATTTGGGGGCCGCTTGCTGGTGGTTGAGAAGAGACAGGATGCTGGAAAGAAGGAGGAGCCAACACGGAACATGGAACTCTGGTATTGAAGGACAATGTATAGAAGATACCCTGTAAGGCAACAGGACCCCAGATCTATATGTAAAGTAAGAATGATGACCATACTGAGCCTACATCCAACCCTCCATTCCCTATAGTGATTTCCAAAGCATGGCACTGACAGCTGTTCTTTCTATGTCAAGTATGTTTAAGATGTATCTCAGAGAGTCTCTTCTATTGAGAAAGGATTCCAAGGGGTTTGAGACATGCATGAAAATGAAATAACTGCACTGGCCATATGCTCCAAGGTCCTGTTCTGCAATCATACATCTCAGTATTGTGTTGGAAGATAGAACACCAATATGTTTATTGTGGTAGGTGTACTTTCTATCTAGGAACTTTAAAAATGTGACCCAAGTCTGTGCTGTCTATGAAACACACTTCAAAAGATATGGGCAAGTGGTAAGCAAAAGAATGGAGTAAGACATAGAAATGCCAATAAAAGGAAACTGATGTCTATGTTGATATCAGCTAAAGTTCATTTTAGAACAAAGGAAAGTATTAGCAATAAAGATTTTTACATAATGATAAAAGTACCAACCTATCAGGGAGAAAAAAATTGTAAACCTCTATTCACAAAACAACAAAGCCACAAAATACATGAGGTAAAACCCAGGAGCATAGGAAGCAGAGGCAGTCTAGAGTCTCAGATGGAGACCTGTCCTCTCTGTGACTTGTAGTTAGAGTTTTCCTGCCTGGCCCAGTCAGGACAAATCTCTCTTACCCGCCAGTCCCACAGTGGCTCAGACCCAACCAAGAAAGCACACAGAAACTTACATTGTTTACAAACTGTATGGCTGTGGCAGGCTTCTTGTTATCTACTTCTTCTATCTTAAATTAACCCATTTCTGTTAGTCTATACTTTGTCACATGGCTCGTGGCTTACCAGTATCTTTACATGTTGCTTTTCATGGCGGCGGCTGGCGGTGTCTCCCCCCCAGCCTTCTACTTCCCAGAATTCTCTTCTCTCTTGTCCCGCCTATACTTCCTGCCTGGCCACTGGCCAATCAGAACTTTATTTACACAGAGCAATATCCACAGCAGTGTCTGAATAGCAAGGAAATAAAACAACCTCAGTATATTAGGTAGGATCTAGTTGACAGCTACAAAAGGCAGCCCAGTCGAAGCAGAATATACAGTCTCTTGCAAGTCTCCGTGTTATGACATCAAGATAAGCCACATTTTAGAAATAAAGCAAAATTAATTGAAGTAGTTTAAATCATCAAAAGTGGGAGCAGAGGCTCAAATAAGAAATGTCAAGCAACACACACACACACACGCACACACACACACACACACACACACACACACACACCTGAATTAAAATAAAAATTCATTGTGACAGAATTTATGAGATATAGTTGAAGCAGTTATGAGTAACTTTGTAGCTCTAGACACATGCTTTAGAAAAGCAAGAGTTCAAATAAGTACTCTAAGCTTCCATTACAAAAGACCTACCACTAAACTAGTTCTGGTAAGAGTGAAACAGGACATTACTATGGACCCTAAGACATCCAGAGGATAGCAAAAGACTAATACAAGATATTTCTTACAAATTCAACAACTTAGACAAAATGGACTGCCTTTCAGGGAGCATAGACCATGTCTACCATATGTGGTATTATCATCTGAACAAAGCCACAGGAACTACAGAGAAGTTGAATTCATAATCTATAAATCCCAAGAAATAACTCTCAGACCTATCTTATGTCACTGAAAAACCTTACTAAACACATAAACTAGAATTAATCATAATTCTACAGTCTTTCTCTAGAAATAGGCAGAAAGACACTCCAATTCATTCTCAGAAGCTAGTATTAACCTGACTTTAAAAGTAAGGGGGCGTGTAAAGGCTGGGGCAAGATGATAGAAACTTTGAGGCTAGCTAGCCTGGGTTATGAAAGGAGACTATGCCTGAAAATGGAGGAAAGCTTCACAGGGAAGTAGACAGGCAGATTCTAGGGGCTTGTGGGCCAGCCAACCCAACTGACATGGTGAGCTCCAGGTTTGTGAGATACCTGATCTTAAAAAGAAATGTAGAAAGGGTCCTGAGGCCCTCCACTAGCTGAAGTTGAGTAGGCAGTTGAAGGCTTCTGTGGAGGAACAGTCCCTGCTCTTGTGGAGTGGCCACTGGCAGGTTGCCATGCCTCAGTGCATAGCCCATAGCCGTGTTCATATGGGCAGCCTTCATTTGGCTTGGGGCTCTGATCTTCAAAAGGGCTTGAAGTGGAAGATGGGAGAGAGATATATTGGGACAGGGACTTCCACAAGGGGTCAGAGGCAAGGAGTGGGGACGGATATGGTTAGAATACACTGTACAAATCTACGGAATTCTCAAAGAACAAGAATAAAAAATTAGAATGTGGTGCAGAACAGAGAAAGACATCATTGTCAACCTCTGGTCTCCACACATACATGTGCATGTACACACACACACACACACACACACACACACACACACACACGTGCACACGCATGCACATACACCACAAGGAAAAGTATTTGACAAAATTCAATATCACAAAACCTGAGAATGCGATCAGGGAGGCTCTCCCTAAAGCTGATGGCCACAATTCTGAGCTCTGATTCTGCAACTCTTCAGTTAACATAATACTGATGTTGAAAGCATCAATGCTTTTGGCAAAGACAAGAAACGAGGCAGAAGTTGTAGCCCATGAAACCATGCAAGAAAACGAAATGTACAGCGTATAAATAATTAAAATGATTCCTGTTTGATGATAATAGGTTTAGTAAAGTCTTTAAGGAGTTTACAAAAGATACCCCTTTGTACCTAGTAAGTGTGACAAGATCAAAGATAAACACACAACAATTAATTGTACTAATCAATATAATCATTAATTATGTATATATGTATTAATCACATATCAGTAAATATATGAATAGTAAAATTCACACTACAATGTTATTTAAGATTTTCCAAGTAGAACACTTAGATATTAGTCTAATAAACACGTGTAGGGCCTGCGATATGGCTCAGCGGAGAAAAGCATTTGCAGCATAAGCCTGCTGATGACCAGAGTTCAATCTCCAGAACGTACAAACAGCCAGATGTGATGACTTCGATCTGAAATCCCAGAACCCCTCCAGCGAGATGGGAGGTGGATGCTGGAGGATCACCTGGAAGCTTGGAGGATGCTAGCCTTGAGTACACAGTGGCAGAGATCTGAAGAGAGATCCTGCCTCAATAAATGGGAAGGAGAGAGCCAACTCCTGAGAGTTGTCCTCTGACCCCCACATGCACTCTGTGGCACACACATGCCCATACACACTAATAGTAAATAATAAAAAAGTAAAACTCATATAGGACACGTATGCTGAAAACTCTACAATGCTGATAAAAAGAAACCAAACTTCTAGATCAACAAAAACACAAGTCATATCTGTGGGGTGGATGAATCGGCACAACAAAGACTTCAATTCTCTTAAAATTAACTTTTCATCAAAATTCTAGGGTGAATTTTTATAGAAATAAATAAAAGAATTTGTGTGGAATAGTAAAGGAAGTGGGAGAACTGTCAGTTTTTGGAAAAGAATGAGGTAGGAGGCCTCAGTCAGGCTGAGACATTATATAGTGACAGTGGCACAGGCCATGTGGTGTTGATAAGGGATAAACACATACGGCAACAAAACAGAACAGACACCCTGAAGTGACCCCACAGCCCCTAGACATGTTCAATTTTAGCACGCTGCAAAGACTAGTTAATAGAAACGCCCTTCTGTGTTGGTTTGGATCTTTGTTTTTGTTCTTTCTCCCCTTTTCTTCTTTGGGGGCAGGTCTTGCTGCAGAGTCCAGGCTGGCCCCAAGTTTGCGACCCTCTTTCCTCAGCCTCGCAAGTTCTCTGATAACAGGTGTGAGCCACCACTCCTGGCTCCAGGAAACCGTTTTAATACGTGGTGTTGAAGCAGTAGGCTATCCACCTCCTTAGATAAGTAAAACTCCAATTTATACAAAAGTTAATACAGAAAAGGTTAAATAAATCATAGATCTATAAACATTGAAAACAGGAGGCAAAACCTTGGTGGACCTTAAGTCTAGGCAAAGAATTCTTACACTTGTCACCAATGATAGCCCGGCAAGGGAGATTTCAGGGCTCAGTTCTCAAATTATTGCCCATGTTGGGGTGGGTTTTTCAGTGAACTAGCTGCCTGTGAATCACCCATGCTCCTCTAAGTAACCCCTTACCCATATTCCTATAAGAAACTACAATAAACTCACTGGGTCAAAAAAACTAGATTTAAATAGAACTGTTTTAGTTTGTGTTAGTGCCCTGTCTGGGTGCAGGGCATTTGTTCACCACTGCTCAAGAGAAGTTATGTAATATCGCACCACAGAATACTGCTGAGCAAAGAAAAGTGAATTGCTGAGTCATACTATTCTACAAATGTGGAATAAACACAATCCATACTGTATCAAGAAGCTAGTCATGGACAATACATCGCATGATCCCATCTAGGATATCTAAACTACACCATGGAGACAGAAAGAAGTCCTTGCCCACAGCCACAAGTGGAGAGGTTAGCTATAAAGGGGTATAAGAAAAACTGGGGGCAGATGTAGAAATGTTCCAAATTTTGATTGTGGTGGTGACATGGATTTGTCAAAGTTTAATGAACTGTTTCTATATATGCATTTATTAGTTTATTTATTTATTGTGCTGTGGATAGAATCCAGGCTTTTACATATACTGGGGAAGTATTCTATCACTGAGCTATACCACGGCCCTGAACTATACATTTTTAATGTATGCATCTGACTACATAAACCATTGTACATAAAATGATCCTTGAACATACCTCACACATAATTCCCAAATTAATTTGAAATAGAGTATAGACTAAATATAAATGCTAACTAACAAACTTCTGTAAAAGACTAGTTAGGAGAAAATTTTTATAAGTTTCATGCAGGCATGATTTTGGGGGGAAACAAAATTCACTAATCATAAAAGGAAAAATATCTCATAAACTTTAGACTTCCCTCAAATCTTTTTCCTCTTAAATCAGTAGTTTATAGTCTGACAGAATCATCTAGAGAATATGAGAACACAGCACCTACCCAAACAGACCATGCCACCTTGGAAAGCACTGACTGTGTGTCTTTGCACTTGCAGGAAATTAGATAGAAATTGAAATTATGACATGTGTTATATGCCAGACTCAGAAAGACAAATGTATCATTATCTCTCTCACCCGGATCTTGGATTTTAATTTTATATATGAGCATATGTCTGTTATGGAATAGAAAGGGGGCAGTGAGAAGGGAAAAGAAATCTTGAGGTGGAGGAGATGATGACAGAATACTATGGCCCAACAGCTGAGGAAGGACCAAGCAGCAGAGCAGAGGGACAGGGAGAAGAGGGAGGGAGGTGGACCAATGAGAGCTAAGTATGCCCGCCGTGGTGGTGGCGCACAGCAACTTTAATCCCAGGACTCGGGAGGCAGAGGCAGGCAGATCTCTGTGAGTTCGAGGCCAGCCTGGTCTACAGAGTGAGTTCCAGGACAGCCAGAACTACACAGAGGAGAAACCCTGTTTCAAAAAAAAAGGAGTGAAGTATATATGAGAATGTCATATTGAAATGCAATACTTTGTATGTAGAAAAGTATACTTGTCTTTGTTTGTTCTGATGTTTTAATGCACAAATGAACCTAAAGTGCAGCTTGTGTATCTTTACATGTCTGATATACATGTAGTTCTTCTGTTTATATATGAATATAGACATGAAGAAACTAAGATGTGTTTAGATAGATGAACTTACTCAGTCTGCATCTTTTATAGTATACTGGTGACTATGTTAGGTGCTTGGCTACAAAATGGCTAAGGCAGACCAAAATTTGTGGAGTCAGAGATAGAGGTCCTATAGAAGTTGTGACTATTTGAAATGGGGCCCCAAAGACATTGAGTCTATATAGTATGTGAGCCAGACACAGGATCCTGACAAGGTTTTTGAGAGGAAGATGTTTCCATTTCAAAACTGATTAGATATGACCTGGTGTCTTGGTGTCCACAAACTCATGTACTACAACACACTCCAGTGTGCTATAGTCATAAGTAAGTATACAGTTGTGTGGTTATAAACCTCTGAAAAGTGAAATCTATACTCCCAAACTTTGCTACTATCTTATCAGCTAAGGTAATGGAGCATCCTAAATCCTTTGTTGTCATTTTGACAGTGTCCAAAGGATCTGCACCAGAAGTTGACTGCACCTGGGGAA
The DNA here is from genome assembly GCF_903995425.1 of Onychomys torridus. Classification (NCBI taxonomy): domain Eukaryota; kingdom Metazoa; phylum Chordata; class Mammalia; order Rodentia; family Cricetidae; genus Onychomys; species Onychomys torridus. The sequence continues at coordinate 1,993,979 of NC_050455.1, forward strand.
GCCATTTTCTTTGCTTAGCTGTCAGAAGCAGCCCCTTATGCGCCAATGTTTTATCATGAGATTGTGTTCAGACCACCTGATGCAGGCTTGCTTTCTTTCTCTGTCACATTTGCACTCCCTTCATCAGCCGAGGTCTTAGAGTCATCTGAGAGAAATGGGCACAAACTCTTTCCACACTGCAGTTAGTGTTAACAACTGGCCTCCTCCCATGAACCACAAGTGTTCTCAGTGGCATCTAAAATGGCAAAGTCTCTTAATGAAGTTTTGAACTTGGCTTGATGCCTTAAAGAAAGCATTATTTGTGTTAGCTACAACCTTTAAAATGTATTTCTTAAATAAGCTTCAAAAGCTAAAATAACTGTTTGATCCTTGAGCCACAGGACAGATATTGTATATATGAACAGGAAGCAAAGACAGAGCCATCCCAGTCTGGTTGTACCTCTCCATTAGAACTCTTGGGTGGCCAGGCGCACCATCAGTGAGCAGCGATATGTTCAAAAGAATCTTTTCTTCTGAGCAGTCGCTAGATAGCAATAATGAGTTTTAAAATGTCAGTGAACCATGTTATGAACAGATGTGCTGTGATACAGGCCTTTTTATTCCACTTACAGAGTATGGGCATAGTAAATTCAGTCTAACTTTTAAGGGTTCTGGCATCCTTGAAATGGTGCATGAGCATTAGATCCAACTCAAGTTACGAGTTGCATTAACCTTGAACAGGAGAGGAAGCCTCTGCTGAGAGGCTTTGAGGCCAGTTGTTGACATCTCTCCAGGTTTGAAAGTCCCAGGCAGCACCTTCTTCCAGTAGAAGGCTGTTCATCAACAGTGGAAATCTCCAGTTGGGGGTGGCCACCTTCATCAGGGACCTTAGCTACCTTTTTACACAACTTGCCATGTCTATATTAGTGGTTGCTTCTTCACCTTGCATTTTTATGTGATAGAGATAGCTGCTGTCTTCAAATACCATAAACCAACCTCTACCAGCCTGAGACCTTTCTTCTGCAGCTTGCTTCTCTCGCCATTTGTAGACACAAAAGCTAAGGCCAGTCTGGACCGAGGCTTAAGAGAACATGTGGCTGGTTTGATCTTCTGTCCAGACCTCTAAAACTTTCTTGCTATCATCACTCAGGCTGCTCTCTTTTCTTTAATCCATGTGTTCAATGGAGCCACACTTTTAATTTCCTTTAGAAATGTTTCTATTTGAATTCACAACTTGGCTAACCAATGCTAAAAGCTTATCTTATGGCCTTTCTGGGCTTTTGGCATGCCTCTCTCTTACTAATTGTAATCATTTCTAGCTTTAAAAAAGATTTGTTATTATTATTTTTAATTAAGAGACAGACAGACAGACAGACAGCAGGTACCTGTGGAATCCAGAGAAGGATGTCAGATCTCTGATGTGGGTGTGCTGGGCACACTCTCAACTGCTGAGCCAGGATTCTCTGCCCCCTCCAGTTTCTTATTTGAAGAGAGATATGTGACTCTTTCAATTGACTTGAACACTTAGTAGCCACTTAAGACTGTTAAATGACTTAAGATCAGTATAGTTGGGTAGGAGGAAATGAGGAGTATGAGGCGGAGGAGGGAGATGGAGGAGCAGTCAGTCGACAGAGTGGGTAGAACACACCCATATTTATCAATTAATCTTGACAGCTTATGGAGAATGGCTCATGATGCCCTCAGACAATGACAATAGAGTCATCCAAGATTACTACTCACAGATCACCCTAGCAGATACAGTGATAACAAAACTTTGAAAGAGAGTAAGAATTATCAAAATGTAACACAGAGACTCAGAGTGAGCATATGGTCTTAGGGAAAATGCCACAACTGGATATGCTTTACATGGGGTAGCCTCAGCTCTTCAATTCATAAAGAACACAATATCTACAAAATGCAATAAAGAGAAATAAAACTAAGTATATTTGCATCTCTGTATCTATACCTGTCTGTCTATCCATGGAGTCAAACAGATAAACGCACATGTCCTCCAAGCCTTCCTGTCTGTCTCTATGCTTGAGAAGAGGGGAAGCCTGTGCTTCATTCATCTCCACAGACAGGCAGCTGAGGATCACACTCGTCTTGTTTATGTGTCTCAATCTTTCCACTGTTTTCCCCTAAATACCTCCTAGACTTTGCTCAGTGAGCCAGTCAGACTCCCAGAAAAAGCTTTCCTTCCTTCCCAACAGTGACTCCAAGACAGATGGTCTATATCAAGAACACTAAGTCCTGGCCTGAGGTCTTAGCCAGCAGAAACTCACTATCAGCCTTGCCTTTGGGGGATGATGTAATGCTATAGAGACATGTCCCACAATCTCCCCCAAAGGCAGAAAGCCTTGTGACTCACAGGGGACCAGGGACAAGGTTTTGGGCTGGACATCAACCTCTGTTATGGTGTGTGTATTCCAGCTCCTTGGCCGACATACCAGGTTCTGTAATGTCTTCTGCTTACAGGGCTTTCTTCATAGGGTCATGCTGTACCATGTCCATGTCCTCTATTGTGTACAGGACTGCGCCCAGCGTGGCCCCATAATGGACACATCAGGTTTCCACTTGGTGCTATCATGATTTGAATAAAAGAGAGAACACTGCAGTTTGGCTGACAGTGTTCTTGAGAGGGTAGTCGTAAAGCTGAGTCCTCAGGCTAGGGAGACAGCTCAGCAGGTGTGAGGACCTGTGTTCAAGTCCCCCAAACACAGAAACTACATACAAATAAGACATGGTTGCCTGTGTACCTGTAACATCAGTTCTGTTAGGTGGAGATAGATGGGATCACCAGGATTTGCTGGTCACTGGTCCAGCTCCAGGCTCAGTGAGAGACCCTGTCTCAAAGGAACAATGTGAAGAGTGTAGAGCAGGACAATTTATGTCTTGATGTGACCTCTGTGCACATGCATGGGTGTGTGCACCTATATAAGCACATGCACAACACACACACACACACACACACACACACACACACACACACACACACATTCTCTCTGTGGCAGAGCAAGCCTTGTAGTCCTTACTAGAAATGTTTATATTTATTTTGCATATAGAACATTTAGCTCCCTGATTACTGAGCCTGTGCCAATGGAACTAGTCAATTCTTAGGGGAGTCGGGAGTTAGCTAGAGACAGGTCTGATGGCATTGTCTAGCACATAGTAGATGTTCAATGAACACTTAAGAAATAATTGAACAATCAAGAGACATTAAAGCCACAGACACCAGGAAGAGATGGGGGCTGTCTTGGCACAAGAACTCTAGGACAGGGAAAGAAGTTAGAACTGCAACCTCTTCCTCTGCCTTGGAGCCACATTTGCCGTCTTGGTTGCTCACATAACAGTCCTTGGAGGCTTTAAAACATTATTTTATAGAAGCAGAGAGCAGAACCTAGAGAAGTGAAGTGGTTTCCACAAGTAAAGGGTAGAGTTTGGGACCTACTCAGGTCTGCCTCATGCTCTCTACACACCACAGCTTGTAGCTCAGCTCCCTTAACAGAAAGTATACATTTCCTACCAAGCGAGACGGCTTTAAAAACAGCACAATTAAACCCGTTGGATTAGGATCCCATCAAATTTGAATATGGAGAGGGTATGGGTTCACCTTTGTTCGATTCATAAAAGAACGGGTTTAGGGAGCTGAAAGCCATGGAAACCACAGAGCTGAGACGACACCAGACCAGCATGATTTGCATAGAGCTGCATGGTAGGATTGCCTCTGCCTGGAATCATTCTTCACTTTCTCCTTCTTTCCCAGTTTTTCTATCTAACTTTTATTCATCCTTCAGGCCATGCCTTTACTGTCATTCCCTGTGGGAAGTCTCCACTGACCCCACACTAAGCGACTCACTCATACTGTACTCTCTTACACAGCTTGGGTCCTCCATTATTTAACTGCCTGTTTTATTAACTGTCTTCCTTGCTAGGCAGCAATTCCACAGGGACAGTAGCAGCTGTGTCCTTAACACTTAGCATAGTCTCTGGAACACTGCCAGCAAACACTTGTGAAATGAACGTCTAAAGGAATAAGTGGCATGATAATTACAAATCACAGGTTCTTCTAAGAAATGTTTTCGGAGTCTGTCACTGCATGAATTGATAATTGTTCCCTTAACGGTTCCCGCTCCCTTTCTTTCAACATCTGTTTGACTGACAGTTGTGTATCTGACTCCACATGAGATCAAGAAGTAGATGCATAGCCCTGCCCTAAGAAACTTGTTGCACCCTGTTCATGGGTCCACAGCACCTTCACGATGCTCTGCAGTACAAGTCTACCCCTGCATGTGTCTCTACTCTGAGAAAGCTCCAGACTCCTAGGACTCACACTAAGGTCTTGTCCGTTTTATGTTACCAGAACCCAGCACAATGAATAAGCAAAGAAACTTATAATTATATGTGGAGTGATATGTAAATTACCTTAAATTAGTACAACCTTTTAGAGAAAAGTTTGGCAAGAGAAATTGGATATTTTAAAATTCTTATAACCCAGTAATCCCAATGTCACCTAAATATATAGTTGTTGTTTTTTTTTAATCCATTCACTTAAAAGGGGAGTTTCAGGCTAACATGCAAAGTGGTAAGTTCCATCGTCATGTCCTCACATGTCATTATACTTTCTTCTCATTCATTCCTTTCCCTACCATGCCTCCACTTACTCTCCCGCCAGGTGTCTCCATCGCCCCCAGTTCGCACCTCCTTTGCTTCCCTATGACATGTGCTCCTCTCTGCTTCCTATCTCTCTGAACATTTCTTCCCCATTCCCACAGAAAGCCAGTTTCCCAGCAGCCGTTAAAGAGACCATGTTTTCTCTAACACATCTTTGACGTCATTGGGTGGCTATGCTGCATCGTCCATCTCTTTGGTTCCATATCTGGTTTTGCAGCAGTGCTGGGCTGCTTTTGTTTGCTGTAGTTCTGTGGTGTAATTTGAAATTGGGCATTGTGCCACCTCTACCATTACTCCTGCCATGACTGCCTTGGGTAGCTGTCTAGGCCTTTCGTGCTTCATTTCTTCAGCGTCTTAAAGTTTTCATCATAAAGTTTTCAACTCATTGATTATGATTATCATTAGGTATTTAATTTACAGACTACTGTTAATGAACTATTTCCTCTGATTTCTTGCTTAACAAGTTCATTATTGGCATATAGAAAAGGTATTGATTTTTTGTATATTGATTTTTTTTGTTCCTTTAGTTTTCTAAAGTGTTTATGAGGTCTGAGACTTTTCTGGAAGAATCTTCAGGGTCTCTTAAGTACAGGATTGTGTTGTTTGCAAATAAGGCTAGTTTTATTTCTTCCTTTGTTATTTGTATCCCTTTCTTTCTTTCTCTAAGACTTTGAGCACTGTACCGAGTAGGAGTGGACAGGAGCCACCTGGTCTCATTCCAGGGTTGGAAAGAAACACAGTTAGAGGTTCTCCATCTCCTTAGTATTGGCTGTGGCTTTGTCACACGCAACGCTTACTATGTTGACACACGCTCCTTCTAGTCCAAGTTCTGCTGCTGTCTGAGTCCCTTCGTCCCCTAGCCCAGTGGTTCTCAGTCCCTTCGTCCACTAGCCAATGTTATGAATCACAATGTAAACATCTGATATTGCAACCCCTGTGAAAGGTCAGAACCCACAGGTTGAGAACTGCTGTTCTAGCTCATATATTCTTACGTCTGTTCTCTTGGTCATAGCCAAGAGTTTTTGAACATTGTGACCATGCTCATTTCTTCCCATTATTCACCTATGACATTTCATCAATGGTCTTCACCAGCCCTTATATTTTTATTTCAGCATGGTTGAATCTACTGGTGGTGCTTTCTATAATATTTTTATATGATTGTTGAGTTTTTTAATTTCCAACATTTTATATAGCTGCCTTTCAAAATCTGTTTTCTTTTTCATCCATATCATGCATTTTTTTCCCCATCTGTTTACCTGACTTTTTCCTCTGTGCTATTGGCTTTCCTCTCTAGTCCCTAGATTGAATTCATCTGCTTGTTTATATTCTCTTTCCAGTCATTGATCATTTCTACAAAACACTTGGAAATTCCCACCTGGCATTCTACTTGTTTCAATATCTCTGAATTAAGTAATTAAGGGAGTCAGCATCTTTTGGAGCATTTCTTGTTTCTGTGTTGAGGTTTGTGCATGTGTGGTGTTGGACATTTCTGTTGGATTGAGGGCAGCGGGGTTTTCTCATTGAGTGCTGTACTCTAGAATTCTCAGTACCACTTGGCAAGGAGGAAACAAACTGCTGTAGCAGGAACATTGTCAACATGCCAGATACAGAAATACACTGTATCACACTATATTAAATACACTCTATTAAAATCAACTATAGCCCATTAGCATATCACCATTGACTACAAAATAAAAATGGAAAAACTAGTGCAGAAGTGCTATGAAACTGAAAATTGTTTGGAGTAACAGTGGTAGGAAGGAAGAGAGAGCCAAGGAAGAACAAACACAAGGAGGAAGAGGAAAGAGTGAGGAAGACTGCTTTCTATTGATGAAGAAATGTGATATATTTAGCTCTAATGGATGTAAAGCACTCTGTCAACACTCTTTTGAAACTAGAAAACTGGCTATATCCTAGAAGACACAGTGTATGCATGGATACATATATAAGCTAGTATCTGTGATACATAAACTGTGATCAAAAATAGTAACATATTCTCTAAAACTGGCAAAGGATTAGAAGTGTCTTAGCCACTGTTATATGGCTGTGAGAAGACACAAAGGCAGCTTTTATAGAAAGAAGGCATTTAACTGGGGCTCGCTTAGAGTTTCATGGGTCAGTGCATTGTCAGCATGGCAGGAAGCATGGCGGCATGCAGGCAGACATGGTGCTGGAGCAGTAACTAAGAACTCTACATCCTGATCCACAGGCAGCATGCAGAGAGAGATACTGAACTTGGTATGGTGTTTTGAAATCTCAAAGCCCACTCTCAGTGACATATGTCCTCTAACAGGGCCACACCTACTAACCCTTTTAATTCTTCTCAAACAGGAAACCAAACATGCAAATATATTATTCTATGGGGGCCAATCTCCTTCAAGCCACCACAAGGAAAGACATTTTAAAAAGGGAAAAAATTTACACTGTCCTTAATACCTTATTTGTTTCCTATAGACCTGTGCCAGCTTGGTGGGCTCAGGGCAGCAAGCAGGGGAATGTTCAGAGGATTGAAGCCTCTCTCCATCAGTGGGGTCTTGATCGACACCAGGTGGATGAATTGATAGTGCACCTCGCAGTCCAGCTTTCGGACTGTGTGATTGCTAAAAGCAATGATCTCCAGTGGGTTACATGAAATTGAAGTCCAGCAGGTAGAAAAAGAGAGCCACATGCTTCCCTCTGTAGTCCAAAAGCTTGACTTCCTTGAAGGCACCATCCATGGCTGTGAAGTCAAAGGCTGGCTTTCCATGTGTGCGTTGCTGGAGGCCATGACTGTGTGGGCAAGAGCCAGATACATGGATGATCAGACATGACCTGACACAGAGAACAGAGATATCAGAACTTAGGAAGGAAAAACTTTCAAGACAAGGTTTGTCTGCATAGCCCTAGCTGTTCTGGAACTCACTCTGTAGATCAGGCTGGCCAAAACTCACAGAGATCCGCCTGCCTCTGCCTCCCAAGTGCTGAGATTAAAGGCATGTGCTACCATGTTCCACCAGAAATGAAAATTTTAACAATGGCCAATGAGCTCAAGTAAAGGGCCTCAGTATCATTTGGTGTCACAAAATCTGAAATAAAATCTTACTTAAAAGCAATCCACACTCACTAGCACAACCAAAATCAAGCAGCATGTACGGTGTCTTAGGGTTTCTACTGTTGTGAAGAGACACCATTACCATGGCAAGTCTTATAAGGAAAACATTTCATTGGGTGGCTTACATTTTCAGAGGTTTAGTCCATTATCATCATGGTGGGACATGGTAGCATGCAGGCAGACATGGTACTGAAGAAGTAGCTGAGTGTCCTACTGGCTTGCAGGCAAGTAGTCTGCTCACTAGTGTGACTTGAGCATAGATGAGATCTCAAAGCCTGCCTCCATAGTGACACACTTTCTCCAACAAGCCCACACCCAATCCAACAAGGTCCCATCTCCTAATAGTGCCATTCCCTGTGGGGGCCATTTTCTTTCAAACCACCACACATTTTTCTGGAAAGGATGTAAACATCATAGTTTTTGTTTGTTTGTTTGTTTCTGTTTTTGTTTTTAGAAAAAATATGTTCAATTTAATTAAATTTGTTGTTTAACAATTTCACTTATGTATATAATGCATCCTCTAAACTAGACACAGCCCTGAAATCATGAACTCACAATAAGTGCAGTTATTTGCTCTGGGCCTATGGTCCTGCTAACACTCAGCTACAGGTAGGGGAGGGACTCATGGGCCCTACTCTTTATTGCCAAGTGATTTGCTGTGACAGAGTCTGGGAGAAGGGGCGTCTTTGTCTCTAGTTATGTCAGGTACCAATGGATGGCGGCGGGCCAGGGTCACACAAAGGGTCCTGGGTAAGCTCAGTAGATCATAAAACTAGATTGTGAGAAAATGGGAGATTAGTGAGTAAGAACGGTGAGTAGAAAAGAATGCAATGGAAGGAAAGAGAACAAGGAATTAGAAAAGAATAAAGGGAGAAGAAATAAAGGGTTTTCACCAGTGAGTGAGTTTTTAAAATATCAGATAAATATAGAGTACAAAGTAAGAACATTTGGAGCCAATTCAAAATGCTAGGCAAATTCAAAATATTACTAACTGTAGGGAAGCTGGAGAGGAGGAAACACAGGGGGCACATGTAAAAAAATACATAATGGGGAGAAATTTATATGATGGTTTGAAAGAAAATGGCCTGCAAAGAAAGTGGTACTATTAGGAGGTGTGGCCTTGTTGGAGGAAGTGTGTCACTGTGGGGGCGGGCTTTCAGGTCTCGTGCTCAAGCTTTGCTCAGTGTGACACTCAGTCTACTTCCTGTTGCCTGCAGGATGTAGAATTCTCATCTACTTCTCCAGCACCACATCTGCCTGCATGCTGCCATGCTCCCTGTCATGATGAAACGGACTAAACCTCCCAACTTGTCAGCCGCCACCTCAACTACATGTTTTCCTTTATAAGAGTTGCCGTGATCATGGTGTCTCTTTACAGCAATAGAAACCCTGACTAAGACAATGTATAAATAAAATTGTATAAAAGTACAATAGGGAACAACCAAAACATGTTAATGCAGTAAAGCAAATGATCCTGCTAAGTGTGTAGGGAAGGGAGGCATATGGAAAGAAGAAAAGAAATAATGAAAAACAAAAGAATGAATGCTGGGGCTGCAGACATGCGTGGGCGGGGCAGCCACACTGCTGGCTTCTGTCTTTCCTCTGGTTTAAGTTGTTGCTGAGTCTGCTCCAGACAAGTATCTGACATCTGCCAGAACTGTCCCTGTGGTGCCAATGCTGCTGCTTTGTGTATCAAAGGCCTCTGCTGGACAGACTTAGCTTCCCATTCTGCCATCCTCTAGATTCTGAGACCTTGGGGGGCTAATATATAAAGTGGGGTCACCTCCCTAGTGCATTGAGAGTGTGGGAAGTAAGGACCGCACTGAGATCCATGCAGACAAGAGGACATGCCTTCACATTTTCAATACCTCTCAAGTACTACTCAGCCTGCTGGAGGGACTTAGCTGTTGGAGTCGTGGGAACCTATGCAACTTCAAAGTTCTCAGCCTCTGCAGTAGTGAATGACAGAGGTATCCCAGAGCCTGATATACCTGCTGCTGCCCTGAAGCTCAGAGCAGTCAAACTCCAGGTAATTCTCAGTTGAGAGTAGTTCCCAGTCACCAAGCATAGCACTGTCTCTTCTTGGCACTTTCCAGCCTGAGCCAGACCTGTACCCTTGGACTTCCTGGCATCTGGTCATCCTGCTAGCCATGACTGCTTCTATGGCCTTTCCTCATCTAAGGGCTGTGTCAAGCCCAGAGGGAGGCTCCTGGACGGTGTCTACTCCCTGATAACAGTGCCCAGGAATAACGGTGAGTTCTTTCTCAAGCTGGTCCCTAGCTGCTGGCTTACTTTCTTTGTACCTGAGAACTGAGCAGCAGAAGCTATGCTTGGCTTGCCTCACTGCTCCTTCCTGTCTCTGCACTCACCTCAGGTGTCCTTGTATTTCTTCTGTGGACTTATAAACATTTCCTCAGGTTCTCTCTTTAGATAAAGTTCACATTCTCCTATTCTCACTCTCTCCTTTACTAGCTCACACATAAGTGGACTGTCTTCCATCCTGCCCAGAAGGACCAGTTCATGACCTTACAAAGCATAATGGAGAAATTGGAAAACACCACATGGTAGCTGAGACAGCCATGTTTGTGTACTCGTGGGTGATAGCTCATGGTCATCCCATGGACAGCAAAGTATTTTAAGCAATGTTAGAAATTCTTCAGTAATAGAATCAGAGAAATTGTAGTTCATTGCTCCTGTAGAATTTTGGAATTTCACATATAAAACTGCAGACATCCAGTTAGATCTAAACTTCAGATAAGCACAGAGTAAGTTTTTGTTCAGCGTCAGTATGCCCAAGGACATATTTACACTAAAACGTAGCTTGTTTGTTGGAATTTCAAATCTAACTGGCTTGTATTTTATCTAGCAATCTCACTTAACTTGTCCCCACTTTATCTATTCCCAAGCTACTGGCACCCAGAAATCAGTTACAAATCCTTTTGTCTCAAAGCCTATTCCGTCAGTAATTAGTGAGCTACACGGGCTTGCCCTCCGGTTCCATTTGCTTGGAATGCCTCTTTGCATTCTTTCACTCCAGGGCTGTGTTTGTTTTTGCCAGTGAAGTGTGTTTCTTTCAGAGAAGAGACAAAGGAGTCCTATGTTTTAACCCTATACACTAATCTGTATCTTTTCATTGCAGAATTTAGAACACTAATATTCAGGGCCATTATTGAAAGGTGTATAGATATTTTTGTCATTTTATTTTCTTGGTAAAGCTTGATAATTTTCTGCTCTTCAATGTCTTACTGTTACAGTGCAGGTGATTTGCATCTCAGGGATGTTTATCTTTCTCTTTGCTATGTAGAATTCCTTCCTGGATCTTCTGCAGTGCAGGCTTAATTTATCATGCAAGGTTTTCTTTCTCCTTCAGTTATGGTGGGTATGGTAACCTGAGTTTTCAGTTACTGCTTTCAGAGATTAATTAGGCCTATTAATTAAGTAGGCCATCCCATGGATAAGATCCGTTTATATAATGCCATATGTCCAGTACTTCTCAAAAGAAAGTATTTTAGAAATTTTGAATTTTTTGTATTTCTTTGAAAGTTTTAACAGCAGCCATCTTTTCTTCTCTATTCCTTTTCTGTCCTTGATTTTTCAAGACTGTAAAATAGAAAGCTGACTGAGATGTGTTCTTAAGCTGATATATCCTCTGCCCATGAGGAAAATCTCTCAAATCTCAATAACATGACTAATATTCTTCCTTCTCCTAGAAGAAGTCAGCATACCATCAGGCACACGTGGAATTGCATCCAGGCCCCTGAGCAGTCCTGTGGTCTAGTCATATAAACAGGGCCTAGGATCTAGACAGCAGAGGCTTCTAGAGAACCCAGGCAGCCACATTGAAACACACTGTAAACATGCTCTTGATATATCAGGTTCTTGGTCAGGATTACCATGAAGACCTTGACCTCCACAAGTGGAAACCAGAAAGGGTCCTGTGCTTGCTTTGAACGTGCTATTGATTTACTAGGTTGTACTACTGCACATCTATAGATGGTCTGCTACTCTGTCCATTAAACACACATGTTCAAAGACTCACACATTGCTGCATGACTCTCTGTAACAGATCTGTTTGATCCTTTTGGAGGTAAAACTTAAGTGCTACAGAAATGACAAATTTATGATTTTCTAACACAAATGTTAAACAACACTGGCCTGAATAATTTTTTTTGACCATTTCTCATGAATTTCAGATTCTTTCATTCAGAAGAGGTCTGAAGATGTATTCTCTTTTAGCTCTTTTTAAAATTCTTTTTCATAACTGTTCACACTGAACATATGTTACAAAAAGTGATTCCTTCACTATGTTTTATTTGATCACCTCATAGATCTTAGTATAATTGTGAGATGATTATAGGATTTTGGATATACCTGGAAAAAATCTGATTTGACTATTAGAAATCCTTAATAGAGTTTAGTAATGGGTAAAAGTAAAATATTCTATAAATTTATGAATCTCTAATTAGGATTATTTGAAATTTTATACATGAATATCTACTTTGACATCTAAAAGTTAAATATATTATTTCGTTTAGGTATGCCAAAAGCCTTACAGAACTGACCACAGGTCAATTACTCTTTTACTGGTTGATTATTTTTACAGAAAAAAATATTTATATGATTATAAACTATAAGGTAAAATTTTCTTGAGTATCTAATTGTAGCTTAAAGTTTGAAATTATTTTTTAAGTTTAATTGACACACCACCATTTTTCCAAAGGAAAAATTTTGCTATGTATTTGGAATCCTTAAGAAACAAAACCTATATTCACTTGCCATGAAGCCTGAGGACCTGAGTTCAATTCCTAGGACCAACATGATGGAGATGACTGATTATAACAAGTTGTCCTCTGACCTCCCACATACACATTATAATACACCAAACAGATAAATGTAATTTGAAAAACTCTTTAAAAAATATCAAACTCTTACAAAATAGTTGAATGAGATTGGATAGGCTAACATTCTGTAACAATGTAGGGTATCTGGAGTTAACCATAATTTATACACTTCTAAACAGTTCAATTTAAAGTGTTTTAATCATTAGGGGCACATGATACAGTGCACATGGAGGTCAGAAGATAGCTTTGTGAAGTTGGTTCTTTCCTTCTGCCTTAATGTGGGTTTCAAGAATCTAACTCAGGCATCAAGTTCTCGTCACCAGACATCCAGCATCTGTGCCTACTAAGCCTGCTCCTGTTACTCAAAATAGTGAAACAAACAGATTTGTAACATTTTCATCACATGAAGAATGAATAAATGTTTGAGGTCATAGGCATGTTAACTATTCTGATTTGATCATTATACACTATATTCACGTATGGATTATGACGCAGAATATACAATTGCTATGTGACAATGCTTCCAAAGGAAACAGATGTATCATTCAATAGGTACTCTTTCTCATTTTACAATGAGATTGTGAAAACTTAAGTGTTATTCCCAAGGACACACAGCTGATGTTTCAGCCAAAGTCTTCTGCTCCAAATACAGCCTTGGGACCTTTAAATGAGACATTATCTGTAACTAATATTGATTCCGAGAGAATATGTGGCTTAATATAACACTCGCAAGTTTAACAGCTTTGACACTGATAACTCTGGTGTGGTTGATAACAACATGTGTGGAGACCTGTATTCTGAGTATAATGGACAGAATAATGAAGGAGAAGGAAGAACACTGTGACTGTAGAAAGCAAACTTTACCAAGTGCAGTGAACTCCTTCCTGAAGGCCCAATCTATAAGACATATAGTAGTTGACTGCTATTCTGAATTGCTGCCCAGACCATCGCAAACTCGTGGATGTTTGGATTCTTATCTGTTCCTCCCAGAGCAGCTGTACCAAGTCGTCAACCACCCAGACTGTGCCTGTCTCTGTCCTTGATGTTATGGCCGCTGAGGTCAGGAGTCCAGCTTGAAAACAGCTCATCAATTACCCATTTATAGGTGGCTCTCAATGTTACACTCAACATCCCAATTTTATCTTATCTCCCTTTGATCATATAACAGTGTTTGAGCTTTATCAAAACCTGGGCATCACTGAGGACTTCTTTGGGCTACTATTAAAAAAATTAATTAGGTCATTCGGTCATTCATAAAAGTCACCCTGATAGCAATTTGGTCATTATGTAGCTAAATGAAACCACGAGCAATCCTAGTATAGCTAGGGAGCTACACCTAATATCTAAATTGAGCACTTAAGTTTTGTCCCTGTTTCTGTTTTAACAGCATGGCTCAGAAACTGGGACACTATCAGGTCAAAGGGAGAAAAAGCACATTAACATTTCTCCCTTCAGATTCCACCCCACCTGAGCTTAAAATGGGCAGTAGAATCCAATGCTGGGCTAAGATCCTGGTGTAAGCTTCAGAAAATTCCAACTTACCTTCTGGATTACAGTCTAGCCCCATCACTTAGTCACTTTGACCTACATTTTATGCAATCAGACAGTTTCTATGATCATTTCTCCCTTACAGACTCTGTGCCTCTCAAAATAATTGCTAGAAAAAGTATCTTCCCACTTTGACTGAAGTTCTGCTCTGTCCATTACACCCAAGTAGAATCAGAGTGCATCTTCAGGGCTGGAAGGTAGAGAGAGCATCAGGAAGGAGAGAATGAACTCAGGGTCAGTCAAGCTAGGCTGTGACTCCCTGTCTGTCCTGACAGTGGGGATTTCCCAGGCTCATCATTGGTTACTCTATTAAGGATTACAGTAAGTGTAGCTAACAATGGGTGAGTAGGACACAACAAAAAAGACTTGGTGCTGTTGGCAGTGAAGAGCTTCATAAAGAAACTGTTGGCTCCCCTTTGTCTGTGGTTAGGTGCCGATAAAAACCAGAAACATTTAGTTAATTACTCTCGAAACTCATTACTTTAAAATAAATTGGAGAACATAACACAGACTGTGTAATATGATTAAAGACATTAACTCATGGTCATTACCATTTTCAGGATGTTTATTGAGCTATGTGAAATGAAATGGTCATTTATAGAACTTCAACATTCCAGAAAATTCTGAGACCACCTAAGTAGTTTGACCATCTCTTTTCTGAGGACAAAAAAAGAGAAGGCCCTCCAGTATCTCCCATGAGGTACTGTGTGGGAGAGAGACTCAGTCCAGCCAAGTCACCGTCCCACAGCAAAGTTCCTTATATGTCTTAGGAGAAGATGAGTCAAGCTGTATGAAATCCATGAGAACAGCTTGTATTCACAGCAGAAATCTGAGGACTGGGAGAATATGGAGGCATAGAATTCAGTTTACTGGGTGCTAATGGTGAGTACCTACTGTTCCAGATATCAGATAACAAGTGGGGCATGGGGCCTGAGGGAATTTAGTCAAGGAGGTAACTCCAGTAGAGCCTGACTTGTGGTTTGCAGGCTGTGCCAAATTAGGATGTCTCCAAAAATCACAGACCAGGTAGGTTTTAAATTGTGGCGAGTCAATGAGGAAAGAGTATAAATTAAAAAGAAGCTAGCTTTGTCAACTTTCTGTGTCCTGTACCTCACACAGCTCCTACCCTCAGAACCCACACAGACTCACTGGGACTCTGAGGCTTGCTCATAGGAAGAGGTGTTAGCATTTTGTAGGTTTCAGTGATGCACTGGAGGCCAGGCACTTCTACGCTCCATCTCACTTGAGACAGGGTCAGATACTTGACACCCACTTTTAAAGGCTAAGGACCATAAATCAGAGTGTGAGGCCTAGGCTCCTCTGTAGAGTTTGTTGCAGACTATGCTTTGATTGTAAGACAAGAGTGAGATTTGGAGTAATTTGCTAATTACTGCATTAAATTACCGTAAGATTTCATATAAGCAAACATAATTATTAGCTGAACCTCCATACCGTGTAATTGTGGCATCACTTCACTAGTAGCAAGAATGCTGGGCTCTTACAAGGTCTTCCAGCCAAGTGTACTACTAAGGCCCAGCAGGCAGCATGCTGCTTTGAAGTGTCAAACCATCACAAAATTTACCTTAAGTGTATCTGCTCCCTACCTTCTGTGGAGAGAGAAGTGTGACTGATGGCCTTGGTATTAACTCGAGTATGGGTTTAGTTTTATGACCAGACATTGTCCCACTGCAGCTTGAGTTTGGGGACTACACTGTTTTACTGATACCAAATCATTTCATAAGTCACTGTGCAATAAAACTAAATATGCATGTTCCTTAACTTACGGCGGAGTTACACCCCTCTAAGGCCATCCCACATCAGAAATGTTGTAAGTCAGGATGCGTTTAATACTGCTGCCCTACCAAATAGCCAAACAGCCTATGTTGGGAGCAGAGCACACTGTGGAAGATCAAGGTTATCCCATGACTGAGTGTGTTGGGAGCTTGGGAGCTGTGACTCACTGTTGCTCCTAATATTGCAAGATTATCTTCCTCCTACCAGGACTGGAAAAGAGCAACCCCCCAAACTTAAAGTATGATTTCTGTTAAATATGTATCACTTTCTCACCATAACAAATCAAAATACTGTCAACAGAACCACTGTAAGGTTGGAGACTATCTGTATTCACCGGATAACAGTGAATTATCCTGGACAATTAATAAAAGCAATGTGGCAAAGTGAATACAGTTTAGTTTTAATATACCTAGAAACAGAACATCACAATGCCACCAGCTTCTCTGTCCCGTATAGCTAATGATTAAATAAAAATTTTAAATGGGCATGTGTTTATGGAATATTCGTTAGGATCTATTTAATTCTATTCATTAACACAATTTCTCAATTTCCTATTTTTCTTTAATGTATTTTCATAAAGGGGTAATAAATATATATTTCTGGCACACTCCACATTTAACATTAAATCAGAACCATAATAGGATCAGAAGAAAAGAGAATTGCAAAACGGTATGAATACTTCAGCCATACAAATGAGCAAGGCAGAAATGAGAGGCAGATAGAATAAATGGTCAGAGTGGATGTTGTTGCTAAACAATGGTTGTTCCTAACCAAAAGTTCTCAGTACTGCCTAAAAGAAATCATTGTCCAAAGAATTTTAACAGGGTCAAAACCTTGGCAAGGCCTCTTAAATTACCAACAGATAGTTTGGATTTATTTTGGAGTGGGATTTTTTTTTAAAGATTGTTTAAAAGTTTCATTGAATTTCCTCCCACATAGCATTTAACTTTTTGACATGTAATCAGCAAAAGGCATTTTGGAGTTAACCAAGTACTGTAAATGGAGAAGTTGACTGTGGAAGAAACGCATCAAGGAAAGGGACCCATGGCTTTTAATACTTTAACTCTGTGGGCAGGTTCCACTGAGCCACTAAGGGTGCTGGTCATCAGAGTTCACTCTCCTGGCACCTTTTTGGATGTGATGTTTCTCTCTATTTTGTTTTAAGGAAGAGAAGTGAGGAGGAGACACTATTATGGCATGTGTTCTGAATTAAAATCTGGGGAAGTGGGGTGTTTATTCTGAGAAAGAAACAGGGTGAGCAATCACGAGCACCAGGTCAAGAAGACAGTGCAGCTTGGAGCAATCCAGGCTGGTGAAAACAGAGATGGAAAAACAGGAGAGCATGGGTTTTTTAGTGTGACTTGCCCCCATAGGCTCATGTTTTTGGACCCCTGGTCCTCAGCTGAGGACATTGTCTTAGAAGATTGCGGAACGTTTAGAAGTCTCACTAGAGGAAGTGAGTCACTGAGGGCCAGCTTCCAGGATTTTAGTTCCTTTCCACTTCCTGTCTGTTCTCTGTTTCCAGGTTGCAGATGCGATATGATCAGCCATGTGCTCTGGCTGTCATACCTTCCCCGGCATGGTTAGCTGTGTCCCTTCAAACCAAAACAGACCCATTTTCCTTTCAACCAAAAAAAGAGAATAACAAAAGAGAGGGAGTCAGGGAAGCTGGAAGGGTTCCAACACAGTGCCACCAGAAGGCCTCAGGCAGTTCTCAATAAGCCTGTCAATTGTTAGGTACCTCCATTTTATTTTTGTGTATTTTTCCAGGTCTCACATCTTCACATAGAACACTGGTTCTCAACGTGAGCTGTGACCCCTTTGGGGCCCCCATATCAGATAGCCTGCTTATCCAACACTTATATTACAATTCATAACAGTAACAAAATTACAGTTATGAAGTAGCAATGAAATAATTGTGTAGTTGGGGGTCACCACAGCATGAGGAACTGTATTAAAGGGTCGAAGAATTAGGAAGGTTGAGAACCACTGACAGAGAACATTATAGCCTTGGATATTTTGCTATAGAAAACAGTGGGTTTGGGGATTTAGCTCAGTGGTAGAGTGCTTGCCTAGCAAGCACAAGGCCCTGGGTTCGATCCTCAGCTCCAAAAAAAAGAAAGAAAGAAAGAAAGAAAGAAAGAAAGAAAGAAAGAAATAAAAGAAAAGAAAACAGTGGGTCTTAAAACATGGATTCAAGTGTGATTGTACAGGTGGTGAATTTACAAAGGCCATGTGTGGAGAGAAACCACAGGAGGCTAAGAGTAAAACTGAGGGGGAGGGGGAGGATCAGAGTATACAAACACCCCAACAGGGTGTCTAGACAGGACGGCAAGGAAGACAAAAATGGACAGAAGAAACAGGACTGGTCAAGCAAGCCAAGATGGCTGATCCCTAAGAGAACCTCTTTAGTAGTGAGCATGATCAAGGAAAACCAGACCACAGGTCTGGTTGCACCAAGGATAACCATGTTGGCAAGCTGAAGTTCCTAGGACCCTGGTTTGGATAACAACCCTAATATCTTACTTAGAAAATGTTGGCAAGATGGAGAAGTCCTGGTAAAATGAGGCTCCCTAGAGGGGCTGACGTCACAGGTATGGAAAGTCAGAGTAGGTGATGAGTGGCACTTGCATTTCCTGGGAATCCCCTGCTCATGTCCACTGCACATGGGTCTCCTCTCCAGACAAGAAGAGTGGTATCGAGAAGGAACCTGCAGTCATATTTACAAAAGCTGAAAACTGAAAAAAACTGAGATCTGCAGTTTAGATTCTAAATCTCTTATCAAGCACAGACATTGCTAGGCGCATAGGGAAAAAGTCACAGCACTCTTGTCCTGTCTCCTCCTCCTCCTCACTTGGACTCTTGTAGCAGCAGAGGTTGCTGGACTAAGGGCCGGACTGCAATCACATCTAGCCATGTCTCGCCTCTGGTGGACAGGAAGAGTTGGCAGCAGTGAGGCTTGATTTAGGGAATATTTCAATGTGTCTCATTCAGTGTCCTCTCGTTGGGTCCTTTCTTTAAAAGCAGGGAAATAGGAAAGCTCATAGGAAACTGATGAACATGCCAGAGAGAAAGAAAGAGGGACTGAGGAGAAAGAGCAGGCTCTTGGTAAGGACACCCTGCTCTTCAGTGAAGGGATGGTGCTGTCCGAGCATGCTGAGATCTCCTTCCAAATCACAGCAAACAACACTGGTGTCTGTGGCTGTTGGAATCCCACAGCCAAGGCACCGAAGCCACTCTCTTCTACCACTCTGTCCCACTGTTTCTCTTCGGATTACAGGCATCTGGTTTTGAGCCGGCTCCTTAGAGACATAAACAGGATTACAGTCTATGATGGTTTTTCTCATTTCCTCCTATGTACGGTTTTAAGTTTCCATGACAGCTTTTCTGTTCCTTTCTTCAGGTGGCAAAGCTGAGCACCGGCATGTGAGTGACTGGGGCATGGACTTACAGTGAGAACATTTAAGAAATGGAACGTTCTATAATCAATGTTGTTTCATCTGCTACTACTAGTGGGGGATATCCCTACGGAGTCCCAACCCACTTTACCAGTACAAAGGAAGGATCAAGTTAAATATCTCTTTGAAGATTTGGGATCTTCTCCAGTCCTAGAGTCATCATTTAGATTATCATTCTGGTCATTGGTGACTTCAGTGTTGTGGGCCCTGGGACTAAAAAAGTGGATCGGAGCCAAAAGATACGGGTTTCAGGACCAGCTCTGCTTGGGAACTGAGATCCAAGGCTAGTCACTTTAAATCTAAATGTCAGATTCCTTCTCTGTAAAGTTGGATAAGACACCAAGCCACCTACACAGCAGGCTGGGAAAGATGACAGATATACTCTGTGGGAGCATTTCAATCAGCTCCATGCAACCTGTGACGACGGTAAGGAGCAATGGGGTGCACAGAGTCAACTTACCACACAGGGATTGGGCCAGATTGGGCCATGCAAGAGACTCCCAAGCCAAGGCTGAGGTCTTATCAATCACTTCTTTGCTCTACAAGTAAATTGTTAGGAAAACACAAATGAAGATTTCTATGCTGCTTTTCAGCTAGCTGTGGGAATCCTTGCACAACAGATAAAGAAATCCTGGCTTAGAAGTTGGTGAGTTCTTAGGTAGCTTTTCTCAGGCCTTGAAGCCCAGTGTTAACAAGAAGATTCACAGCTGAAATGAAAGCCAGCAAGGGCAGGCAGCTTCAAGTGTACTTTTTATCAAGACTCAAAAAGTCCATATGCATAGACAACAGGAAGAGGGTACCAGAAAGGCCCTCTAATGGAAGAAACCTGAATGAGATACAGGAAGGGTGGATGCTGGAAGGGGCCTGTGAATGCAAAAAGGGTCCCATGGATGCAGGAAGGGTCCTGTGGATACAGGAAGGGGCCTGTGAATGCAGGCAGGCCGACTCGATTTCAGCAATTTGGGCTAGGTTTGGAAGCTGTGGCTGACTGAGACAGTTACCAGGACTATGCTGGCAACCAGCTAAGTGCTGTTAGTGCCTGGATGGCTGATATCACAGAAAAGGTTCTGAGGAAGGTAGCCTGTCAGCATATGGCCCACTACGCCCCTATTACTGTACACTGTACAGGGAGAAAATGAGTTGCAAAGGCATCATGACCATACAGAGATTTGTTTTAAATTTCTTTACCTTATTCCTCTGTTTCTAGAAATGCCATGTTTGATTAGAAGCTTTAGAATCTAAACTTTAAACCTAAGGATCCCCCCCCCCATTATCCAGTCCCTATAAATATGACCACAAATTCTCACTTTCTCTGACCCTACCTGTCCTGAAAGCAGGCAGCACAATGTGCAGGTATGACCATGAGTGTGTCAGCAGGTAAGAGCAGGTCTGACCATACATCCTATCTGAAGGATCCCGCAGGACATCAGAAGTTGTTCAACACTAAGGTCTTCGTAGTTGGACAACAGTAATGAAGCTGAGGATGTTTGCAAGTTGGAAGTACTGTATAGCTACAGGGCCTTCTAGTACTTCAAAAGCTCACACTCAATATTGTAAATAAAATGTTTCTATTAAAGGCGGATTTAGAATCAGTTTTAAACCAATCAGAAGGGAGCTCTGTTTCTATGGAAACAACACATAATTGTGTCATATTTGCTCATTGCCCTTGTTCCCCATCTCCACGAGTCATTCTATGACACAGAGCACCCGAGATTTCTGCCGTGGGAATAATGAGGCCCTTTGGATAGTTTCTCCCTATTTTCAATGAGTTCCAAATCATTGTTAATTTACTCCAATCCATTCTAACATCTGCCAATTTCCCCTAAAATGGTATCTACATGTGCAATATGGGAAATTCATATTTTTCCTGTTAAGAACTCATCATCTTTTCCAGACATACCTGAATGAAACAGATTCCCATTCATGTCCTGCTCCCAGGGATGCTGGGAAAATCAGATGACGTCTGCAAGATGCAGCTTGCTCATGGAGAAATATGATATACTAATATCACATTTAACAGAACATTACTTTAACATACAGCAAGGAACTGTGGCCATCCACCTGTTTCAGATTGGCCCAAATCTTGCCCTGGGGACAACTCCTGGGAGCCTGTCACCTGCAACAGCTCATCTCTTCTTTAGGCACATGTAGATTTTGTGAATAGCAGGCAAATTTTGGATTTATCCATAATGCCAAGTTAGTAATACCATACTCCCTGAAATATATAGAATAGGATGCTAAGAAACTTCTTACAATACCCTGCTCTGTCTTTATTCCTGCTCTGCCTGTCTGCTCCATGACAAGTAGAGACTTCATTTCCCTGTGGGCAAAGACACGGGTTCATGGTGGAAATGCAAGCATCATTGAACTTCTTCCCAGATCTTACAGATTTTCTTAAGCCTGATCACCAACTTCTGCTTTCATGGGATTGTAACAATGATTCCAAACCTATCACATGAAAATACAATTTAGCTGTGATAAGAAACTGTGTAGATGGGAACCAGTGGCAACTCTACTTCCTGTGAAGGCTGATACAATAAGTTCAGAGTTGAATGATGGACTTTCATTATTCCATTGATAATAGTTTTTCATGGGAAATAACATTGTGTTGGCTACAATAATGTGGTTGTTATTATTGCTATCTAGGTTTCCTGAGTGTTGTACCTGTGGCTCTAAGTTAAGAAGAAACACTTCCCAGAAACAGGAAGAGCTCAGAGCAGAAGGAGGAAGATCCCTGAGATGAGTTAAAAATGGTATCTTGTTAAAAAGCTTCCCTAAGAAGAGGGAGAAGAAAGGATGCAAGCTGGATAGGAGAGGGTGCTGTGAAATGCTGACTTCTGTCCATGACAGGTCCTACACTCACCAACTCACTACAGCTATGGTTACCTACACAAGGATCACCAACTCACTGCAGCTATGGTTACCTACACAAGGATCACCAACTCACTGCAGCTATGGTTACCTACACAAGGATCACCAACTCACTGCAGCTATGGTTACCTACACAAGGCCTAAGGCCTGCGCAAGATCAGGCCAACACAGGTAGTCATTGCTGCAGCAGGCAGCACTAACTGGACCCAGTGGGTTACAGAAAGAAAAGCAGAATGTCTCTATTTCTTCAACTTAGAAACAAACAAGCACACTTAGCTTAGCCAAGTCTGTGGGTGGGAAAGCCCCATGACCCAAAGCTCCACGACCCCATGGTCAAGCAAGGTTTCTGTCCAGCACGTTTGTCTGTCCTCTGTTCTCTTAATTTTTCACCATCTTTCCTGAAATGGTAAATAATATCAATCCCCCCATCTCTCTGTCTTCATGTGTGTGTGTACACATGTATCTGTATGGCTCTCTATATGTGTATCTATGGATGTGTGTGTATGTATATGTGTCTATGTATATTTATGTGCGTATATGTCTGTATGTGTGTCTATATGTGTATATCTATGTGTGTGTATGTGTAACTATATGTGTGTATGACTTTGCGTGTGTGTCTATGTGTCTCTGTGTGTGTGTCTGTATGTGTGTATCTATGTGTGTATGTCTATGTGTGTGTTCATGTGTGTGTGTGTGTGTGTGTGTGTGTGTGTGTCTATGTGTGTGTGTTGCTATTTTGATGAAAGACATGTGAGTGATGGAGGGGATCGCGAGTGATAACTTCATTTCACACGTTCTCAGACTTGTTCCTGACGAGCTTTTCTTGACTTGCTTACCCTGTAAGCCTCTTTGACTCACTGTGTTGCTAGGGAAGTATTGCTATTATGGGTATTAAGGAGAAACGTCCTGTTTGTTTTTCTTGTCCTTGCTTGTTTTACTTTGGGCCCACTACACCATGTCTTAGAATTTACTGTGTTTTTATAAGGAAAGCTGAAGCTTTTGTCTTGTGTCTTTCTTCTGTTCTCATTGAAAGTGCTGGCTGGGGTGAGGGGCCCTGGCACCACTGGAAGGTATTGGTGACCTAGGAATAAGTCACCATGGCAGGGATATGATGTCAGGAAAAGGACCATGAGTGGCAGAGGCATTGCCAAAGGTTACTGTTTGGGCAATCTCCCAAGAAGGAATTCTAGGAAGGCCCTGCTGTGGTTTGGATATAGCTTGTCTCCCAAAGATTTGTTAACTGCAGACAGGGTCTTTAGCATAGTGGTGTTTTGGCACTGGGCCCTTTAAGAGGTGGACTCTAGTCTCCACCATCATGAATGAATTGATGCCTTGTCAGTTTCTGTAGGCATGGATTAGTTTCTGCAAGACAGAGTTGCTCTAAAAGGGCAAGGCTGAACCTGCCCCCTCTTACTGTTTTCCTTCCTCCCTCACACTGTGTGTTACTTTTCCTGGGGAGATGTGGACACACATCTGTTCACCCCAGATAGAACACCTGATTATAGATCAAAGAAATGATTCCACCCAACTTTAGCTTAGTGAACCAATGAATTAATTGGGGCTACTCATGGGAATGTGGGAGATTCAAATGCAGTTATATCACACACACAAAAACCCTCACCCAACATGGCTGCAAACTGTAGTTCCCCGCATTTATAGCCTGGAAAGTCTCCTCTCCCCAGAAATTGCTATTGCTGTGTGTCAATCTTTTAAGTTTCCAGAGTCTTCAGACTGGTGAGTTTTGTTTACTTCCTAAGCCTTGTAAGTTTTATTTACTTTCTGACACTTAGTAAGTCTCTGTAGTGGTTTGAAAGAGAAATGTCCCCCCTAGGTCCTTGCCTTTCAAATGCTTGGTACCTGGTTGGTGGCACTATTTGGGGAGGTTTAGGTGTTTCAGCCTTGAGAGAGGAAGTGCATCACTGGGGGTGGGCTTTGAGATTAAAAGCCTCACCTACTTCCTGTTCACTCTCTCTGTTTCCTGCTTGCAGCAAAGGATGTGAGTTCCTTTCACAGCAGTCACCTAAGACCATCAGAAAACAGAAATACATATGATTCATAACAGTAGCAAACTTACAGTTATGAAGTAGCAACAATGATAATTTTATAGTTGGGGTCACCACAGCATGAAGGATTGTGTTAAAGGATTGCAGTTTAGGAAGGTTGCAAACCACTGCTCCAGAGCGAGAGAACAGGATTTTCAAACTCCTGAGTCCTATCCATCTTGAATCACTATACTTGAGGAGGAATGTCACCAATGGAAATGTAGAGTATAGCTGGTGGCAAGGAGGTTTTCAAAATCTTGGGAATTATTAGAATGTGGAAAGAGAGATAGAAAGTTTGGCTCATAAAACAATTATTCTCAGCCTTCCCCTTCCCAAGGAATGAACAATGTTAAGAGGCCCAACTTTTGATTTGGATTTTAGATTTCAAATTTAATATGACATATTAATGAAAGCAATGTGTGGTATTCCCTCACATCACATTTCTCAGAACAGTGCAAGACTCAGTCATGAATAAATCGCCAGTGTACCCAGAACTCTAAAAGAAAGGAGGGCCAAAATCAAACCGGGGGAGAAGCAAATGAGTAGCACACCAAACAAAGCTGTTTAAATTTATGAAATAAATGGTACAGTTTGGGAGACACAGCAGAGCTGCCACCAAAGGCCCAGACTCTGTGAGAGAAAGAGGATGCACTCCTCTGCTCCATTCAGCACTGCAGGAAACCTCAGTGGGACAGAAGTTTCTGGAGCCGCATGGGAAGCTGAAAGGCAGGGAAGCAGAAGCAAGTGTTCTGGGTTTCGGGCACTGGTCATTGTCCACATCTCTCTTGGTGACTGAAGGTCACTCCATGTCATGGCAGAGTGGCCTTTGGAACATGCCTAGCTAAGGTCTACTTCTGATAAGTGTGAGCCCAAGTGAGCTGAGAAACTTGCTTCTCCATGAGGATTAACATCAGCAGCTTGATTTTAGACCAAGTTCTGTGCTTTAAAAAATGTCTGTGCTTACCATAAAGGGTCAACTGCATTTCTATAATGATAAAAACAAAAAACATTGCTGAGAAAAATGAAAACAGCCACAGTATCATGCAATTCTCCCTGAAGTCTAGGTGAATGGAGTTGAGCGCTCCATAGCGGCTTTTGTAGGGAGGGCACTGTTTATCACATGTTTGTGTGTGACAGATTGAGTGTCTAACAGATATTGATGAATGAATGAATGAATGAATGAATGAACGAATGAACAACAGTGCTTCAGGGCACTTACTTATATATCAAATGGACTAATATTGGAACTGAGGCTCTTAGAAGTTTCAATAAGTCCCCTCATCTGATGAATATCACAAATAGAATTCAAACCCAAATCCTTTTGTGATGGAGAGACCCAAAGCAACACTGGGAAGAATTACCACAGTTTTTTTAAATAAAGCCACTGGTGAAGCTATCTCATTTTTCTCCTTGAGTCCCCAAGTGTCAAATAATCCCTTCATTCATTTTCTCACGTTACTCATCCCTTTAATCCTTAGGATTCTGGTTGAGATCAGTGGAACTTTCCTCCCAAACAGCTTTTAATGCCATAAAGAACAGGGGATGCTAATCCAACCTTCTGATCTTTTTTTAAAACTCCAGACAGAAAAGAATATTGGCCCCAGTGGTAAAAACCCAGACAGCTCCAGTTTTGATGGGACAGCTACCAACAAGTTCAGATGCTTCCCTGAACTTGTCCAAACCTTGGGCGGTCTCCTGCTTTTCCGGAGGGAACATGCTTGGTGGATGATGCACCAAGTTTGAAACACATGGAGAATGCCTTCCTCAGGGACTCATGGGTCTTGTATGAGGTTAAGTCCCAATTGTACATCAGGCTGCCATGAAATCTGAACCATGCAGAAAGCATGTATTAACGAGGTCTGTTGATAGTCTCTGTTTAGCGTAGACTGACTATGTGACAGACTCCATGCCCTATGCTTCATCTGTGTTGCCACATTTAGTCTTTACAAGGAGCCAGCTGGGCACTAAAGCCAAGAGGGATGAAGTAATATGCCCCCATTTGCATGGCTTAGAGCTGCTGGAGTTTGAACCAACCCTCTACCTTCAAAATGAATGCATCTTATCACTACACAGTATCTCTTGACAAGCCCAGGAAGATCTGAGCAAATAAGACCTTTGTAAGTGGATTGGCATCCCAGCATTCTCAACTGTCTGTTCCAGAAGTGCTGACAATGGAGGCAGTGGTACTGGTAGGCATTGCTGGCTCTCATTTGGCCAAGCATGGGTGTGGCAACCCAGCTGCTGGATGGAGCTTTGGGTCAAGGAATATGAATTCATAATCCCTAAGGAAAAGTAAACCATCCTCTGGCTGAAAATTCCAAGAAGCCCATCAGGGAAAAAAAAGTCTCGACAGGAAAACCAAAGTGGAAATTCATGGAAGATTTCAGAAACCAAATAAATCAAGAAGAAATTGATGTGCAAGTCAATTCCACAAACACTAGAATCTCTCAGAATTATCAGAAGTCCCCATAACTTGGGCCTGTCTGAAAGGACAGTCCCTTCACTAGAATTTAAGTTTGAATATTTACTTTGGCGTCTGCTTTCTAAATGACTTGTTCTAATCAAAATGCTTTGATGCAATTCACAAGAGAGATAATGGTAGGATTGAAAAACCAGAGTAATACATTGGTTTAGAACAACTGTGAGCACAAACGTAAATCTTTGGATATGCTATAGGGTTACCGTAAAGTAATGGGACAGGGAACTTCAATCTTATCGGAGAAGGAGCTCTGGGTTTTAGATTGGGTGCAAGTGTATTCTAACATTGCCTCTGTAAGAGTACATTTCCCCCATGCTTCAATCTGCCTGTAGCCAGTTTGACATCTAGAATGCCACTTGGGGAGGGGTCTTTTTAATACCCCATACCTTGTAAGTCAGTAATGCCAGTATTTTCCTGAGTTTAAACAGTATTTATAGGACTCAGGCCACATGCTTTTTCTCTAAGTCAATGTGTTGCCTTTCTGTTTTCTGGAAACTATTTAAACAGATCTGTGTACATTTAGACATCCTATTAAAATCGCCTAACCTAAGTTAGCCATTATCTTTTTGAAGTCCATAGCAGTAATAAATGATGCCAGTTAATGTTTATTAAAATGTCTTATTTACTAAAATATTACCATATGTCAGATATTCTTAGGTGGAACAGGGTTGGAAGCTCAGCCACGCTATTTGACCACCTGCATGACCACAGACAAGTTACCTATCTCTCAAATCTCTAGTTTGCTTATCTACATACAAACTGGAAATGGTATTGGTTTGTGCATATGACTTAGTGGGAGAGCATATATTGTGTGTGTTGGCTAAGGTGGCCACCACAAAATACCACAGAGTGCGGGGCTCAAGAAACAGAACTTTTGTGCAGGGTAGTGATGGCACACACCTTTGATCCCAGCATTCAGGAGGCAGAGGCAGGTGGATCTCTGTGAGTTGGTGGCTAACCTGATCTACAGAGCTAGTTCCAGGACTGCTAAGAGATATCCTGCCTCAAACAAAACAAAACAAAAACAAAAACAACAACAGCAAAAAGAAACAGAGATTTTATTTTCTCCTAACTCTGAAGTTTAGAAATCCAAAACCAAGATGTTGAGAGAATCAGTTTTCTTTCTTTATTTTTTCTTTTATTGTTTGTTTGGTTTTGGGTTTTTTTTTTGTGTGTTTTGATTGTTTTAGATGTAAGGTCTTACTACAAAGCCCAACTGGCTTGGAACTTATTACATAGCCAAGGCTATCCCCAAACTCATGATGAGTCAGCTTCACCCTTCTGAGTGCTAGGGTTCCAGGCATGAGCCACTGTGACGATGTCATGTGATGCCTTTTTCTCCATGTTTTCTCATAATCTTTTCTCTGTGCATGCTGTATCCTCATCTCCTCTTCTTTTCAGAACATGAGACCTCATCATGGTCACTGACTTCTAGAAGGTAAGATTTAGTTCAGGATGCACTGCCCCACAAGGATTAAAATATTCAGATCCATAAAACAGGGTGGGGCATACCAGTGCATTCAATCATTTCTTTAAAGTCCTGCCTCCATCTTTTAAACAGCTTCATTGCTAAACCAACTCCTAATGACTTATCCTCATGCCCATAGCCCAGTGCATCTCTCAATCCTCATCAGAGAAGCTTCTCTCTTCAATGGATGGCGATTAATACAGAGACTACAACTGGTCCAGGTGCTGAGAATCAGAGCTTGGAATGCTCAACTCTGTGACATCAGTGTCACACCTCCTCCCCACAAGGCTTGGGAATCCTTTCAGAAGACAGAGCTGAAAGAACAGAGGCATCAAAGGCAGTGGATGCCCACAAGGGACCACATAGTCCCATCCCTAACTGAGGAGCATTTGGTAACTGATAACTGTTGGGAGAGGTGGAGTCGGTGTTCTTTAAGGATGTGGCCCCTGACAGACAGGTTGACCATGCTCCAGTGGAAGGCCACTCATCCAAGAGTGTGTGAGTAGCAGAAATCGAGCTTGATGGGTTTAAAAGAAGAAGAAGAGGAGTACACAAAGCTGGGTGGGTAGGGAAGGGGTGTAGATCTGGGAGAAGTTGTGGGAGGGAGTGACTATGATCAAAATACATCACATGAAATTCTCAAAGAACCAATAAAGAAAATAGTAACAAATAATAGTGTTCCACCTCTGGGGGCTGGAGAGATGGCTCAGCAGCTAAGAGAACTGGCTGCTCTTCCAAAGGACCTGGATTCAGTTCCCAGCAACCACATGGTGGTTCACAACCATCTCTACTAAGATCTCTTATGGCATAAAGGCATGCATGCTGCCAGAGCACTCATGCACATAAAATACATGAATAAATCTTAAAAACATAATGTTCCACCTCAAAATACACATTCTGAGTTACTTGGGGATAGGACTTCCCTATATGAATTTTGGAGGGGAATACAATCCAGCCCTTATCCTATGTGAAATGCCCAGAAAACAGTTCACTCTTAGCAAATGCTTATTCTCCCTCCTGATCCACATCTAGGGTCAGCTTTCCTCCCCAAGTCAAACTAGAACACCAGAGAAGACTAGAAAATGCTGCATCTGTTTTGGACCTGGAGCCTGCTTTGGAGCAATGGTTCCATGCAGACGTCCTTCTTTCTGGAAAGCTTGCTAGAGTCCTAGCATGCTAACACACTACTCCACACATCGTAAAGATGCACATCTATGGAATGGATGATGCTCTCTGCAGGTCCAGCCTGGCATTGTCTTTCTATAGACATTCAGGAGAACACACTGCTGAAGAATACAGAGGACCCCCAACTGGCCCCTTTGTAACGTATCCTCAAGTGCTTAGGGATTTGGAGCAAGACTCTTAGTCATGTGGACATATCTGTGCAACAACTGTTGGCAGAACTGACGAACTGGTGAAATTACAATGTTCTTACTGGCATGTCTGCATCAACTTCTCACCAGGAACAAGGACAACAACTGGGACAGATGGTGACAAGAACACACATTTGAGATGCTGGGTCTGGAGCAGCCCGAGGCCATGGCGATGCTTCCTGGAGGCTGCATTCCCACCTTTTGTGTGACCTATGGCAGCCTGCTTTTTCCTCCCAGTTGGGAGAGAGATGCTTTCTGGTGTCTCTTTGGACTTGCTCAGGCCTGAGGGCAGGGCCTTGAGTTTTTGGTGACCTGTCAGCTACACTGAGCAGTGCTGGCTAAGTCCTGCACAGCATTGTCCCTGATTAGCAGAGGACAAACATTGGAGCTCCCAAAAAATAATTAAGTCTTTGGACCTCTTTCCACAAACACAAATCTGTGTGAGGTTTTCTGGAACAAACTCTGTAGATTATGTTCCAAAGGCCAAGAGGCAAAAACACTGGTCACTCATGCATGTTCTCTCCATAAATAGCTCAGTAAGTTTCTGGTGCAATGAGACAGTGTGAAACTGCACAGTGGCTTTAAGGGGCACAGACCAAAAAAGACAATAACAGACAGATGAGGAAAGTCAAATCACACTCTGCTAGACACTTCATTTTATAACTTCAGGCTTCAATTTTGCTCAGCATCAAAGCTAGTTAACGACGGTGTGCACAAAGTTATCCACTTGGCCAAAGCAGCTTAGGGGGGCTTTCTGTGCAGACCCCTGAGCAAGGCTGGTAGCAAAGGACAAATAAAATGGTACAAATGAGAACAACTGCCTTGGGAGCCTCTGTAGCGATTAGCTTAGACATCCAGTAGATTGATGGAGAAAGAAAAGGTGGCACATATACACCCCAGAATTCTCTTCAGATGTGAAGAACAGAATTATGGTGTTTGCAGGCCAAGGATGGAAGCAAGAAGGACTCATAATGAGAGGTATGGCCTGTTTTCTCTCATATGTGCAATCTGTAATGTGTCTATGTATATGTGTGTGTGCATGTGTGTATACATGTGTGTATATTTGTGTGTGTGTGCATGTGTGTATATTTGTGTGCATGTGTGTTTGTATATATATGTGTGTATGCATGTGTGTATTTTTATGTGTGTGCATGTGTGTATGTGTGTGTGTGTGTGTATAGGACATGACAGCGGAAAGAAGTCCATGAGAAGGAAGAAGAGGTCTAAGTGGGAGAGGAAGGACAATGGGGAGGTAATGGAAAACATGAGTCACACAAGCAGAAGGGGTACCATTTGGGGTGATGAAGAGGAAGAAGAGGAAGGAAGAGGGTACAGGGGAAGGCAATGGACAGGTGACAATAAAAACAAAATATAATAAATGTATGTGAAAAAAATCAAACAAAATTGATTACTCTGCTAAACAAAGGTTGTAGGCAGGAGCTGGGAAGCTACCTCAGTGACTGAGAGCACTTGCTGCTCTTGCAGAAGACCTGAGTTTGGTTCCCAGCTCCCACATCAAACTGCTCATAACCACCAATAACTCCAGCTCCAGGGCTCCAGCGCCCCCTTCTGACCTCTGTAGGCACTGCATGTGCATAGTGTACACATAAGGGAGCAAGCATGCGTACAAACACATAAATTTAATTTTTTTTAGTTAAAAAACAAAACAGCAAGCCCCTTCCTTGTAAAACATTCTTTATAAATGTTCATTGACTAATTGGAGAAAGAGCAAGTGTTGGTCTTGGACATTTTTAAATGTATGTATTCAAATCACTTAAATAATATTGGAAATATTTTTTAAAACACTTTCTGCCACTGGAATACTGAACAACAGAGGTCCAAGGACCTGGGATAGAAGAATCAGCACAGATGACATGCCAGCTCCACCCTGGCTCAGGAGGGCCCTTATAGACACCCACAAATGTAAATGAAGCTCCCAGGAGCCTCTGGGACCTCCAAAGTGTAAACAGAGGAGGGGTCACATGTTAGTTGGCCTAGGGAAAAGCCACAAAGGGGAGGATTTGTCTGTTGCATAGAAACTGTAGGAGAGGACCTGGGAATATCTTACAGACGTGTTATCATGTGGGAAGCCTGAGTGGTTTCAGTGGTTGCTGGAAGTGAGCTCCCATTAGTTACGCTGAGTTCAACTCGAGCTTCAGACATAATAGGCAACTGCGTACTCCACTTTTGGTCCTCACAACCCCACGGGTCAGGGCCTGGATGGAATTTTGCCACAGGATTTCACATCAAGCCTTAGAAAACTGTGCAGTTAAATTTCTGGAAGGCAAGCTACATGAAGGAACAGAATTTTCTTTATCTAATTTTGACAGATCCTGAATTTTGTAAAGGGAACACAGTGCTTTTTGTCTCAAAAGGGATGTTTTGTGACTGAAATTGGCTGATAGTATCATCCACATCCATCTCAAGTGCAAGGTTGGGAACTGGGTAGATTATTATCATTAATAGAAATAGAGTCTTTTTAAGCTAATGCACTGGTCCCCCTTCGAGGGCGGGCATACGGTTTCTGTGACATTGTAGCTCTCTCTAACAAAGGCAGCCAACGGCAGTCAGTACTTCAAAAACTCCAGGACTAACAACTATAGTTGACAGGTCAGAACCAACATTGGTCTTCAGTAAGATGTTGAACATCTTAGGGAACCAGGCACACCCACACTAGAATGAAGAACTGTCCCACACCCAGAGAAAATCACAGATGCATGCTTTCAACAATTGTGATAAAAATAAAGTGAGGGGCAGTGGAGACAGCAGGGCAGAGAAAATGGGGATGGGTAAGATGGCAGGCAGGAGACAGACCAAAACAAGCTTAACAACAACAGTACATGAACACACATTCCCTACTCTGGGTACAGTCCAGCATAGCCTAGGCACCCAGGTCTGGGCACTCAGCACTGGGACTTCACATCCTTGTCCCAGCCCATGAGCAAAGGAGGGAGGCTCTGGCCAAAGTACTTTAAACTTTGGGTTCATAGTGTGGGAGTTCCTATTTGTATCCTCTTCAGTGACAAGGAATGTGATCTCATCTACGATGATGGAAATAATAAAACATCTCAGAAAAGAAAGGGGCTCCTGATGATGCAGAGGCTTGTATGTCATCCAAAGTCTGAAGAAAGCAACAGGGCTTTGGAACACTAAAATCTTGTTTGCTCACATGCCTCTGAGTAATTTAAGGAGGGGGAAAAACGCTCAGAAAATTATTGATTAGATGCCAATTCACACAGCTCTCTTTGTCTGCTTTTTATTATCAGTATTTCTTTAAAAGGCTAGTAGATCCCGGTCTTGACAAGCATGAAGCCAGGAGGTGGGCTTGCATCCAGTGTTTTCATTTTCTCAGGCCTCTAGGGGCAATGATTGGATCCTAATACCAAGTGCACAAACCCCACTCACTGTGCAAACTCTCCAAGAGGGCTCCCCGCACAAGCAGGAGAGAGGAGAAGCTGCATTGGAAAGGTTGTAAAAGGAAGGGGGCGCTTTGGGTTTCTTGGGGCTGGCTGATGAGGGAGGAGTCGACTTTATTCCGAACAGTTCTCAATCTGTCCTCCCTTGGGGAAGGGAAACCTGAGAAGATTTCACTGATTTAATTCCTTTTCTAAGAATAGCTGAACTCGGGGTGGTGAGGAGCTAGCAAAATCAACCACTGAGCTTGCATCTGCAAAGTGAGCAAAGTGGCTGGAGCTTAGGTCACAGTTGGGAGAGCCGATGCTCTTTCCCGCATCTCATAAACTATAAATGAACTTTGGTGAATCAAGCCTATCAGCAGATGCTTTTCCACAGGTCACATGACCTCAAACAAAGAGCAAGGAGCCAAACAGGATGCAAAGGTGCTTCCGGCCGTAACTTCAGGGTGACACGTTTGAGGTGTCGCCCAGATCGGCATGCTCTGGGCACGCGTCCTTAGATTGGTTCACGATCACACCTTCCTACTCATCAACTGCATCTGTGTGCTCTGCAGCCCCGGCCCGAGATGCAGTAGTGCAGTCTTCTTCCCTTACAGAGGATCCAGTCCACATCGCCCAGGAAGTCAATCTCAGGAAAGGGAGGCCGATGTGCTGAGCACCTGGTCTCTGGCTTGTGGTGATATTCGAAAGATTTTACAAACTCGAGGAAGAGGAGCCTAGTGAAAGGAAGTAGTTACTAGGGACGAAGAGTCTTGAGGCTGTTTTGTTGCAGTTGCTGCCCCTCTCTCTTTCTCTCTCTGTTTCCTATGATCTTTGAGGAACTGTCCACACGCTGTCACTTCATGATGTCCTCTGCCCAAGCGCACAGAGTCTCTGAGAGTGGGAACAGAGCAAATTTTCTTCCCTCAGGTTGTTTCTTGTCAGACATTTGCAGCAGAGTGCAAAGAATATTTAACAGATTCATTAAATAAAATACCTGGGGCTGGAGAGGTGGCTCAGAGGTTAAGAGCACTGGTTGTTCTTCTAGAGGTCCTGAGTTCAATTCCCAGCAACCACATGGTGGCTCACAGCCATCTGTAATGAGACCTGGTGCCCCCTTCTGGCATGCAGGCATACATGCAGGCAGAACACTGTATACAGGATAAATAAAATAAATCTTTGAAAGAAAAACCAAAAACTTTCAGTCAGGTCCTGTGACATAGGCCTGTAATCTCAACTACTTAAGAGGCTGAGGCAGACAGATCACAAGTTCTTGGGCAACTTAGCAAGGCTGTGTCTCAAATAAAAAGTAAAAAGAGAGATGGGCGTATAGCTCAGTGGTAGAGTACTTGTCAAGCATAGGTGAAGCCCTGGGTTCCAGCTTTACACTCTCTCTCTCTCTCTCTCTCTCTCTCTCTCTCTCTCTCTCTCTCTCTTTCTCTCTCTCTCTGTGTGTGTGTGTGTGTGTAGAGGGGGGGCAGGATAAAGACAGATCAATGCTTATGTAGTAACATTCAGAACATAGCCTCTAGCAAAATTACTGAGTAGAAATGGCAATGTTTATGGTCCAGGTATTAAAAGAGCAACTTATAAATCAGCTGTTAGCTCATGATATATATCCACATTGTTTGTATTTGGGCACATGCCTGTTCCAAAATCCCTGGGAGCCATGCACAATAAATAACGCTGCTTAGTCTCATGAAGGTTAGGTGAGGCAAGCAATAAAAACCAGTCTTTCCCACTCCATTCTGTTCCATTCTGTTAGTAGAAATGCCATGGTAATGAGTTGTCTGTTACTGTAACATCAGTGAGATAACAAACTCATAGAGAGGGGATGATTTTTAGCTCACAGTTTCAAAGACTCCATCCCATGAAGGCTGCCCCTGTTGCTTTGGGCCTATGTGGAGGAAACACCTCAGGACAAGAGTGTATGACAGAGAAAAACCATCATCTCATGGCTGGGATGGGGAAGAAGAAGTCAGAGGGGCCAAGGCTTCCACTTACCCCTCAGGGGACACTTACTAGGCTCTACCAAAAATTTATACCACTCAAGAATGCCAAGGGACCAAACCTTTAATATATGGGCCTTCTTGGGGGCATTTATGATCTAAACTATAACAGATGTCACAGACAGCCACCCCAAGAATATCTCACACTTTCTCTGTGTCATGTGTGTGTGTGTGTGTGTGTGTGTGTGTGTGTGTATGTGCGCGTGCGCGCATGGTTTGGGGATCAAATCCAGGGCCATGTGCACACTCAGCATGTATTCTTTCATTGAGTCACCCTCCCCCTCCCCAAATACACTCATTCTAAAGGAAAGCCACACATAATCAAGCCTTAGCTTGTAGCAAAGTCGAGTTATAAAACACAGATCTTATTGTCCTTTATTATTCTGCATAGTCCACTGTGTTTTCCCCTTGGCTCTTAAAACCAGAGTGCTTAGCCCGACTCTCACCCTTTGCCACTCAATGAAATGCATATGTTTTTAAAGGCTGATCTAGAGTTCGGAGAGGCAGTCAACATGTTTAAATGGTGTTCAGACTATCATGCCAACTACTAACTCTGTCTGTTCAAATGCTTTATGCCGCTTGCTCCCTGTCACTCACTCATGCTCTGAGGACTAGCCTCCCCTGCTCCAGACAGCAGAGCCCCATCAGATGGGGCTGGCTTCAGGAGCAGCCAGATTCAGAGTGAGTTTCTTCTTCTGGAAACTGTTCAGCATTTGACCAAGCTCTTCTGGGAGGCCCTAGACCATTCAGTTCCCCCGTCAGCATTCCAAAGCCTCTTAGAAGACACAGAGCACACCAGCCATAGCCACCTGCAATGGCGCCCTCCTCCTCCTCCATTTCCTCCTCTTTCTCCCTCCTCTTCATATCCTCATTCTCCCTTTCCTCCTCCTCTTTTTTTTGTTTTGTTTTTCACTTTCTGTTTTTGTGAGATAGCGTTTTACTATACACTCTGTAGACCAGGCTATCCTGGAGCATGCTATTGTAGCCCAGTGTGACCTCAAATTCATAATCTTTCTGCCTCCACCTCCCAAGTGTTAAGATTGCAAGTGTGTACCCACACCAAGCCGTAATGGTTTTCATATGAAGTATGTATACTTCTTCTTAAGGCCAATTAAGTAGACCCAATGCAGATCTGTCATCTTCTATGCAGACACCTTGACTGGATGACAAGACACCATTAAACAGCTAGAGCTTACCCTGCTCTAGTGATGAGTTTCAAAAGGAAAGGAGAATTCTGGAGTAGTCCCCAGTTGCCCCCAGTTCTTGTCATTGTGCTATATTCTCAGAAGCAACTAAGTGTTTCTCATTAAGGAAAAGTCGGTTACTTAGAATGAGAGAAACAGTCAAACAGCCTGGTGGTTAAAAATCAAAAATAATTTTATTGTGTATCTTAGATCCCTCAGAGTAGATATATATGAGTTCACTGACTAGTCAGACTCCTCTTAACTCTGTCTGGAAGGCAGTGTTCTGTTAGTTCTAATATATGTATGTCAGCCATAAGGGGCATCTAATAGTACAAGACAATAAAATCTGTTCATGTTTTCTGTTTGGGGGAAATCCTGCACGGGTGGATTAGAGTCATAAAAATTTCTAATGTGTTTTCTTGTGGCTCTGGGCCATCACATAGGCGCTGTGTAGTGGTCCTATTTGCAGTCTGTAATCACAAACAAATGTATTTCACAAGCAGATGAGCTGTTACATGAGAAAGTGTGAGAGGTGAGAGTCTGAGCCCTGGTGTGTCGGCCCTGGAGCAGGTCCCTGCACAGATGAGGACCCCAGAAGCCATGCAAATAAAATGACAATGTGCCTGGGGGGGGATGCCAAGACGGGTGAGATCACTTCCAATGGACATTCAGCTTCCCTCCTCTGGGTGGGAAATTAGAAAAGGCTTTAGACTAAAGTGTTGTCTGGAGTAGAGAGGAAGTGGGAGCTGGGGGTCAGGTAGGGTGAAGTCTGGGAAACTCCATAAGGAGGAGACATGTGACATCAGTGGATATTCCAGAACAGAGGATGACCAGGAGCAATCCTGGAGCCAGCCTTGTATCAGTGACATGTGGAACACAAGGGTGCTCGAGGAGGCAGGTGTCAGTGTCCCGTCCAGGTGTGTTGACAGGTCTAGTTTAGAAGGATGAGATGTTGCCTTAAGAGACCAAGCACTCTCCTGCCCAGATAAAGGAATCCTCCTGAAACATCATGTGTTTTGTTTTAGCCTCTAACCAGAAATGTTCGGCTTATAAACAGTGACCTTCCTCTAAGGGAGTTTCTTTGGGAAAACAGGACTATCTTCAGAATCTTCAGGATAGAAAGAGTCATCTATAGGCTCGGTGCAGACAGATACAGAACCAGGTTGTGGGGTGGAGATGCCTAAGTTAAAATTCCTGCCTCCACCTCCTCCTCCCTCATTGTGAGCAAGTTACCTCTACTTGACAAACTTGTTTTCCCATCTGAGAGTTTATTCTATGGTAAAAATAAATCCAACAATGTCTTCACAACCTTTCACCAACAACGTCCAGTTCTTCTCTCTCCAACAAAAACTCCCCTTTTGAGTTGTAGATACAAACTCACTATCCATGTCCTGAAAGCTTTTTAAAATCAAATGTCCACAACTGAACTCATCATTTTAAAGACTGCTCCCATCACAAGTCTCTTTTCTAGTCAACTGAAGGCAGTGACATGTTAACAGGATTTGGAGATGTCGCCTTGGCTTTTCCCCTCAGTCCCAGTCCCAGCTCTCACATCAGATACATAACTGTTTTGAGTCCACTTCTTTCATCTTTTCTAGTTAACCCCACCCCCAGCTCAGGCATCGCATCTGTCTATTTCACTAACCATGTCTTTAACCACGGGTCCTTCTCCCCACTGTTCCCCACACCATCCAGAGAGATCTTTGGTTTGTTGTTGTTTTGGTTTTTCAAGACAGGGTTTCTTGGTGTAGCTTTGCACCTTTCCTGGATCTTGCTCTGTAGCCCAGGCTGGCCTTGAACTCACAGAGATCCACCTGCCTCTGCCTTCTGAGTGCTGGGATTAAAGGTGTGTGCCACCACTGCCCGGCCAGAGAGATCTTTGGAAAGAGCAAGTTAGCCGGGTTTGCTCCTATAATAGTTAATTCCTAGTGTCAACTTTGATTTGGAATCACCCAGGAGTCCCTCTGGGCGAGTCTGTGAGGAGGGAGGATCAATGCTGAACATAGGTGGTGGCCATCCAGTTGCCTTGGGTCCCTGACTTAAGAAGAACCAGCGCTACCTCTCTCTCCTTTCCTGACTGAGCACTGCAGGACCAGTTGCCTCAGTCCTCTCTCCTCTCCTTTCACTGCCATGACAGACCCTCAAGCTGGGAGCCAAATGACCTCTTCCTTCTGGAAGTTGCTTTCATTGAATATTTGTCAGAGCAACGAGAAAGGTCATTTAAAAAACTCAACTTCCCAGATCAAATGCCTTCCCACTGCCCAGCTTACAGTACACTCTTTACCTGGCCCTTCCTTAAATTCTGCCTCATGAGCTCTGGTTCCCACAGCTCCTGCTGCTAAACCTCTCTCCACACGGAGCTGTATTGACTACCTCTCATCTCTATTCTGCGTAGACTCTGTCCTCTGTGTCTGGAATCAGCTCTTCCCCCCATCTCCTTCATCTTTCTTGACTAGTTACTACTTACCCTCTCATTCCAAATTAGACATACCCCCTCTCCCCCACCAAGCATTGTCTGTGCCCTGTGATCCAACAGGCACCTCCCCTACATGCTGTGATAATCTTCCCATCCCTCATACACAGGCCTCCTCACACTGGACTTGCCAGTTTCTTCCACTGGACAGCAGACATGTTGAAAGAACCAGGAGCTATAGTATTTAGACAAATGCTGTTTCCCAGGGAAGACAGACTCAGAAAAGTCAGGATGTAACTTAACGAGGTGGAAGGCGACAATAAGAGCATGGTCATGAGATGGTATCCAGCCTGTATACTGCTGGCCCTTGGGAATTGCAGAGAGCTTGCCTTTGTTCTTCTTGGCTGCCCCTGCTTTGTTTTTCTTTAGATTCAGTGTCTGACTTATACCAGCTCTTCTACTTGAGAAACTCGTCATTTCTTTCTGGACTGATTCGTTAGACATGAATTTCTTTCTAATTTTGTCTCAGAAGGTTTTTAGTTTTCACTTGAAAAGTAGGACTAGTTTTTAGAGCAGTTTGGGGTTTAAAGGAAAATTGAGCAAAAAAAGAAAAGTTGTCATGAAATCCAGCCCCCTCCCCTCCATGGTTCTGTTATTAGTATCTTGCATTCTGTGGTACATGGGCTACAACTGCTACACACCCAAGTAGAAATATTATTATTAACAAACTCAACAGGAGTCTCCAGAGCAAGACTAGCTATGGGAAAGGGTAGACTCAATTCAGATAGCTGCCTATTAAAGAATAAGGTGGAGTGATAAAGACTCCCAGTGTCAACAAGTCTCTTTATGTGCACCTGTACACAAAGATGTGCCTACACAGGAGAACACACACACACACACACACACACACACACACACACACACACAAATGAATGAATGAATGAATGAATGAATGAATGCAGCTCCCCCACTCCCAATCAAACCAATAGACAGACAGACTACTGGCAAATATATGTTATCTGAAAAGGCTGCACGTGGCCTAAGTGGCCACACATTTTCACACCTGCTCCAGTGAGCAGTTTGGTCACTGTTTGGACGTTTCACTACATACAGGATGTGGTGACATCTCATTATGTCTCAGGGTGTGCTCCAATCTCCATTTCCCTGTCCCATGCTTACTTCTTTACATTTTCTTTAGTAAGTGTCTGTGCCTGTCTTTTTTCTACTTTTTAATTCAGGTGCTTGTTTTTTTGTTAAGTGTTCTTTGTGTTCTTTGGATACTGGTCCTCCACCATGTCATGCAAGTACTCAACACTTTAAATATTTCCCTCTCCTCCATTCTTGCCTGAATGATTTCTGACTAGAAAGCCAACCAAAGTTTTACTTTCATTTCTCTCTGGAGATATGTTGTTTTGTTTCTCTAGCTTCTTCCAACTTTCTTTGTTTTTGTTTTCCAGTTGAACATGGCATGCTCATGTCTTCCTTTTTTCCAATTTGAACATGATATGCTATCATGTATATTTTCATTTAAACAATTTTATGAGCAAATATTAATTAGACAAAATACTGGATTTCACTCTAATATGTTCACCTTCCTCATTATGCTGTGTCCTCCCTGATCATACACTTTTTAAAATTGTATTCATTTATTTATTTTAGCTCTGACCCAAGTTTCCCTCCCTCCTTTCTTCCTGTTCCCTCCTCCCTCCTCTCTTCCCGTTCCATCCTCCTACATCCTCCCCTAATCCACTCCTCTGTTTCTGTATAGAAAGGGGAAGGCCTCCCATGGGTCTCAGCAAAGCATGGCATACCAAGTTGAGGTAAGACTAAGCACCTCCCCTTGTATTAAGGCTGGGCAAGGCAATCAGTATGAGGAACAGGTTCCCAAGAGCAGCCAAAGCATTAGGGACAGCCCTGCTGCCATTGTTGGAGTCTCACAGGTAGATCAAGCTACACCACCTTCACATATATAGAGAGGCCCTAGGTCCCATGCAGGCATGCAGGCTCTAGTTGTTGGTTCAGACTCTGTGAATTCCTATGAGCCCATGTTAGTTGTTCTGTGGGTTTTCTTGTGATGTCCTCAATCCCTCTGGCTCCTACAATTTTCCCTCCCTCTCTTCAGCAGGATTCCCTGACTTCATCCTAACATTTGGCTGTGGGCTTCTGCATCTTTTTCTATCAGTTACTGGATGAAGGCTCTCTGACGACAATTGGGGTGCTCACCAATCTGATCACATAAGATGATGAGTTCAGGCTACATATCCACTATTTTTTTGGAGCTGAGGACTGAACCCAGGACCTTGTGCTCTACCACTGAGCTAAATTCCCAACCCTACATATCCACTATTGCCCAGAGTCTTAGCTTGGGTCATCCTTGAAGATTTGTGGGAATTTCCCTTGAATCAGGTGTCTACCTGTCCCTGTAATGCTTCCCCATTTCAGTCATCTCTTTTAGTATTCTCCCTCTCCATCCACCCCTAACCTGATTCTCAAGTTCCCATCCTCACTTGCCCCCAGTCCACCCAGGAGGTCTCGTCTATCTTCCCCTCCCAGAAAGATCTATGGGACCATCTTGTTACTAGACTCTTGGGGTCTAAAATCAAAATGACTGTGAGATTCCATCTTACACCTGTCAGAATGGCTAAGATCAAAAACACAAATGACAGTTTATGCTGGGGAGGATGTGGAGCAAGGAAAACACTTTTCCATTGCTAGTGGGAGTGCAAACGTGTACAGCCAACTTTGGAAATCAATACGGCAGTTACTCAGAAAATTGAGAGTCAATCTACCACAAAACCCAGTTATACCACTCTTGGGCATATACCCAAAGGATGCTCCATCATATGGTAACACAGACACTTGCTCAGTTTATGTTCATGGCAGCTTTATTAGTAATAGTCAGAACCTGAAAACAACTGAGATGTCCCCCTTAGCTGAAGAATGGATAAAGAAAATGTGGTACATTTACACAGTGGAGTATTAATCAGCTGTTAAAAACAATGACATCAGAAAATTTGAAGGCAAATAGATGGAACTAGAAAAAAAATCATCCTGAGTGAGGTAACCCAGATCTAGAAAGACAAGGAGGGTGTGTACTCACTCATAAGTAGATAGTAGATGCAAAGCAAAGGATAACCATCCACTTTTTAAGAACATGCCTACTTGCTGCTTCTGAGGTATTATGACTTTAAATACCATCTTTACTCCATTTCTCCTTTCTTTTCCCTCAGCCATCCCAGTTCTGCATTTCTCAACTTTGGGGATTATCTCACAGTTCTTGGTTGTTCTGTCTCTTTAATATTATTGTTCTTCTTCATATTTCTGTCTGAGGCATTTCTATGATCATATCTTCTATAGGCCTTAT
Organism: Onychomys torridus; assembly: GCF_903995425.1. Lineage (NCBI taxonomy): Eukaryota > Metazoa > Chordata > Mammalia > Rodentia > Cricetidae > Onychomys > Onychomys torridus. The sequence continues at coordinate 2,035,959 of NC_050455.1, forward strand.
GCTTTTGTTTGAACACTGAATTTCTTCCCTCTTGTTGATGTTCAGCACTCTAATGAACCTGTTGAAGTGTTCTTCATTCTACTACGTGGTTTTAATTCCCAGCTCTTCTGTTCAGTCCTTTCTCAGAGTTCTCATCTGTCAGTTACAGTGTTCTTCCATGCTGCCTTTGGAGGCCTATTGGGAAGCAGTCTTTAAACTCTGTCCTCCTGTACCAGCCCTATCTGTGCGATGTGGGTCTGGTTCTGACTCTCGCTCTGTTTCTTTGGGGTGCGTTCCTCTTACCTTGCAAGTTCAAGCCTGGCATGATGGACTAATTTGTGGCATCAGATTTGGTGTTAGTCTGGGTCAGCAGTTGGTTGTAGTCACAGTTAGCTGTAGCTGCTGTGACAGTTGCGTCTTCCTGTCCCTCCTGCACCTTTATTCTGTCACAGTCGGCACACCTTTTCAGTTTTGTCACGTGCTTTGATCTTGTTTCAGCTTCTAATGTTGAAGAGAAGAACCAGCAAAGGAAAAGAAAGGGCCAGGCAGTAAAGGAGAAAAATGGGGTTCCCTGGGGAGAGTAGGGTACCCCCAAGCCAAGCAAAGACATTGTTCAGTCAGTGAAGGAGGAAATCGAGGAGAATGGGGGGCCCTGGGGCCAAAGACACTGTTGAAGAGAAAGGATTGAACAACTATGTCCATGGTTCAGATAATTCATATAAAATGAGGACTGAGGACTGACCTATAGATTTCGCAGTGGAGACATGGGTACCCTAACAATCTCAGCAGCCTTGATTTTTCTCAGGCAGTACTTTAAGAAAGAAAAGAAATGGTTGTACATATTCCAGATGGAGATGAGAAATGGGGTGACTGTCAAAAGATTGACGCCTGTTTGGTCAGCTCTCTAACAGTCATGACATGGCATTGACCTCACCTTGTCTCTTGTTTACACTAGTGTTTGCGTTGTGGTCCAGTTGTGAGTGACTTCAGGAAGAGGGTCCATGCTTTGAACCAGTGCCCAAAATACCTTAGGTCATCTCATTAAGAACATAAATACAATAGTTATCACTAAACAAAACTATCAGGAGTCGGAGATAGCTCAGTTGGCAAAGTGCCTGCCACGTAGGGAGGTCCTGAGTTCGGATCTCTAGAACCACATAAAAAGCTGAATGTGGTAGTAGCTTCTACAATCCTAGCACTGAGGAGGTGGAGATGAGAGGCTTCCTGGGGCTTTGTTGGCCAACTAGTCTGGCTAATGGGTGACCTCCCAGGGTCAGTGTGAGAACCTGTCTCTCAAGGTAAAATGGAAAAGCAATTGAGAAAGACACACTGTCAATCTCTGGCCTCCACGCACACAAGTTCATGTGCACACATCTGCATACCTACTTGCATAGTGGTACATGTACCAAAAATGAATAGATAAATGAAGACACTAAAATATCAAAGCCTGGAAAACCTTAGCCAGGGGAACAATTGCAAGCGCTGGATCAGCAGCAAACGAAAGCCATACTCCACAGCCATCTGTATGTTCTGGGAACTGCAGAGAAAAGCTGCCTGCATGCATGTGAAGACGGACTAGGAGCTGCACATGCTGGCGTGTGCAGAGAACACTGGCAGCTGTGGTCGTTCAGATGCAGTAAATGGACAGGAGGGCTGCCTGTGCCTTTCGGCAGCTCTCCCAGCTGTGCTAACCACACAGTCATGTCTGTTTAGTGACTGAGTAAAAGGTTTTAAGAAAATTGAACTGCTCATTCATGTTCAGTCAAGGAAGTAAGTTTAACTGAAATCTTCAAGACAAACAGATAAGAGAAACAGGCAAGTGAGCCTCACACAGCTCGAACTATGACAGCTGGAAGTTACATCAGAGCCAGCATTGCCCTGGTGTCTCGGTATCCAATGCCTTATCAGAGGCTTCCGAAAATTAATCACAAACCTTTGTTTGCTGCTGCCGATCACTGGCTTCCAGGGTTCCCAGAGACACAGCTTATCCTCCAAGAGCCTTGTGTAACATTCATTTTGTGTGATGTTTTCTTGTAAGAGAAGTCAGCTATTTTTCTTGATTGCACATACTTTGGAGTGTCCCCCATGAATCCTTGTGTCCAAGTACAGGCAAGTTTTTATTTGAAAAAACTATTACATTTTAAAAATGTGTATCTATGTATGTATTGTATGTGAGGAAATATGTGTGTTAATGAGTTGTGCCACGGAGGTCAAATGGCAGTTTAGGGAGTCAGTGCTCTCCTCCTACCATGTGGGTCTGAGGGAAGGACCTCATGTCATCAGCTGTGGTGCCTAACTCACAGGCCCCAACTTTAATTTTTTATTTTTTGTTTTTTTTTCTACTCTAAAAGAGTAAGTTTAGGTATTGATTATATCAGTAACAACAACAATCAAAACCACAAATGAACACATTTTGTTTGTTTTTTCAAGACAGGGTTTCTCTGGGTAGCTTTGGGGCCTTTCCTGGATCTCACTCTATAGCCCAGGCTGGCCTTGAACTCACAGAGATCTGCTTGTCTCTGCCTCCCAGGTGCTGGGATTAAAGGTGTGTGCCACCACCACCCATCTGAACACAGATTTTGAGAGGTTTAAGAGTGCTGGATTCTAGTGAAAGATTCCTTGCCTCATGTTACATAGTCACATTCAAGAGAAGTGTTTATTACATCAGTGATCTTCTGTGATGGCACTGATAATGAGACTTGGGAAAACAAACTGTTAAACACTAAACTAAGAAACCATTTTTGATGTTCTGTCAGAATTAGTAAAACAAATATTACAGGTCTGAAACAATAGAGTTGTGTGTTTGAAAATAGTCTACCCCACACCCCAGCCCTACAATTAGTAACCTGATACCTGGGGTTGGAGCAGAATAAACTTGGTCTTTAGAGTTTGACAAGGATGTGTGAAACTCCAAAAGTTCAGAGGTTCCGTCCAAATGAAGAACTGATACTCTTTGCCAGTTACTGGGCTTCTGTGCTCCTGCACTCAAGCTTTCAAAGAGCCAGTTCATAGCTTTCACACTGGGTACAGAAAACACACACACACACACACACACACACACACACACACACACACACACACACACGTTTTCCTATGTTCATTCAGCCCCTCAGCCATGGATGATCATAGTTTGAATGTTTCAGCTTAAGCCCAGATTCAAACCCTGAAAACAAGAAGTGTGGTATTCAGGTAGGCAAAGCAGACACAGAAGCCTGCTCTTGATTTGCCTAGTGCCTCAGTACACAGGGTCCTCTTTGGTCCCCTTCCTCAACTGATGTCATTCCCTAGAAAGACAGGCTCTCTCTGTGAGAACTTAGCAAAAAAAAAAATGAAGATGATTTTCTTATTCTTAGCCCTTGCAGTAACGGGAAAAAAGACATACTAAGAGATGTCTTCAGAACAATGGAATCAAATTCTATTGTAAAATTCAAGAGGCCAAATGTCACTTTGGGCATTCCACTGGGACCTCAACACACTTGCCGTGTGCTGGCTGGTTCAGGCAGGAGAAGTGGGGGTGCCCTGTACCCCCAGCACTGCTCTCAAGTGGAGTCAAGGATCAAGCAGGCAGCTCCCTGCACAGCTGGGACTGGAATCCTGAGGGCAGCTTCCACATCTGGGCAGCTGCAGTATCTCTCTGGCAACTCTCCAGTGCAACAAGTAGATACTTTTTGTTTTACTAAGCCTTTTGAAAATAACTGCTGGATTATCTAAGTTTTGCTTGGGCTTCCATCCCAACGCTGTTATCACATATCAGTGTGTAAATACAAAGATGTCTTAGGCTCCTCAGCTGCAAAAATGACCACTAGAAGCCCTCTGAGGGCTGTGGAAAGAATTAAGCATAATAATTTATGCAAAGCAGAGAGAATAATAAATGATCAACAGATTATGGCTTTAATTTTGAGTAATAATAATAACGTACATTATCTGCAGAAAATGCATCCAAGTGTTATAAAAATAAAATAGCAATCATCTATAAATCTAATCAATATAGTCACTGAACTGTCACAGGGTATTATCTATTTATCTAAATAATGTTATATGAAGTATTTTTATGAAGATTTTTCAAGCACACAGATAGTAAGATGAGTGTCAATGGACACTTCTCTATTTCCATGTGTGTGTGTGTGTGTGTGTGTGTGTGTGTGTGTGTGTGTGTGTGTGTAGAGTTTTCTAATAATGTTCTGTGCTATTTATTGTCTGGGTGGCTGTTCAATGATACTAATTTCAACTACAGAACCTAAGGAGACTGTGAACAAACACATTGTACCGATATATTTACATATTTGAAAGTAAATTACATTTAATCATAACATTTTGACTTTAAATATTTCAACATCCAACTCCTAAAATCAGAGTATTCTGCCTCAAAATCATAATAGAATTATCACACATGAATATCAATTATTTTTCCTTAGTGTTACCTTTAAAATGTATTTATTTTAGGTGTATAGGTGTTTTTGCCTATGTATGAATATGTACCACATGGGCTTGGTGCCCATAGAGGCCAAGACTGATGCAGATGACTGTGAGTTACCGTATGGGTGTTGGGAACCGAACCCAGGTCCTCTATAAGAACAAGTGCTCTCAACCGCTGAACAGATCTCCTGCTTCTCCTCGATGCCTTTAACATCCAGCTTCTGCTCAAATTTTTAAATTGTTCCTCAAGTGACTTTGTGGTGCTTTGTTCCCCAAACCAGTTCAGGCATGCTGTGTTTATGCCACTGTTGTGGAATATTTGCATCACTAAAGTCACTCTGAGCATGTGTCTTAGTGGTGATGCACATATACCCCAGTGAAGGCATTGTGGCAGCTGCCTTGATTCCGATGTACAGATTGTTTCCTTTTTTTCTATTACACAGCATGTTAAGATGCAGGTTTAGTACAATAAGTTCTTTCATCTTTTCTGGTTAATCCTGAACATTTACACTTCTTAAAGGATAAGAAAACATCCAGGACTAGTTTTACATATTAGCAGGCTACTTTGCAGAAACTGAGCATGTCAGGACAGCTGGGCCTTTCAGCCTATCCTGTTCCTCAGGCTCCTTCCCCAGAAAACATTTCTGGTCTGTGGGAGCCAGCCCTTCCCCAGTGTTTCTGCTGAGTCCTTCCTGGCACTTTCGGTCTTCCCTGGCTCCTCCCGTTGGAACGAGGACTCTCCCAGCACAGGATACAGGTTTTTCTCTGAAATCAGGAACTTGGGGAAACTGATAGATTGTGTTTTGTGTTCTGTTGATTTTTTTCCCCAATATGTTAACATAAAACTATTCTGTTCATCTTTGCCAGACGGTGCAGGTATTAATTAAGCATCACCACCACCACCACCACCACCACCACCCACACCACCACCACCTTATAAGCACTAACTAGCACAGTGGGTCAGTGTGAGCCCGACAATAACACATCCCTTAGGAATCCCTTTGAAATCCTTACTTTAAAATTCAACATTCTAGATAGTGGCCAGGTGGTAGGCAGATCCACTAGAACAAGCAGCAGACATTAAAATGGTGTCCTGAAGAGCATGAAATAACACGGGAAGCGTGTACTCAATCACGAGGGGTGAAAACCTGCCAATACAGCACAAGAAAACCACACGGTTAGCAAGGAAAGAGAGCCCTGGGAAAACTGGACTATGGCTCCTGGTCACCAAACGATTAAGAAGGAAAGGTTACTAACTTAGGCATTTCTAACTTTCAATCTGCTTTTGTACCATGCATTTAATGTTAATGCTACTTCAACCTATAAAGAGTCTGGCAAGAATCAACAAATACATGCCACAGTGTTTTATAATTCTCTATTTCCTTCTGAAGAGTTTCAGGCACATTCTATTACAATAGCATGGATAGCTATTCCATTTTTATTTACAATCCCCTCGACAGAGCTTATCAACACCTCTGGTCCATGTGATGACACACGTAGGAGTTGCCAAGTATGTGACAAACTCCAAGTTCATTCTCTGTCTTCATTGTGAGCAGTCACTAAAGAGCATCGACCGTTTGAACCTGGCATTAAACTTGGCATCAAGACAGCTCGCTCTGCGGACCTGGGCTCAAACTACAGAACCGTACAGTTAATGACTTGTGATCTATAGACTCATCTTTCCTCTAATCACATGACAAATCTCCTGGACCCAAAGCCAAAGGAATTTATGGTTTTCTAGGAAACATGATATTCACTTTGACAGTTTCACGTAGCTTTAACCCGAAAACAGACAAAGAGCTGAAGTCTCTCTTCAGTCGCCTTTCCTGGTATCTAGCCCTTTGATGGAAGGAGATCACTGGGACTCCATCCCTAGGCCTGGAGGTGTCAGAAGCAGAAACCAGACATCCATAGCCAGCTCTTTGGGCCTCTTGGAAAATACCTAACCATCACTGCCTTCATCTACCAGTCTCATGCTGTCTGTCTGTCTCTAATGTCAGCATGGTGCTGACTACCAGTATGTCTGGGAGGGCAAAAGGCATAGCAGAGAGCCCCTTCGTGACGCCTGCTGAGAGCTCTGGTAGGTCTCGTAGGGCTCCAGCCAGTTCTGAGCTGTTTCACCCCCCCCCCCACCCCCACCCCCCCGCTCCTGTCTGGCACCCAGACACTTACCATTTTGAGTTAACTACACATTCCACTCTTCCCTAGAATCCTGCAGTGGGATCTTTGTTTTCCTCCTTGCTCCGAAATGAACTCTGCTGCCCCCAACCCCCAGTAGTAGACAGTGGATGTGTCAAAGTATCCACAGTCAAAGTTAAACAAAGAAAGGAAGCGTATGATCCTGTGGACTGGAAGCAGACACAATAAGCAACAGTCGGTGCATGTACTGGATGACCTAAATGGCCGAATCTGAAAGGAGTATTAGGTGCTGTGCAGACACAGACCTTTGACGAGGAGTTGGCTTTTCTTAATTAGGAGCTCAGAAACAGTGTAGTCCAATGTAACAGACAGAGGCCCTGTGTGGCAAAATGGGAAGTGGTGTCTAGCTGTGCATCCCAGATACCTACTCAGAATGAGGCCATGGCTTGGAGCAGACTCATGAATATGATGTGGTCAGCCATGGGAGCTCCTCCATCAGAGAACAAGAGTAAGAAACAGAAGAGGCCAGAGAGGCTGGGATGCTGAGGAAAGAAGTGGGTGGGTGAGGCTATAAAAGCTACTGTGAAAGTTTTAAAAAAATGAAAGCAGAGAAAATTCATCAAGAGTCTCAGAGACTCTGCTAGAGAGTGCAAGGTTATTTGTATGTTCCAACAAGTTTTCTGCAGAATCAGACCCATCTTTTTGAAAGATAACTCTTAGAGAACATTTGAGCCTTGGAAATGGGAACAAAGTATCAGGAAAACCACCATTTCCATATGGGAGAGAAGGAAGGAGAGAAGGAGGTCAGCAGCCCGAGTGACGTGATAACTGTGGGGACTGAGAGGTGTCTAGGCCACATATAGGTGGAATAGGTAGGGCCTGATAACAGAGTAAGAAGATGCCATGAAGGGAACAGTGATGGATCAAAAAGAGCTCAGGTGACTGCTAGGTTTGGTTGTGACCACTGAGAGGAACATAGTGTCAGCAACGTGAGAACACAGAAGGAAAGGCTCTTACCAAAAGAAACCCTTCAGATTTAGGTGAGGTACATTAACTCCATCTCTGGACATTTTCAACGAAGATCTTTACTGGGTGCTTGGATATGTAGTTCTAAAAAACAAATTGCGTTCTACTCATAAAACTGAGAGTAGTCAGTGTGTGGTACTGGAAAATGGTCAAGAGAGCTGCTGATGCGTTGGAGACCACGCTCTTGTCCACTAATGAGAGAATAAAGGGTGCAAGCATGTTTGAATAGTCTGTTCATTCTTGGCAGCTTAGTGGAAATTTGTTGAATAATTCTTTCCTAAATCCAAGCTCTGAAGGAAAACAGCATTATCACAGTGGGTTCAAGAATGAAGGCAGCAAACTAATGAAGTGGGGGAAGCAATCCTCAAAGTGCCTTTGATTACTGAGCAAACATGCCAGTCCCTGTGCTGAATGTAACAGGCATGTTATTAGGCAGCTTCTCATTACCACAACAAAGAACAGAAAAGAAGCAATTCTGAGAGACCGGGGCTTACCATGGCTCCCGGCTTGTGACGTTTGAATCCATGCTCATTGGTCCACTGTTCCCAGGCTTTTGATGACACAGGCTACCATGGTGGGACACCCTGGAAAGGCGAAGAGAAAGGTCACGCCAATGTCCTTTGCACAGGTACGACCCTATAACCTAACTCCCTAAGGCTTCCTAAGAGTGCCACCATTTGGGAACTAAGCCCTCAACACACGTTAAAGGACATTCAAGATCCAAATGCAACAATCATCAGACCATATGCCATTTAATTTCCAACATAAGCTAAATACAGTAAAAATCCGCTCATGATTTTTTAAAAAGCTGCAACTTGGATAGTTTTTGTGACTCTCTGGGCTATCCACCATAGAAGCCAACAGCCGGTAGATATTAAGAGCATGAATGTGCAATCAAGGGATTTTTAAACTTACTTTAATATTAATTCAATTTTATGTTGTTTTAATTCAAATTTAATAACTAACAAGGGATGATGTCCTTGGAAAACATTTTAGAATGTTTAAAATGGACTGAATACAGATTAATTATTTTCAGTGAAAAATTGGTCGCTGCTCTAATATGTGCTACAAGTGTTAAAATGTGTACTGAGTTTTGAAGATAACATGGAAAAATATTAAATACCTCAGTAATTGCTTACATTGATTGCGTGTTGAATGATATTTTAGATATCGAGTTAAATAAAAGTGTTAAAATTAATTTCACCTGTGTTTCTCTTTTCTTATAAAACTACTGGGGAAAAAAATGAATTCCCGTGAGTGGCTGTCACAAGTTTCCCCCGTCACCGGCGTCAGCGTGGGCAACCCTTTCTGGAGAACTCCTCGGTCACGGTCAGCACGTGCTGGTTTGCGCCATTCCTGGGGTGGACTGACCCTCTCCCGTGCCCAGGACCAGCGGGTTTTCCTGTTTGCCTTTTTGAACTCTGTTTTCTCTGCGCCTTGGAGAGCCAAAGGCTGTGATGTCACTGTATAAACAGAGGGAAGGGTGGGGGCGAAAGCGCCCTGGAGAAGAGGGTGGAGGAGGCAGGGCTGGAGGATGGGGGTGAGGCAGGAGATGATGGTACAAGATGACTTGGTCTAGAGTGCCTGGATGGCCCTTCATGTTTAAGCAGAGAAGTATCCTGGTCTGTAAACTAGGGGGCGGGAGGAGGGGTTCGGAAAAACACGGGTCGCCTAGAGCTAATTCCCCTGATTAAAAATGCATTAGTTTGGAGGTGTCATGGACACGCAGCTGTTTTCAAGGCAAGCCTGGCTCCAAGAGGTCCTCCAGGGCCGGGCCGCCTGGCGGCTCCATCCCGGGCTGGATGTCAGGGAGCGCAGCCTGCCGAAGCTTGTCCTCTCACTGACAGGGCCCTGGCCAATGTCCTGCTGCTGAGGGTCGTGGTAATTTACATCCTCTCTGTGTACATTAACTTATCTGCAGCCGAGCTGGCTGCGCTACTTCAGTCAGCCTGTCTCCTGTGCAGCCTGGGAGACTTCCCGCGACCCACCGACAGCCCGGGAATGTAGGGGGAGCTGGCCCCGCCAGCTCCCTAGCCCTGGGAACAGAAACCCACAACTGGTTCCGACCAGGCCCAGCAGCCGGGATGATGGGTCCCTACGCAGTCCTGGCCTGGGGACCAGGAGAGAACAGCCTGGGCAGGGCAGAGGCGGTGGCTAATTCATGACTCATGACTCATGGACAGGCTCCTCTTCAGTGACAGCTAGGACAGTTCCTGGTTATTTGTAGCCCCCCGGCTTTCTTTTCGCTGTAATTAAGCAGTCATTTGAGGGTCATTTCATACCGGTTATAGGTTCCCCGTTTTAATTATGCTCTAAGTTTCAATGGGGGCAACAGACAGTGGAGGAGGAGGCGTGGAGGGCAAGAGGGTAATCGTCTCTGAGAACGCGTGCACTTTCCATAACTCTTTCTGGGTGACAGGCCCAGGGTGCAGGCTTGGCAGCCTGATGTTCTGTTTCAGCACAGGCCGGGCCCTCTTCCCTGACACCAGTGGTCTTCCCTGTTTGGAGGCAGATGTTGGATTTTCTGCTCTCCCCTCTGGCACCACACTAATCATTCTCTTTAATCACTGGGGCTTTTTAATGAGGCCAAGGAGGTATTTATGGAGCCGTCTACTCTCTAAATGTGGACGTTTGATAAGCCGTTTATAACTTATCGTGGGTCAAGCAGAAGAAAGGAAGTGAGAATAAAAGAGAGCCTGGAGTCTGCTAGGAAAACTCAGCGTATCTTTACGTGCTAGACGGTACCAAGCCCTTGTGACCGATATTCAACCCATCAGGCTTTGCCATCAGGCGTGGCCAGGGTCTGTCCTGCCTTGGTGAAAATCCCTGGCTGACATTCTTGAGTTTTGTTCCCTCTGCTTTCTCCCTTGGCTCTTTCATGAGTTCTTCTGACATCATTGTCAACTTCCATCCTGAGGCCCATTCCACCAACTTCCTCAAACAACACTGGTGTGGCAGGAACTAAAAGGTCTGGGAAGAGTAAAGCTCAGAAGTAGGCTATGTCATTGCAGAGTATCATGCGCTCCACATTGTAGCAGATGCCCAAGTTAAAGCTGGAGTCTGAAGCAGAAGTTACCTTGGAACATGTTCTGTGGCTCCATACACTCCATAATCCCGGGGCCAGCAAGGAGCACGTTTGAGAGATCCGAGAGTAACCAATTTGTTCTGGAAGTTCAAGTGTGAGTTAGACCCACACAGCCATCATCCTCTTACTGCATCCTCTATGCTTCCAACATATCCATTTATTATTAATAATAATGCAGCTAGTAACAATTGGTAAACAGGATTTTACTTATCTGTTTCATGCAAGGCACTGAACATGTATTTGTCCTTATAAAAATCCAGCAGTGTGAAGCACCTAGACCAGGTTTGCTAGGGTTTTAAAGCTTGATTCTTTTACAGACATAAGGCCCTACCAATGCTAAGCACAAAAGCAAGGAAGAGCATCAACAAGCATGAGCCAGCCATTGGTAATCAGCCAATGTCATGTGAAGGAGAAAACAGGGTACCTAATATGGTTTCTAGGTGGCACAGTGCTCAATATATTATCTAAATAATACACAAAAGGTTTAAGTACGTGTGCACTTAAAAGTATGAATTTCCAAGGATTTCTTCCTAAAGAATGAAATGTTAGGGGAAAGATTCAGAGGACTGTGAAGGGGTACCTGAATGACTTACAGCCCTTACACAAATGTAGCTGAGGGGTAACACAAACCGATCTCTCTCTCTCTCTCTCTCTCTCTCTCTCTCTCTCTCTCTCTCTCTCTCTCAAAACTACTGAAGTGTGCCTAGACTTGAGGCAACCAACAAAGTGTTTCTAAAAGAGTTACCATTTCTCCCACCTGTGATCCAAGATTCCAAACTCACGTCCCAACCAAAGTCCAGGCTCTCCAGTGCACCTCACACATTTCAGTTTGTATGCTGTGGTCGGTCCAGTCTTACTCTCCCTAGAAAGGAAAACCTTCAATTAAAGGTTTCATACTTCCCTATTTTACTATAAATACTGGCTGTAAGCTTTATAACCCCCCCCCCCACATTTTACAAGTTAAAAACCAAGTCCCCTTTGAAACAACTTATTGCAATAGTCTCCAAGATCCACAATCATATCAAGAAAAAGAAAGATCTCAGCATCATACCATCTAAACAGGGAAGAGCCATCCCTTCTGCTCGAAAATACAGGCACATACATGCACACTGTATGTAATTTGTTATAAACTTGTTTAATTTATATATGTATATAATTTTTTTCTTATCAAAGTCTGAAAAGGAGGTCCAAGTCAAACCATAAGTGTGCGGGAAATGTATAGCGTCCTCCTCTCCTTCTTGTGGAACCCCAAAGCCCAACCATTAGACCTATGAGTCTCTAGAGCCACTGTGCCTCTGGAGCAGGCAGTCATCCTGAAGCCTATGTGGTTGTCACCCTCTAGTGGATGGTAAATGATAATAGTTGGCCACCTCCTATGGGGCACAAGAGTGAATCCCAGGCACCAGAGGCTGAAATATCTTAAGGGGTCAATAACAGACAGCTGTGCCAGAGCCCCTCAGTCCTGGGCACCTATTTCCTAGGAAAATGAGTCCCTGAGCTGCATATTTAGTCGATGTTTACATTTCCTACTGGTGTCCTTTTAAAGAACAATACACATTTCCGTAGGCAGCCTTCTACAGTGGGATAGCCCTAGGCCATTGCTTCCCAGAGATTGTTTGCATTCAGACTGGCCCTGAAAGCCTCTTTATGTGCAGGCCTACTGAGTGTACCAACTATTTCCATAGAGAACTGCCTGAATGTCAGTTCTGAGCTGACAAATAAATAGTGCCTCAGTGTCAGGACTGTCCCAGGGACTGAAATGTGGCCCTTGGAGATTCTGTTCAAGTTCTCAGAGGAGAAATGATGCTGTACCTATTGTCTTATAGGCTTTAAGATTCAGGCAATAGATGGGAAACTGTAACTTTGTAAACTGACTCTAAAACCAATGTGGGTTAGCACTCCATACTGTAAAATTCAAAGCTCAATAATATGGCTTGCTTCCCTCCATTTTCCCAGGTCACTGAAGAACTGGGTTTCTAAATCTGGGTGGGAAGTGTATTTCTGCGTCGTAGACAGTTTCTCAGAGGGAGGATTATGAGTTCAGGAAATACTCAAGTTCTCAAAGGCCTGCCTTTGTGGATGCTTGTGTTTGCTCTGTGAGAACTTACCAAAAGAAACCATTCCTCTGGAAGACAGGTTTAATTTCCCGAGGCTCTGTTTTTTCATCCTCAGAGGGCTGAGTGTTTGAAGCCAAGGGTGAACTTGGTTCTAAGAGTAAGTAAATCAAGAGTTAGGACATGCAGAAATGAAATGCCCCTCCCCCACCTTATCCATTTGATAGATGGAGAAATTAAGATCTGACCAGGTTAAACAAAGTTCATGGGGCTACCTGGCCACAGCATTGCTACCAAACTGGAGCCCAGTACCTCATTGCTGGGCCCACATTTTTCCCCCATATCATGGTAGACTCACCAGTGGATTTTCTCAGTCAATTAATCAGTCCCCATCCCTAGTCACAGTACCACATATTATCCTGAGCCAAACAGAATTTTTCAGTATGGTTAACAGCAATGTAACATAAAGGTTAACATCTTACCTATTTTATATGTACAGTTCTGTGACTTTAAAAAATTCACACTATGGTAAAACCGTCATTATTCGTTTCTAGACGTTTATAAACTCTCCCAATTCTGCAGCAACTAAACAATTTCCTCTCCTAGTTTTGAGTAAGCATCACTGTCCTCATGATGCCTGTGAATCTGAGTATTCTAAGCATCATGTATACGTGCTATCATACAATTTTTTTATATGCTCAGCTTACTTCAACTAGTCTGTGTCTCCAGGGTTCATACAAAATACTGAAGCATGTGTCACAGTTTTCTATTTTCTTAAAATTGATTTTACTTACCATATAATAAACATTACTATAGTCAAATGGACACATCCATCTCTTTGTTATGATTTATGAATGACAGATGCCTAACATATTTCCTTTCAGCAAACTTTTACATTAGATGATACAGAATATTAACCATGGCCACCATAGTATACATTAGGCCTCTAGAATTTATTTATTCTTCCCTATGTAACCAAAATCTTTTTAAGATTTTCATTTATTTTCAATTTTTTGTACAGGTACATATTGTATGTTGAACACACCCTCATCCTTTCCCCAGCCTCTCTCCTCCATCCCCCATCTCTCTCCTCTATTCCCTTAGGTGACTTCATTTCTACCATAATATATACATTCATGATTTTATACAGTCACATAAAATACAGGAACCACAGATGAGGGAAAATAGATGATATTTGTCCTATTTGTGGCTGGCTCAATTAAGATCACTGAATATGATCAGTTCCCCTGCCAAAGGCACAACTTCATCCTCTTTCTGTTCAAGAATGAATTTCTTTATGTACATAAACTACATTCTGCTTATCCATTTCTCTCTTATTGGATACCTTTGCTGATAGCCCAAAATCTGTGTCTTTTGAACATCTTCCCTTGATGATCATCTTTCAACTCTCTGCTTCTATAAGCTGGACTTTTTTAGACTCTATAAATAAGTGGTCATGTTATGGGTTTTCTTTTAAATTTTTTAAAAACATATTATTGTTGTGAGTGTCTGTGCATGATGTGTCTATGGGCTTGAACACTATGGCATGTGTTGGAGGTCAGAGTGTACTTTGTGACAATGGTTCTATCCTTCCATCTTTACTTGGGTTTGGGACTTTACTTGGGACTGAATTCAGGCCATCAGGCTTGCATACTGGTTGAGTCACTTTGCCGACCTAGGTTTTTCTTAATCTCTTCATTTATTATTCCAGCTTCCTGACAAAACAAACACAAAAGCTTGTAGAAAGCATATTCTTCTGGAAAAATGTCAGTAAAGCTTCACACAACTGAGAACCCTCCTCATGCCGCAAGAGCCAAAGGAATCTACTGAAGGGATATTGTATAGTTCAGGGAGCTGCTGCATGTCTGGAAACAGTCTTGAGGATTTAAAAAAACGAGGCCCAAACCATATCCAAAACTGACTAAGGAGGAAAACAATTATTCTATGCCAAACAGTGATGTCCTGGCGGCACTGGAACCAACCAACATTATGTCATTTCTGAACTCCTGCTGTCCTCCAAAGTGGATGCCCAGAATACCACCTTCACCCCAAAACAGACTCCATATAGCCCCGGCCTCAAACCAGCACATTCTCACATAAGTAAAGTGATTGACAAGTCATAATCACATGCCTGTACACAAACAAAGTATATTTGAATTTTTTAATTACTTGAGAGAAGTGGAACAAAGACAATTCTTCACTCACAGGAAGGATATTCAAACGCTGCTGAAGATGGAGGGAATATATATCCCCTCCAATAAGAATCAGGCAGAGGGAAAGATAAAATCCTAGCTACAATGGTTAGAATAAGCAAGTATCCAGATGAGCTTTTCAGACGGTTTCCAGGTAAACCTAGGTTCTTCCCATCTTACACCTACTGTGTCCGACGCCATCAACACCCGCCATGGAGAAAGCAGACAGGTTGGCAAGCATTCAGCTCCAGCCAGAACTGCATCACCACAGGACTTGATCCAGCCTAGGTAAGGAAACTGTAGCTCGTGGACAATGGCCGATACCCGCTGAAAGGACACTGAAAGGTGCTGTACTTTGTGCTTAGACATTAGAATTATTGTTCTCAGGTTAATTCTGTCTACTTTCTCTTATACTCTGATAATGAAAGTTAAGAAATGCACACTTCTATTTGAAAAGTATGTTTTAGAAAGGAAATTATAGATCACATATTAGCCTTTCTTTCCATCTTCAGACTGTATTAATTGACCCTTACAAACTCAATCAAGTACATGGCAGAGTTGCTGGCTCTAAACTACTGGAGATGACTAATGTGAAGGAGATCACAGTCACATTCAAAGAAAACTTGGAGAAATCAGGCATAATAAGAGTGATCTGGCCTCATCTGAAAATTGGTTTTCTCCCCAGATGACTTAAGATGAATTTGACCATAAGCATGACAGGATGTCATGATTTTTTTCCCAAAAGGAAAGAAAAAGAATGAATTGTAATAAAAATCTATATTCTAAAAACTATCAGGAAATCCTATCTGTGATCATCACAGTCAGCAGCTTATCTAAGGTCAACGAAATCGCCCCACTGAGTGATGCTCTCAAATTTTCCCTTAGCGGTAGGCCTGGTATTATTCAAATAACTATGATTATATATCCATGAGAAAGGATTCATTACTTACACTAAATTTGATGGAGAAAAACATTTAAAGCTGTATTTCAAGGGTACCTTCTATAAAACAAATTGATTGGCTTCATAAAATGCTGTTTAACAGGATTTTCTTCCTTTAAGTGCACTATATAAATTTTACTTTAAAAATATCCATAATCTAATATGTGCACTATGGAGAAAGAGGAAAGCATGGAGAGTTTTACTGAGTAGGCTAAAGTGGAAAATAAAATTGTGGGTTGGGATAGGGTAATGTTTAACTTGAAATAAATCTTTCAGATCATCAAATTCTGAGGCTGACAAGTACATTGGGTAGGAATGGGCACTTTCCTCATTTCTGGCCAAGGCAGACATAAGTAATCAATTTCAGCAATTTCTAACTGAACCAAACATTACAGCCTCATAATTCTTCAACAGAAGTCTGGAATTCGTAGAAGTACAATGGAATGGTGGTTACCAGAAGCTGGAGAGGAAGGTGGGACAAGCTAGGGGAAACCTGGATCAGTGGCCACAACGTTTCAGTTAGGATAGAAACCATAGATTCTGTTCTACAGCACAGTGTGGACTGTAGCTAATAAATATGTATCATTAGTTCAGAGACAGTAGTATATTTCAGTATAATGAACAGGGGGTTTCAAATGGTCTCACTACAAAGTTATGATAAATATTTGAGGTGATGGATATGTCAATTAGCTTGATGAGGTAGTTTCACAATATGTATTTAAATCAATACTTTGTACTATACTTTATAAATGCATGTAATTATTACCTGTCAATTAGAGTTATAAGAACAGAGCCTGGCCAGCAACTACCATTCATACAGCATTGGCAAGGGCAAAGAGACTATCTTCTGTGTCTCTTTCACTTTGAATTTGCCTACAGGTGGAGACTGGAGAATGTTCAGTGATAGACTGGACCAATGCAACCCAGCTGTCAAATGAACCAGATGATAACCCAGTCACAGAACACAACACACCGCCAACCACTGTCCAGGCTCCAAGTTCACAGTTTACCAATGTGATGTTTCAGGAAAGAGTTCTTATTACCAACCTTAAGTTCTCTTTTGAAAGAAGAGAAATAGACAAAAAGACTCTTATGGCTATGGTTATACATTAGTTAATTTATTATTCATAAAAGTGATTTTTCTTTTATGATCATAAGGAGAATGTTAAAGCAATGTCCTTAGAAACAGTGAAGGAGACACCCAGAGATTGAGGCAGACTTTTTTTTTCTTTTAAGAAAAGCTCTTTTGCAAGTAATCCACTTTGTAGCAGTAACAATGAAAATTCACAGTGTAACACAGTACTTGTAAATTAAAGCAACTACTCACTTTCATAGGCATGATGATAATGGGTCTTTGCGAGTGTTTTTCTCCTCCTGACTGTCAGCGGCTGTCCAGTGTTCACATGGGATGCACACAGGCATTCACAGGCAGCTCACAAGTGAAAGTAATTAGTTGCTGCGGAGTGAAAGTCGGGGAAAGAGACAAGCAGGGAAAGTGCCCAGCTGAGAGCCATTTACCTTCTGTCGAAGGTCTGTGGACTGCTTCTAGATGTTTTCCCTAAATGAAATGCTTATATATTTTAATTAAAATATAATTACATCACTTTCCCCCTCCTTCTTCTCCCTCCACCCCTTCCAAAGTCCCCTTCCTCCAATCCCTCCCCTGACCCTCATTCACTCTCAAATTGATAGCCTCTTTCCCTGATTCTTAATATATACACAAATATACATATATACATATATAATACATTAAAACAACCTGCTGAGTCTGTTTTCGTTGTTTGTGTATATATAATTTCAGGGCTCACCACTTTGGATTGGACAGTCAATTAGGAGACTACTTCTGAGAGCTGAAGAGGACATGGATCACAGGAGAGAATCTGCTGCTGCCACTCTGCTAGAGCAGCATAATTCTTAACTAGATTCTAAATCTTATACCCACAGATAGACAGAGCTACCACCTAGCATCAAAGAAGTTTCTCTTTCCAGTGCATGGGAAATATCACAGAAAACCACAACTGGATACAATACAGATATCAGCTGAGGGTGGGGAGCTCAGTATGCTGACCAAGAAGGATGTAAGCCTCCAGGTCACACTCCCACACAAAGCAGCTGATGGCTGCTGAGAGAGCAGGGTTAGTTTCTTCCAGGGATGAGTTTGGTTTCTTTCTTTCTTTTTTAATTATCAGTTCAACTCATGCATTTTTTTAACAATCAAATTTTGTTAAGTTTTTTTAAAGCAAAAATTAGCAACTCTTCCATTCTCCTTCCTTATGTAGACACCCACACACAGATCTCACATCCAAAAGGCAACTGCTTCCAAACATTTTCAGCTCTCTATGCTGACATTCACCTTTGTATTCCTAAACAATACAGCTATGCTTGTGGATTTATCAATATAGACATTGCCTTTTAAAGCAGTAGATAAAAATTTAAACTTCTTTACATACTTCTTTTTTCCTTCTCTTTCCCACCTCTCAACTTTTGGTTAATTTAATAACCAGTAGTTTCATTATTAACACTGTGAAAACAGTTTCCTATGTTCCTTGATCTCTCAGCCAAAAGTGGTTTCTTTTTATCATTGTTTGGTAGCTTCATACATGTGTGTGATACATCTCAGGCATTTTCACCCCCTTTCCAGATTCTCCCCCTGGACCTGTTCCTCTCATCAAGTCCCCATCCTAACATCATACCTTCTTTTTGTGTGTGACCCCTGAGTTTAGTTAGAGTTTCTGCCCTAAGTGTGGGTGAGAAGCTACTACTGGTGAACTTACCCACCAGTGGCTACGCCAGTGAACAAAATTAAACAACCCTTAATTGACAGAAGACTGTCAGGGAGGCATCCGTTGTGTAGAGGTCTTGTGCAGATCGTGGCAGCTGCAGGGAGCTCATGAGTGCAACGGCTCTGTCACACTCAGAAGGTGTCTTCATGCCACCCATCTCTGCTTCCTCAGTCCCCTCTTCTGTGACATTCCCTGAGCCTTGGAGGGAGGGAGATAGACACCCTGCTTACTGCTAAGCTGTCCCCCATCACTGACTTTAGACGCCTGGGTCAGTTAAGGGTGTCTGCACAACTGTCACCTGCTGTGAGTAGTGTCAGCCACACTAGCCCCAGACAGCAGCAGAAGGTTGGGGACCAGGTGCAGGAGGGCTCTCAGAGGCCAAATAGCAAACCCAAGAGCTGTTGTTTGACTTAACTTTCTGTCTTACAAAATCTTTACTTGATTATCTCATATTTTCATTTATTTACTTTTCTTTGATGCTCTGGGTCCCTACATTCTCCAAGAACTTGCCGATCTCTTGACACAGTCTTCCACAAAAGCCAGACGTCTCCTATCTCCGGAGCTTTCCCGGAGGCGCCTCGCCTCTGCCTGCCCCACACTCTGGCTCTGCGCAGTTTCACCTCTGCATTATTGCAGCTCCTCTACTGAGACTCCTCCTGTGCTTCATCACAACATTCTGCAAGAGCTTCCTGAGAAAAAATTCCAGAGAGGAGACCTTTTCTAAGACCTTACTTACATGAAAACACATTCATTCAGCCGTCATTCTGGATTGAAAATTTCACTGGGTATCATATTTAAGTTAAAATATTACTTTTTACTGAGCATGAAGTCGTTGCTGAGAGCCGTTCCTCTTCCAGCTTGGGAATCAGCAAGTTCATTGCCATCCTTGTTCCTGCAATTCTGAAAACGACCCTCTGTCCTTGGAAGATTTTAAAGTATCACTTCTAACCCTGGCATTCTAAAGTTTCACTATGCTGTGCCTTAGAGTGAGTCTTCTTGTAACCTTGGGTCATTGGGTTGATCCTTAAGAGTCTCTTTTTCCCAGCTTTAGAAAAGAAACCGTGCATGGCGAGAAGGTGCCTGTTTTTCTGTAATGATTCTTGATAGGCTGTTGGATTGTTTTTTTCCTTCTTCCCATATTTTTAGATTTTCCATATTTGGTTTCGAGTCTACTTCTTCTGCTTTGTAATTGGACCTTCTAACTATTTTAACTCTACCATTATATTTTAATTAATTTGTGTTACATTCTTTTCATGTATCCCCAGCTTGTTCATGTATATGTATCTGATAGTATTGATAATAATTGGCTTTTCAGAGGTGTACTTCTCAATTGCCACATGTTGTGGACTATCCAGTTCTATTTTGTCCCCAGAACCCACATCAGCCAGTTCACAATGATCTATAGTCCTGGCTGCAAAGGATCCAATGCCTTTAGGCTCAGTATGCACTCACACACACACACACACACACACACACACACACACACACAAATAAATAAATAAACAAATAAATAGGTAAATAAAATATATTTGCTCCTTATTTGTACAGTAATGGGCCCTCACTATCACTATCACCATTATCCTCCTGTGCGTCTGTGTTTTCAGAATCCAGCGTGTACAGAGAACGCTGTTCCAGTTCTGACAATGTAGTGTACATGGAGAATGATATTCCAGGTCTTACCTATAAGACCTGGCTGCATTTTGCGCTTGGGAGCAAAGAGTACTGGTTATGGCTATTACTCTAGCCCCAGCTTTCCTTCCCCTCAGCCACTCACTCTCTACTGGTTCTGTGCCTATTGGCCTCAAATTTAGAACCTCTCTGATTCAGTTCCCAGGAGCCTGAACCTCTTGTCTCCCATTGGAGTAGCAAGTAGAGAGGGGACTATTCATCTGGCTGTTGGCACTAGCAGAAGAAATTTTAGGGTCCACAGATCCCCTTGGGGACTTTCAAGGGACCTCTATTTTTATCACTTTCCACGAAAATTTATCAGAACGTGGTGTTCTTCTCGCCCAGCTTTTCTTTGGTGCTGTAGAGTGAATTGCCTTGTCTAATAAGTGTAGACACTGCAAACACCCTGGCTTACATCTCTGTCTCCCCTTTGCCAGGGCCGATAGACTTCACAGAGCAGGCTCAAACAACAGGGATGTGCTGACTTTCACTTTTCAGTGCTAGAAGCTGCAAGTCCGACATCAAGACTTGCTAGAGTGTTTTCTTCTGAGAGCTGTGAGGATCACTCAACCTGGGTCTTCTGGTGTTGGTGGCTTTCTGGCCATCCTGGGCTTCCTTGGCTTGGGGTGTACAATTTGATCTCTGCCTTCATCTCCATCTCCTTTCAATTAGGATACCATCTTGAAGTCTTGGTCTCCAGTTTGTGGTGCTGTTTGGGGAGGATTAGGAGGAAGCATATCACTGGAGGTGGGCTTTGAGAGCTTAAACCACTAAAAGCATTTGTAGTTCACACTTGTGGCTTCATATGGTTCAAGATGTGAGCCCTTAGCTACCTACGCCTGCTCCAATTTCACTTCTTCAGGTTTAACCCTCTGGATTTTAAGTGGTTCTCAACCTGTGGGTCACACCCCTTGGTATCAAATGACTTTTTCATAGGGGTCACATATCGGATATCTTGCATGTCAAAAATTTACATTAGTATTCATAACAGTAGCAAAATTACAGTTATGAAGTAACAATGAAAATAATTTCATGAGGAACCAACCATGTTAAAGAATCGCAGCATTAAGATTGACGCGAACCAATGTGCAAACCATGCTGTAAAAGTTGCCTTAAATATAAGGCCTCGCCCTTTTTTTTTTGTAATCCTACCAATTAAAGTTCTGTTAATTGTGAGAAAGAAAAAAAAAGAAGATTGAGAACCACTGTTCTAGAACCATAAGCCCAAATTCACTTCCCTAAGTTGCCTTGGTCACAATGTTTTACCACAGCAACAGTATCTAAAGCAGGCCCACTCCACTCCATAGGAACTCAAGCTAACTTACCGTATCTGCACCAATCTTTATTTCCAAGTAACAGTAGGGGTTAAGACTCGAACATATGAATATTTAAATGACACAATTCAACCCATAATACCCATATTTAATTTCTTCCAATCAGGGTCACCCTTAAACCCACATTGATCACAAAAGTGTTATCTCTACTTAATTATTGACAGTGCCTTCCACTCTCAATAATGTTCAAATCTGAAAATAAATTGTATTCTCCCTATATATATTGTCCTTTCCACTTGCATGAAACTATTAAAATTAAAAACTGTGCCGCCATTACCAGTGTTCTGGACCAAAGTTTTTGAAATGACTTGTTTTTTTTTTTTTTTTTTGGTTTTTCGAGACAAGGTTTCTCTGTGTAGCTTTTCCTGGAACTTACTCTGTAGCCCAGGCTGGCCTGGAACCCACAGAGATCTGCCTGCCTCTGCCTCCCGAGTGCTGGATTAAAGACGTGTGCCACCACCGCCCAGCTGGAATGACATTTTTGAATTGTCCTATTTTCATTTTATATATGTATGTGGATATATACGTAATTTTATGAAATTATAAAAATATTTTAAAATTTTCATAAAATATGAATATGCATATAGTTTTAAACAATCACCTAAATCCACTGTGATGGAATAACATGGTCTAGAAGCACAATCCTCAGTTTTCAAAAGCAGCAGCCTTTTTGAAAGGAAAATGAAACAAGACCGAGTTTTGTGTTGCTAACAATAAACAAACAAACTTCCAGCAGTTCAAGAAAACTGGACCCTTGGAACTCCCAGGGTTCACAGAGGCTGTGAATTCAGCCAGATCAACTGCTTGGAACCCACATTTGTTATGGGGTTGGGGACAGCTCAGTTCTCCCCATGGCAACCGCCAGTGCTGTCATAAACACTACGGGACGGTCTCTAAACGATCCAGCAGTTGCCGGCCGGAGGGAGATAAGATCTTATTAAAAATACAAAAGTTGGAGCTGATATACTGAAGTTTGGAATGCTGGCATGGGGGCTTGCATTATATGTAAACAGTATCTTCTCACCAGACCACCGAAGGTAGAGGAAGTGTCTTTGGCGAGAACCAACTTCTTCTTACACAAATGACCTCACAGGACCGGTCACACAGGGGGACACAAGTCCAGTCAGAGGAATGGTGGTCATTTGCTTCAAAGCCACCCCACTGGAGGGTGTTTCTCTGTGAAGGAATGACGTTGCTATTTCCTCTTAAAAAGGCAGAGTCATTTTTACCATTTTCTAATTATGAAATGCATTTCTACTTTATGAAATTAGAAATACATAAAACATAAAAAACAAAAAAATTCAATTATAAATTTTATGTCACCCGAGAATTTTTAGAATGAAATCATGCTCAATGTGTTTATAATTCCATTTTTCACATGGCATTATTATTGATATACCATATCATTAAAAATGCTTTGTAGGGGTTGGGGATTTAGCTCAGTGGTAGAGCACTTGCCTAGCAAGCACAAGGCCCTGGGTTCGGTCCTCAGCTCTGGGAAAAAAAATGCTTTGTAAACATGACATTTAATGATTGTCTAGAAGTCTAGCACATGCATGATCCGGTTTCACCATTTTCATATTGTGGAGGGGATGCTCAATGAACCTAATTTGTCCATATTATAAATACTAATCATCTTATAAACAAGTGTTTATTCAAATTTCAAACTACTTTATTTAAATTTATTTTAACACATTGCTGCAAGTGAAATTGCTAGGGAAAGGTTACTTCAAATTCTCGGCTTTTTCAGACATTTCTCTACCCTTGCTTGGTTTACATTCCCATATGCATTTTATTTAAACTGTTCTCAAACTAGGAAAAGGTCTTTAGAGTTTTTATTGCGATTACATTATAAATTCAAAATTATAATTATAATTTCAAATTATAAATTCAAAAGCAAACAACTGACATTTTTACAATTTTTCAGAAACTTAATATGTATACCCACTTATTCAATTATTACTTTGTATCTCTCAATAAACTCTTGTAGTTTTCCTCATAATGTTCCCACACATTCTTTGCATTTTCAAATTTTTGTTACTGTTGTGAATGTGGTATTCTTATTTTATTGCTTAACTAGAGATTGTTATGATATATGACAGTGACAAATTATTCATTAGTTATATTCTAATCAGCCTATTCATTGTGCCTCTTCATTACTTATACATTTATAATTGGTTGGGGTGTGTGTGTGTGTGTGTGTGTGTGTGTGTGTGTGTATGTGTGTGTGTGTGTTACAGTCACACTATTAGAAAATGTTAGGTTTGAACTTTTGATTTCCAATAATAACTTAGAAAAAATATTGAACCTTCCATTAGCCACAGCTTTCAGAAAATATAATAATAAACATCACCTTTGATTTGTCCCTAGTAGGAATAAGAAAATCTCCTACATAGTATACCATTAAATACCACACTGGATGTTAGGCATGGCATTGGCCTAGGTAAAACACATCAATGGGGATTACATAGCAACAGAAATGGGTGGTTACAGCAAGCTTGCTGTAAGGCAGTGAAGCTGGTGGAGACAATGACCAAACGTTCTTTCCAAAGGGAGTCCCACAGCAGAAGCCTGCCTGAAACAGATCACACCATGTACAGACACAGACCCCTATTCACAAATGCCTTGGCCTTTGTTATGGGTCACCCTATCTGGACACTCCTTGGGGGAGGGGGTGAGAAAGCATGGGGTCAACAACACAGACAGAGTCAGGTGAGAAGCAAGCAGGGGTTTGTTCATTGTGGATATGGGGTGAACCTATATACCCCCTCCCGATTTCCCATTGGCAGCTGGAGACTCTTAGCTGTGTTGTCCCTTTCTCATGGCCCCAGCATTCTGATGGCCATGCATCACCAATCACCAGATGCACGGCAGACACCAAGTTGGCTCAGCGGGAAGTAACGAGCAGGCATGTCTATTCACACTACCTGGACAGGGCAGCTGCGGTTTTACCAGGCTGGCTGCCTGCACTCCTCTTATAAGCCTTCACATTGAAAACCAAAGCCTAGCCCCACTTCCGTTTTCCACATAAAATATTTTGTCTTTATATGCTATGTGTCAAGCTGTTCCCCGGGAAGAGGAACCTCAGCTATCTGCTCTTGGCTTTTGGAGCTTGCTTGCCCCCATGTTGCAGGGTCTTAATTACTATTAGCTTTTTGATATCTAGTCATGTGGGATTTTCCATTTCATTGATTTATGCTTTTTCTGAGTATTCTTGGGCTTTTGCATTTTCATTGACATTTTACACCACTGCCCTTAGTGAGAAGTGAGAGTTTACTGAACCCATGAACCAGCTTGAGAGGAATTACTACTTATTTTATATTGAGGAATTGCTACCTTAGCAAAAGAAAAGAGAATTACAGCCCCTGGATACCATATATTCCTTAATTTATTCTCACTCCTATGGAATCTTCCCATCAATGCTTTAGAGTTTTTAATACAGAGGATTTTCAATCTTCTCTTGAATTTCTTATTAGGTCTCTTTTTTCCACTCCTTTACTGAAATTATACTTATCACCTCTCTTCTACATTCTAGAAGATTCACGCTCTAGTAGAAGTCTCATGGGCATCTTAGGCTTTATGTGACCCAAACTGAACCTAACTCAGTTAGGAAAAGAACCTCCTGCCCCACATTGGTCTTTATTCTACAAAAGCACTCAAATCAGAAAGCTGGGCTTTGCAGGCGTCTCTCATGCTCTCTCCCTCTCCATTGTCTGACACCTGGTCCAGCAGCAAGTTCTGTCGACAGTTCCCAAAGTTTCTCAAATCTGTCTCCTTCTCTCCTTCTCAATTTCCATCACCTTAGTCTGAGTCTACGTGCCTCCTAGCCAGCATTTCTGCAGTCATTCCTGAACACCATCCGCGGTGCTGGCTCTAAACTATGCTCTTAGGCAGCAAGAGCAGTTAGCTAAAAATGTAAACTACCTCATTCCCCCTCCCTCCCAACATTCTTAGAATTCCTCAGTAATTTCCTTTATACTTCAAATAAAATGGATCATCTGTAGCTTGGTCTTCGGGGAGCTGCATAATCCAGCTACTACCCACCTCCTTGATCCCATGTAGTGCCCCTCCCCACTCTACCCTGTGTGATCATAACATAGATGTTATTTAAGTGCCTTAAATACACTGAACACTTTTCAGAACAGGCTCATTGCCCATAGTTTGCCTCAATCTAGAATCTACCTCTACTGGCATTTATGCCCAGCTTTCTTTCATTCTTTGGAAATAATTCTCAGTTCAGGGTTAAGATCACTGCCTTAGAAGGACCTCTTCAGTCACCTAAGACAATGTAGATTTCTCCACTCCAGTGCTTGAAGTCTTATCTCTCCAATATGTTTGTCTTTCTTGATAGCAATCATTATGATATAACATAATTTGCATACTGATTTCCTTATTGTCTCTTTCCCGCAACCAAACTCAGTTCCATGAGGACAGGTCCCATGTCCTATCTCTATAGCCACTGCTGTACTCTGGGAGCTAGATATGTACTTCCTCAGTATTTGCTGAATCACTGAATGATGAGCTCAGGTGGGCTAGATATGGACTGCCTCAGTATTTGCTGAATTGCTGAATAATGAGCTCAGGTGCCAGATGCTAGTGAAATAAAACAATATGGAATGAACAGAGCAAACTGATTGACTTACATCTGAAATCAAATTCCAAATTGAAAATGAGTTAAAATTTATTTAATTAAGTAATTCAGTTTTACAGATAGTATACAGTTAAGAGTCAAAAGACTAAAAATTAAGGATGTATATTTCTTGTTTAGAAATACCTTGTTTAAAAATAGACCTGCTTTTAAGAATAGTTCTATTATAATTCATGGTCATAAAAGATACCATATGCCCAAAAATTTGCTATATTTTTTTATTCTAACTTTATTGATAAGTATACAACAATAATTAACATATATATAATATTTATAATATAGTGTTCTATAAGTATAATGTAGGTAGAAGTATATATATACATATATGTGTGTATATATATATATATATAGTTAATGGCATCTTGTTATAAAATTAACTCTGAAAACAAAAAATGCATATTTTTCCTCAAGACTTCCTGGAGATGTTATAAAAAGCAACCTCTCCCCAGGTAGAAATCAGACAATATCTAACCACGTTGCAATAAAACTAGAAACAGTACTAAAGCACAACCTTCTCTGTCATCTAGAACTTTTTAAAAGATTTATTTTATTATTTTAATATTAAAAATAATATCTGTGTGTGGGTACAGGCATATAGGTACACATGCTAGGGAGGCTAGAGGTGGCGATGCCCCTGGAGCTGGAGTTATAGGCAGCTGTGAACCACCCAACATAGGTGCTGAGAACCCAACTCAGGTCCTCTGGAAGAATAGTAATCCCCCTTACCACTGAGACCTCTCTCTAGCCCCAACCCAGGAGGTTTTTACCTCTCAAAATAATATTAAGATAAAAAAAAAATCAAACCTGAATTTGTCACACATACAGACAAAAATAATGAAAACACCACACACTTGAATCAGGGTGCTATGTCTATACTAATGCTTACAGGGAAACCTTAAATATTTTTATTAATAGACAAGATGGAATAAAAATTAAATAAGAATCAAGTTAAAGCAGAAACAAACAATACCCTCATTAAAACCTGTAGTGGGGTATTTGTACACTGTGTGAAGATATATTGTTATGATTGGTGTAATAAAAAGCAGAACATCCAATAGCTAGGCAGGAGGTAGAGATGGGACTTCTGAACAGAGAGGACTCTGGGAAAAGAAGGGCAGAGACACCAGCCAGACAGAGGAGGCAGGGTGTGCAAGAGGAGAGGTAACAGCCTCAAGCCACGTGGCAGAAGATAGCTTAATATAAATGGATTAATTAAAGTTATAAGACCTATTTAGAAACAGGCCTAAGCTACAGGCTGAGCTTTCATAATTAGTAAGTCTCCATGTCATTATTTGGGAGCTGGCTGGTGGGATAGAAAAAGACTCCTTACAAAAACCTCAAATGGAGAGAATTACAGTAAATGAAGACTCCAAGAGGACCTGGGAGATGGACTGGGAAGCGCAGAGGAAAGCCACGGCAATGTTTAGACATGAGCATTAGTGTGTAGACACATGAGATGATCAATGCACAATTCATGCTCCCATAAAGTGACTGCCAGGCTTGTTGGGGTGTCCAGCTAAGGAAAAACAGCAACTCTGGAGAAGGTCTCCCTTTGGGAGTGTTTGGAAAGCAGATCTGAGAGTAAAGCACACTGACCAAGCCATGCTGTAGCCACAGTTGAATTTTGGTATTCAGTTACAAGCATCCAGATTTGAGACATTTCACTGCTGAGAGAGGAAAAGAAGGGAAAGAAAAAGAGAGTGAAAAACTAACACTCTCTGAAAGACTACAGGATGATCCAGAGTCATTTTGACATGTTTTTCCCTTTGTTCTTGTACAAGTCTATGAGAATCCAATCACTGTGTCCACTGGGTGAGAAGATGCTACAGCCTCCATTGTGTGGCAGAGGACTCGTTCTGGAAGCTAGTGCTCACTTTACCATGCTGCCCACTGGGGGGGGGGAGAGCAGAGTGAACTGCAAACCGCCCTGCTCTGTCTTTTCTCATATAAACACACACAGTAAAAGACTGGAGGGGAGTGTGTGTATTCAGTAGAACATTGGTAGCCTGGATAGGAGCGTTTCACCTTACTATAAATAAGACAAACCTAAATGCACTCATGTATTAATGTATCTTCAAGGGGTGGCTTTTAACTAGATGGAGGGATTTGTTGGCTTTAAAGTGGACACACATTTAGTGAGAAATTTGGGGTGATATGATATGGCAGTGGTTCCAATTTTGGTTATCTTTTAGGGAGAAATGGAAGACAGAAAGAACCAGAGAACATGTCATTAAGTGCACTCAATGAGAGGGAAGAAGTCAGTCTTACTCCTGTTAAGGAGCCTGCAAGCAAAAGCAAGCAGTTTACCAGTCAGAGAGAGGTTGGTGTGATGCAGCATACCTGTAATCCAAGTATTTAGGAGGCTGAGGCAGGAGAACTGCCATGACTTGAAGGCCACCCTGGTTTAAAGACTGAGAATATGTCTCAAAAACAAAACAGAATGTCAGAAAGAAATGAACTACACGAAGCAGTAGTGCCCGGGACAGCAGGAGTCCCTGCTGTTTTCCCTTTGGTGGGAAGGGTCAACAGTGTATGACTTAATGTGTTTTAATTTCTAAGAGGAATTTTCACACACCAATGACCTTAAGCTTAATCTAACACAGAGTCTCTACAGAAAGAGGACAATGTCTGGCCAAGCAGTCACAATCACCAAGTCTCAGTTGTGTGCCCCCTTGCCGTTCTGGAAGCTCTGTCAGTTCTTTGAAGCAAACTTTATCTTTTTGGGCAATTCACCAAAGGGTGATGTAAACTGAGAAGCCTGATAAGTTGCATCCCAGCTCTGTCTTTTTCTTAGAAAACTTTGCTTTGTCTAACTAGAGTAACTTGGAGGAAATGCAGAAAGAGGGGGTTTATTGACCAGAATAGTGAGCACAGTAGACTACAGAGAAAGCACATGTTGAAGAAAAGAGTTTTGAAACACTTGATTATATGAATTTATCTTAATTTTAAATTCTCTAGCACAAACCCTTAGCTCCTGAGGGACTGCAGGGGAAACAGTTCTAGGCAAGGTAGGTCTTAAGGGAAGTCTACTAATTCACCTGCACATTATTTTTAAGTGCCTTTTCTGACTTTGGTACTAAAGTTAGGAAAATTACAAAGAAGCTCACTGGAGCAGCTGTATGAAGCATTTATCTAAATTGTTCTATTACTAATAAAAACTTGGGAGTCCAAAAACCTGATGGCTCAAAGAAGCGGCAGAGTAATAACCAATTGTCCTTCTCTCTAAACTTCCCAGATAGAAGAGAACATGTGAATCCCAAGTCTCTCCCTTCTTCTTCCTGTCCAGCTTTCCTACCTTACTCCTGGCTTCTTTATTGTTAATTCTGGTCAGCTCGTCTCTGTCTCTACACCCTGATCCAAGGTTAACTTTATTAACATCTTGGAGTGTCATGGTGTGATCAAATATCCCCCAAAGCTATGTTCTGAAGTCAATTGATAACATTACCTGTGAAATGTTCAAGTCTTTTGATTCATTATTCCCATTTATATCCCAGCACTAGTGGGGCAGAGACAGGAGGATCTTGGGAACTCACCAGCCAGCCAGTCTAACCAATCAGTGAGTCCGGGTTCAGTGAGAGACCCTGCCTCAGAAACTAAGATGGAGAGCTATTGAGGATAACACCTCATGTTGACCTCTAGCTTCCACATGCACACATACATACACACAACACCACACATACACACACACACACAACACCACACACACACACACACACATACATCCAACACAAATTACCACACACACACACACACACACACACACACACACACACACACCCCAAGAGTCCATCTTCATAGGAAGATACCTTAGGAAGCTTGTACAATAGTGTGCCCCCCTGTGTCTTCTACCTCTTCTTCTACCCTCCACCCCAGTTTAACCCTTCCTGTTCCATTGTTTACTCCCTTGAAAGCCCCTTGTTTTATCAGTAAAGACCCCACTAACAGAACAAAGTTCCTCTCTTAACCTCACTGGACAAAATTAGGCTATGTACCCACCACTGTGCCTGGGCAAATATCTAATATGTACGCAATCATATGAGACTCTGAACTTGACAAAGAGAAGAAGAAAAACGAAAATTGGCTTAGACTGATGGTTAATGATCCCGGAACCGAGGATTGATACCTGAAGCTGTGGGAGGGATAAGGTATGAAAGATGGGGGCCACCTCCATCACCACAGCATCCGTTTCTCCGGTGTTCCCCCACTTCAGTGCCTCCTGAATCCTCTGAGTTGTCGCCACAAACGGAAGTGCCTCCCATCACCCTACTCCTTGTCATCCTGCATGCAGTGTGAAATCAAGTCATTGCTCAGAACCACGAGAAACTGACCATGGGTAATCATTTTAACATAGCCTGAAAGGGCAGTTTTAGGTGATTTCAACATGCATTACCTGAAAAATATTTCTCAAGTCCGTTCATGTCTCTCTCTTTTCTCCCACTACCCTAGCTGAAGTTACTCCAGTCTTCACCCAGAAAACCAAACGGCAAGAGCAATGCCCCTCTTTCTCTCAGCCTGCTCCCCAATTCTAGCAATGTAAGTATTTCAAGGCAGAATGTGTGCTGCCCCTTCAAAAGCCCATCCGTGAGTGTCCAATGCTCTCACAGAGCATTGCAAACCTCTTTGCTCAGGAAAGCCTGCATCATCAGATCCCAGCCTGCAACTCCAGTCTCCTCCCAGAACCCTTTCTCACCATCTTCTGGACTCTACCCTCGCTGACCTGCCATTCTCCCAAATCTTCACTCCTGTCATCCCTCTGCCTCAACACATTTTTCCTTACCACCTACATCTTCCCCTTTAGTTACCTGCCTTGGAGCGGCATTTCCTGACTATCTGATCTAATTTATTTAACTTTTCCCTGTCCAGTCACTCACAACATTTTATTTGATCATTTTCTAGAAATAATTTCCATCTATAAATTTCTCATGTTGCTTATGACTTAGTATGTTTTACAGAACTGAGAGCTCTGTTAGAGAAGTGTCTTTTTGTTTTCATCAATACCACATAAACAGCAAACTGTCAGTGTCTTCACTGAATGGACAATTGCATGAATGAACAACCTGTGAGTGGATAAAGCTGTTCCTAGAAGCCATTGGCTAGCAAAACGAAAATCCTGATGCCAGGAGCAGGCTACCTGTGAGCTGCTGCTGGGCAGGAAGACAGCACCCCAGAGAG
This sequence comes from Onychomys torridus, assembly GCF_903995425.1. Lineage (NCBI taxonomy): Eukaryota > Metazoa > Chordata > Mammalia > Rodentia > Cricetidae > Onychomys > Onychomys torridus. The sequence goes on from NC_050455.1 coordinate 2,067,395, forward strand.
TGTACTGCTAGTCAGCAATCACCCTTCGTTCAGACACCGCATGCTTCAGTTTCAGCAGAAGTGAGCCGGGGGTGCCTTCCCCAGTGTTAGGCTTTTATAGTTCCTATCCAGGCTTCTGGGGTCAAGGAGCCATCAACAGATTTGCTCAGCTGTGGACCCTACATATTACATTACCAACCTGCTAGATGAAGTGTGTCTCCTGTTATGGGGATAACCAACTGCTTTCTGATTGGATTTGAGGCCAACTTACAGGAGAGAACTCATGAGCTTAGTACTACAGACCTGGTCAAAAACCTTGACTGGACCACCGGCCTAGCAAGAACGTGCTGTGGCCTGTCCAGTCTCCTTCCAAATGTTTACTTTTATGTTCATACACTAGCACTGTCAGCTCTGGTCAGAAAAGCCTCTAGCTTTGCAAGTGGTCCAAGTGCTTAGAATAAGTGACCATCAAATGCTCAGCTCTAAATGGAACATCTGTATCACCCTTTCCAAGGTCTGGGGACAGTGACAAAAAAGGGAGTGGGAAGAATGCAAGAAGCAGATGAAGGATGGAGTGTGGTGGGTTGCTCCCTTCAAGGAATGGCGTGATTCTTGTACCATGAACTCAACAGTGCCTGTAAGTTCCTGCACACGATTAGAGTCACAGGATTCCATTGAGGAGCTGGAAGGAGCTTGTAAGGACCCACCCTTCATTAAGGATTCACTGGCAGTTAATTGTTGCTGGGGGGAGACAAAGGCAGTTTCTTCAGTGGCATAGTCACAGGTAAGGTGCCCATGGTTCTGTAAATAACCCCTTAGCTAGGGTCCTGTAAGTATCCCCAATTAAACTCACTGGGACACACACAAAGACAGGAAAACAGAAGAAGGCAAATCAACAGGAATGAGAGACAGAGAGGATGATAGGGGCTGAATGTGACATGGGTACATTGTACACAGGTATGAAAATGTCATAGTGGAACCCATTCTTGTGTGTAATTAACATGCAAAAAAACCAAGTAGAATCAGACTGTAAATTGTGTGTACACCATCATTACCACTACTTCCCAGCACGACATATCAAGGAAAGGAAGGCTCAGAGGGAAATAAAACAAAATGTCAGCGGGTTTCTTAAATGAGCTTCTGAGTATTTTGTGTATGTCACTATCTATTTTCCACATTTTCAATTTTAAAGTCAGCATATAGTTTTAATGTCCATAACTTCAAAACTGTATTTTTAGGATTTTGAGAACCATCTTTTTTGCTTTAATTTTCTTATTTTCAAAATAAAAACAATTTTTGATTTCCCAATGTTTGTGATGTTTATTTTCTAGCATCTATAATCATCTTCCTTCTTTATTATAGTATACATATATAATATATGTGTATTATAGTATGCGTGATTTGAGGAGTGCATAAGAAGTACTTAATTGTTTAATGAAGTCCTTGCCCTCTGGTCAGAGGAAGTTAGAACAATTTGCATCTTTGCCTCATTCTTTCCTTGATATTTATTCTTTGTGGGCTTCCTGAGTTTCATCTGATCCCGGCTTCCTAAAACTTTGAATCCTCCTACTAAAATCGGAAAAATAGCTGAATTTTGACTTTCTACTTCATCTACTCCAAACTAGAAATTGCCTCAGACATAAGGCTTACTGATGACGGAATTTATATAATTTTCAATCCCCCTTTTTATGGATTAGAATCCTATGTCCTGCTGCACAATTTTCAAAATGAGTTGTTTCCTAGAGTTCTTGCAGCTTTCTTTCCTTTTTGTTTACAAATAGAAAGAAAATCCTAGGTCCTACTTCTTCCTCATTGCTCCGCCTTTGATAACCCATGCTCCGGAATGAGTCTCTCAAGTATTCAAAGTATTCAAGGTGATTCTCCCAACACAGATCTGCTCGTATCAGCCCCAAACAGGAAGGAGAGCAGAAGCCCTTGCACACTTCATCCCACCAACCTCAGCAGCAGCATTGCTCATTATAGCTCAATTTCTATTGTATGTTCCAGCATTACTAAATCATTGACCATGTTCTTCTTCATGTTTCCATCACAGAAAATATTCTCTGCCCTCCAAATTCTCTACCTTTGGCTAACTGTTACTTATTCTTTATAACCAATTTATATCAATTCTTCATAAAAGTCCCTCTGAAAACTTAGAGTTAGTCTTATAGCTCCATAGTCTCATAGCACCCTGAATCTGCCTGATAAGAATTCTCATCATGTCTCTATTTGCTCAAAATCTGTATTTTGCATCAGACAGTTAAACCCAAGGAGAGCGCCAATGTTTCTCACTGTATCTGCTAGATCAAATCTTCAGTGCTTTCATCTGGAGGGCAGAGCTCAACAAATACTAGATGAAGAAATTAATAAAAGCATATAATAATCACCCAAAGAACCAACAGTGGAGTGAGGCAGGGAGAGGACAAAACAAATCAAGAAAACCTAGCATTCGAAAGCAGAAGACTCCTAAGAGCAGCCATCTTCTACTGGGCTAACACTTAGTCAGCTGTTCCTAATGTCACCTAATGTCACCTAATGTCACCTAATGTCACCTTTTCACCTGAGACAGCAGATGACTAATGTGAGGAGGGTAATTTTCAAGTTTTTCTCTCTGTGTACCATGAAGATTCAGACTAAGTGCTTCCCCACGGGAGGTTTTCAGAAGCAATCCTGATAAGCAAAGTTCCATGGTAATTGATCGAATACAGGACTTGATGGTTTGGGGTAAGTCCATTCAAGAAGGAGAGCCATTATTCCCTAACCTATTCTCAGTCACCAATGTTGTATTAGTGTCACAGTGAAAAAATGTCCACTAACTATGATTGACAGCATCCTAACCAAGTCATGTGAGCAGACAGACTTGGGTTCTGACAATCAAAGATCTGGGAAACTATGCTCAGGAGAAGTGAGGGTTTTATACTTGTTTTATATACTCTTGTTTTATACAAGGAAAATGTCTGCAAAAGTTGCAATGGTTTTTTTGAGACAGGATCTCACTATGCAGCCCTTGTTGACCTCTAACTCTCTGTGTATACCAGGCTAACCTCAAATTCACAGAGATCTGCTTGCCTCTATCCTCCACCGAGTGCCGGGATTAAAAGTGTGTACCACTCTGCCCAGCCTAACATTTTGAGGGTTATGGATCCATAGTTTTAAACATAAATATGACCTACTTATGTCTAGACAACCAACCTCTGTCATTTATCATTTACTGAAAGAGTTAAAAGACTGCTAATCTCAATATGGCATGCTTTAATGCCACATTTAAAATACCCTGCTAAAAGGCATTTCCAAACTATGGCTAAGATTCCCTTATGAGGCCTGCTTTCTGTGGGAGGGGATTCCATTGCACTCCACACAAGATCTTTGGATCATGTGTACACTTGGGATCCTAGAGACCAAAAGGCTAACTCCTTTTGTTTTATTAACAGGGAAATGGAATAGGAAGGTGTGAAGTCACCCAGTTACTCCCAAACATAAACTATGACTACCACTCAAATGAAACTCCTTAATCGGCCTTAACTGACCTGCTCCCTGGCCTTTCAAGCAAGGCATTTCCATTTCAACCACACAACCTAGAATAAGTGAATCGGCTATCAAAACTTAATTTTCCTAATTCCCACTACAGCATGGTAGAGAGTGTGTCAGTCACATGACCTTTGGGTGGAGTCACCAAATAGATCTATTTTTACTTAAATTGCTGCCTGTGGAACAGCAAGAATGGACTGCTATATCATTCCAGAAAGATCTTTTAATGCCCCCCAATCTCAAATTTGACCATCTTTCCTACCCCTGACAGTCTTGATCTCTCTGCAGCTATTATCCATTTTTCCTGCTTTACACCATTCTCTGTCCTGAGTGCAAATTGTCGTCATATGGAGAACCTTAAGCACTTACTGATTTTGGCATCTCACACTCAGAGATTCTAGTATAATTTGATGGAGTACCGCCTGGGAACTGCAGTATTTGTGTCTCCCAAGAGGATATTGATGGGAGCTGGGAGATGCCCTCTGCTTTCAAACCAAACACTAGGTACCCCCTGGCAGACAACACTCTTCTGCACTGCTGTGTATCTGCCACCTGTTACCTTCGGCCGCACATGCAGCTGCAGCAATCATGGCTAACAGTGGCCTCCCACACCTAAGCACCAGCCATCGAAACCAAACTCCCCAGATCTGCCTCTCTTGACTCCCATATTTTAATTAAAATTCATTCCTATTTATCATCACCTGTCTCTAATAGAACCAAAAGTCTAGATTCCTAGGCTGTCTTGCCTCTCTGCAGCTTCCACCCTGTACAACCAGAGCTGGGCTCTTCACCTGCTCTCCTTCCGTGTTTCTCAGGCATGGTCTTTCAATTCCATGTCCACACACTCTGCTTTCATAGCTACTACAACAGTCTCCAAAATATCTCTCTTTCCCCCCCCATGCCTCCCGCTGGCACTCCCTGCCTGTGAAGTGAGTTTGTCCTCCTACAGACACGTGCCTTTTACTAGGCTAGTCACATGGTGTTCACAAAGAGATACAATGGGAGCCATGGGAGTGTTACAGTGAGTCACTTACCATTAACACCCCTGTCACCTAGCTCACTCATCTAGCTCACTGTAGTTATCACCTAATTTCATCATGCCTGCGTGTGCCTGGATGTGTGTGCACGCACACGCACATGCATGCATGTACCTGTTTCCCATTAGAGACATCAGTTATGTGAAAACAAGTGCTTTTGTTTGGTTGGTTTTCAGCTATGAGGATTGAGCCCAAAGCATCATATAAGAAAATTACCTAGCTAGGTCAACTCCTAGCCCTAAGGGGTTTTTTCTCTGAGAACCCAGAGAAGCACATGGTTCTGTCAGTGTTTGTCAATGAATTACTAAACTTTAACCATAGTCAACAATACATTTGATAATACACAGATTGGGTAAATCCAATCAACCAACTCAGGAGTCCTTGGCACGACTCTCTCAAGCCCTCTGTACAGGAAGTCCTGGGCTTCTGGAGGCCATAAGGTATAGAATCTTTGAGAAGTACTCAGCACATTGGAGTCATCAGACCACAGTGCAGTGACCTCCCAGTCCTTCCTCTGGCTGCCCCCTATCTAGATGTGTTTGTAAAACATGGAAATCCTTTCTCCCTCGCTTATCTCTGAAGAAAGTGTCAATGGAGAGGCCTCAACAGGCAAAGCCTCTTTTCAGACCCTCCCAGCACCCAGGATGCAGCAGCTCTCCTCTCTAGATTAAGCTGGCCTAGAGCCACAGTAAACACCGCATCTCCCTCACAGTGAGGAAAGATTAAATATCTGATTAAAATTTTTGGCTAATAATTTATTGAACTTGGAAGAGGAAACCCTTTGGAAGTCACATGACTTTCCCTGCCTGTCTGCTACTGCTGTCCTCTGCAGCAGAGGTCACCTGCTGTGGAAGAACAAGGAGTTGGGGGCTCCATGTGGGCTGGGGAGGAAGGACCTGGGAGGCTGAGGGGGTGCTCTCAGGTCATGTCAAGTTTCATGTTGGGGAGGGAGAGCAGCCCTTTCCCAGTTAGGGAGAGAAAAGCTCACATAGACTGTGGCTGTTCCTGTGTCTACGGATTATTACCTCTGTACTCGTCACTTGGGAGACTGATTCATTTCATCCCACCCCCCACCTATTGTTCTGGGCCGCCCAGCAACATGTCGTCATGGGCAGCCTGAAAATGTACAGGAAGTCTTCAAAGCTGAATGACTTCAATCTGTGTGTCCTCGCTGCTGGTGCTCTGTGGAAACCACACCCTGTAGGACTTGAGGACGGAAGACAGCCCTTCTTTCCCACCTAGTCTCTCTCCAGCCTGCATGCCCTCTGCCACCTCCATCCCAGGCTCCAAACAGAGGCACAGCCAGATGAGGGAGGGAAGCCACAGGAAAGGCAGGTCAAAGGGCTTTTCCTCAGAAAAACAGAGGGGTGGGACTCCAGGAGAATGGAAAGTCGCCTTCACTGACCTTTGGAAGAAAAAGCCAGTCATTTGGCAAAGCTGCCTGTCATGAGAATGTCCCCAGAGAGGAAAAAGAGACAGAAGCCACAAGTGATTCATTACAACCTGCGAAGTGCAGCAAGTGAAGACTGCTGCCCAGTGATGAACCTCCTGGAACTCTCTTTTATTCTCATATTAATGACAAAGACTATGGCTGTTCATAGAAACCATATCTGCTCAGTCCCCAAGGCCATGGAGAGAACTTATTTCACGGGTTCACCAAGCAGGAGAGAATCCATTGACCCCAGGGCAGGGCCCAGCCTAAACAACTATACCTGCCAGTTGCTCTTGTACTGCGACAGGAGGTCTGAGAGAAGATAGAGCTGGGTACTGCCAAGACCAAGTCTGGGGAGGAGCCGGGGGACTTGGGAAGCTATGATCACTGAGTACTGCTGAGGGCCACTTCCCACTCCCCAGGGACTGTACCTTAGATGGTGAATGCCCTGGAGTGTGTTCTTTCTCACCAAGTCTTACAGCCAAGCCTCCACAGTGCTGCTTCATGACTACCCAGCAGCTCTCCCATTCATCTTCGATGGCTCTGCCCTGGCTCTCTGGGTACTGTTTGAGTAGAGTTGGGATGGTTGCTTTGTGTAAAATATCCAAGTCCATTAGGGGCAACTCTGTGCCAAGCTTGATGCACCTCTCTGTGGCTCTCATTCAAGTGAGAAGCCAACACAAGGAAGGATCTACCCTGTGGGCTGGGGGGGGGGGGGGGGGGGGGGGTTTGCAAATCCATTAGGGATATTAGTTGTTTTAGGTGGCATAAACCCATAACCATATTCATCTAGTATACATCTGTAGATATGTAGACCTGGTATTCTAGGAACTTAACTCCAGGCTTCTATGCATGCTTACAGTAACACTGGTGGTCCATTCTCCTGAGCTGATGACTCCTACATGCATACTAAACATTCAACCTCCTTCTACTCCAGGAGTCATGACTCATTCCAGAAAAACTAAGCTGACCATGGGCAGGACTGCATCTTCTCTCAGACCCTCTGTCGCAGTACAAGAGCAACTGGCAGGTATAGTTCTTTAGGCTGGGCCCTGCCCTGGGGTCAATGGATTCTCCCGATTAGTGATTTTCTGTGTATCTGCCTCAATTCAGTTCTACAAACAAACATACAAATATCAAGACCCTTCCCAAAGACCTGATTAACATCCACTACTGGGAGCCTACCTAGTCCCTAGAAAAATTCAAGGATCAGTTTCCTGGAGGGCAGACAGGGAATGACCTAGATCTGCACCCTGGACCTAACCATCTGTCTTGTCCGACACAGATCTTGTCTTCTGTCTCCATGCGGCCAAAGGCTTTCCTTCTTCAGATGCTCCTAAGGTAACCAAGTGGAGTGGAGCCATGAGAGAGGTTCTTGTTCTAGCTTTCTGGACAGCCAGTACAGCCTGCACCTTCTGCTGAGGAAGGAATAATTAATTGGGAACAGAATGAGTTCAACTCATCACTGCTAATGGGGAGGCTGCTTTTCTGCATAGAAAGCAGGAACTCTCATCCTCGACGAACAAGTGGAAAGTCAACATGAAGAACCAGTGCCACTAGTTCAGAGCCTTCCACACTAACTGACACATCCTCCTCATGACCTATTCAGGTTTAGTTTGCTTCTCTGTTTTCTGAGACAGTCTTCCTATTACCCAGACTGATCTCCGACTTGGAGTTCAAGCAACCCTCTTGCCTCAGCCTCCTGAGTGGCTGGTAGGAGGCATTAGATGTAGCTTTCTTTGAACAGCAATGATAAAACATGCATACACATAAACAACAACAACAAAATGTGTGCCAGAGTATACCATTTGGATATAAAACCCAGAAAATGCAAGTTTAGGAGATTGCATAGCAAGGAAGAAAAGAAACTTTGGTATTCATTAAGTCTTGTAAAAGGCACGTACACCAAAATTATTTACAATGTGAACTAACAACAGAGATTACTGACTTAACACCAAAATAATAAGCATGCTGTTTGATGTGGAGGAAAGGGAAAAGAAGCATGAAAAGTTCATTCTGCAAATGTCCATTTGCACCAAGAAATACACACAGACTTTTGCTGTTTCCTAAAGGTCACACCATGGCAAGAATGGAGGCTCTCTGGAACAAATCTCTAGAAAATACTAAATGTCATTCTTTCTTCTTCTGTTACCTTCCTGTGTGTCTAAGACTCAAGCTTAATCACTCACTTCCTAAACAAATCCAGTTCTGTGCACACAGTCCCATCCCAGACATGACATGTCCTGGCCCGAGGGACAAACAGGGGGCCCCTCCTCCGTCGGATCTTCCCAGACAGGTGACACCAGGGTGCCCTGCTGCTCAGAGTCCTGCCTTATTGTCACCATCACTTCCTTCCCAGGAACCGGCAAGGCAGCTCTCCTGGAGACCCGTTTTAGTCAAGAACCTCCAAAAACAAAAATGCTGAGCCTTCGTCCACTTTCTGCAAAACAGTAGGTCTCACTGAGGAGAGCCAGCAGGCAGGATGACTTACAGAAAGGGGAAGTTCCCTGCTGTGACCTTCAGTCTGAAACAAAGTGGAGTTGATTCATAAATACCAAGAGACATCTGGTTCCTTCCCTTCCATTGTATCTCTGGGTCTCCACCAACCGTGCAGAACACTGGGTGATTGGAATTTTCTTTTGCAGAAAGCTGATTATGAAACAGACCTTTCTGCACTGTTTACTTTTGTAGGTGAACATTAAATTTTGTCATTAGTCCTAAAGCAGTGGAAGATGCTTCTCTCCAGAGAAGAGTGACCAGGGCTGAAGCAGAAGAGACTCTGAACTGGGAGAGGCAGAAGGAAGGCTGGGGACTGAACAGGCCTCAGTGCTCCATCTCAGGGGGCTGAAGCCAGCCATGTGCTACAGACAAAAGGGTCACAAGAGGGGTAGACAAACCAGTGTGGCCCAGAGGTGGATTCGGAAGGGAGCTAAGAGCTGATGTAGCCACAGTTTCTTATGCTTCCCGGGCATTTGCAGTGCTCAGCACACCTTCATCAGTATGTCTTAGTCCTTTTATAATATCTATTTACTTTTAGAGAGAAATACAAACACACAGAGAGAAAATGTGTGTGCATGTGTGTGTGTGTGTGTGTGTATGTGTGTGTGTGTGTGTGTGTGTGTGTGTGTGTGTGCGCGCGCGCACGCACAGTCTTTCTGCAGCAATTAAAGGACAAATTTGTGGAGTTGGTTCTCTCCTTCCACCAAGGAGGTTCCAAGGCTCAAACCATGGTCTTTAGGCTTGGCAGAGGGACCTTTACCCACTGAGCCATCTAACATGCTAGCCTATCTTCTGCATTTTACCCACTAAGCCATCTCAGCTGCCAACTCATCTTCTAAATTTTGATTGAATCCTTATCACAATACAAGTGGCTATTATTAACATTTAGTCCCTTTCTTATAGCTTTGGGCCTGAAAGCAGCTAGTACTATAGCTTTTCTAAAAATGAGTCCAAACTGCCTGTTCCCATCGAGAGGGAATTTCCCAATACTGCTTCAGCTTAAGAAAACCCCTCTTTATTCCTTCTTTCTACAGAACCCAAACAATTTCCAAAGACAACTGTCATTATGTATTTTTATCTAAATGTCTTTTCAAAATAAACCTAAGTCTTATGGAACATCACAGAAAACCCAGGAGACCAAGGCATCCCCAGTAAGATTGTGTCTTCTGGACATAAAGGGAAGCTGTAGTCATAAGATCTCAATATGCCCTAAACAAGATCAGAGCAATGATAATGCCAAGAGCCCCTCCTCTGTGTGAAGAGCTATGAGCCTTTAATGGCTAATGAGAAGGAGAGTCAATCTTCCCCAGAGAAAAGCTATCCCCATCACCTAGTGACAAGCCCCCAATACACACACATACACACACACACACACACACACACACACACACACACGCAGCAACATAAAATACACACTCAGCTACAGTCACGTATTTATGTCTGTGTACACAGTAATTAGAGAGACCACGAATTTGAGAGGAATTGAGGGGGAGTGACATGAAGTGAGGTCTCAGAAGGAGAAGAGGGAGGGGAAATTATGTAAATACAGCATTCAGATAGGAAAGTCTCAAAAATTAAAATATAAACTTAGGGGGTAGACCATGAGACGTCCCGATCAATACTTTCTTCCCCTTTTCTGCCTCCTACTAGGATCGGGAACCCAGTTTAAGGCTGGTTGGTGATGATGTATCAGTCCACACAACTTAAGTTACCTCTCGTGCCAAGAAGCTGAAAACCAAGTTCTCTGCAAGAAAGCACACGTGTATCTGCTAAAGATCTCTCTGGTTTAGGGGCAAAGTTTTGTTTCATTTTTAGATATTTTATTCTGTAGAATGTATCAGGTTGCAATGTATTTAAAGTGGTTTTTTAATACAGGTATATTTGGCATAAATATGAACTAAACAAGGTAATGAAGGATTATAAAGTTTACTTTTTAGAAAGAAGTTTGAAATGATGGGGGAAACCTACTAACACACATGATTTTATGATGTAACTTTCTCCTTACAAGAATAAGCCAGAGCAGCCTCCCCCAGGAGGCAAAGGACCCAGGATCCACTTTCCTGGGCTTACAGCACACACGATTTCACATGACACATCGAGGCTTTCAACAGAGGAAGAAGCAAGGAGCTTTTTAAAACAAAGACACTGTCCGTTTGCCCAGAGTTCTCCCAGATCTAGAGATCTCTGGCCCCTTCCACCACAGCATCGCTCTCAGTTGTGTTAATGAGCTCACACTTCAGCCACACAAAAGTGTTTTAAAGTCAAACCACACATGAATTTTATGCTGGTGCTCCAGAGAGACTGATGAATCACAGACTCTGTGTGGGTCTCATAAATGCTGGCTAAACCAATGGCAATCCCAGTGCCACAAAAGGACAGAAAAGGGCTTGCTCTCTCCAGGCTGACAGAGCAAAACGTCTCGACATTTCTCTTAGATAATTTTAATATCTAAGATAGTGTTTTTGAAACAACTCTCTTGTTTTTATGTCTCCTACACTGGCACAAACAGAGCCCATGTACTTAATTTATACCTTTAGAAGGTTCTGAGTTGAAATGCTATGTGTTAAACGTACCATATTTTCTTTATCCATTCTTCAGTGAAGGGACATCTAGGTTGTTTCCAATTTCTGACTATTATGATTAAAACTGCTATGAACATAGTTGAGCAAGTGTCTGTGTAGGAGGATGGAATGTCCTTTGGGTGTATGCCCAAGAATGGGGAGCCCTGCAGAAGAGGGAGAGGAAAGATCATAAGGGTCAGGGGGGATGGAGGACACCAGAGAACATGGACCAATGAATCAACTAAGAAGGGCTCATATGGACTCACAGACTGAAACAGCAAACACAGGGCCTGCATGGGTCTGCACCAGGTCCTCTGCTAATGTGATGACTGTTAGCTTCGTGGTTTTGTGGGACTCCTAACAGTGGGAGAGGGTGTGTCTCTGACTCTTTTGCCTGCTCCTGGGACTCTTTTCCTCCTTTTGGGTTGCCTTGTACAGCCTTGATATGAGGGCTTTTGCCATGTCTTATTGTATCTTGTTTTGTCCTGTTTGGCTGTTGTCTCTTGGAGGCCTGACTTTTCTGAAGAAGAATCAGAGGGAAGTGGATGTGGGGGAGAGGGGAGGTGGCAAGGAGCTTAGAATAGAGGGAGGGGAAACTGTGGTTGGGATGTACTGTATGAAAGAAGAATCTATTTTCAATAATAAATAGATAAATAGAGATGCTGTGTGGATCCCTAAGTGTCCCCTACTTCCCAGAGAGAAGCACTCCTTTCTCATGTATCTTTTTGCCCTCCGTGATACCCACCCCAGTGGCTTGCCCACCTCAAGACATTACAAAGATTGGCCAGTGAAGATGGCTCAGTAGGTTATGATGCTTGCCACCAAACCTAAAGACCTAAGTTTGATCCCTTGGTAGACGGAGAGAACTGACTCCTATAAGCTGTCCTATGACCTCCGCATATGTGTCATAGTACATGTGTGAACACATACATATAAATGTAACTAAAAATAGCTTTAAAAGTTGGAATAAATTAGCCTGACTTCATTCAACTGCTAATTTAGTTGTTTCTATATGTTTCTGGGTTCTAGTTGGGAGTAAAAGCATTGAGAAGATTTCACTAAAAATTAATCATATCAATATTGAAAGCAGCAAGCCCTAGCCAGAGTAAATCATGTCCTTTGCACATTAAGGACAAATGAGAACCTGTAAAATGTTCATGAATATATCACAAGTGCTCTACATCTTTCTGGCTCCTCTAGGGCTCTCCAGCAGCTTCCAGCATGCAGGAGAGAGGTACACTGCAGAGCCTTGCCTCCACTCTGGAAACTCAAGCTGTCCAGTTGTTTGTTCTTGTTTGTGAGAACTCGTCTTCCGACGTCACTTTTACTAACTCACCACATTCTTCACAAACCTAGGAAGGAGAAAAGTTGAAAAAGAGTCCACGGACCTCTATAAGTGGAAGGTGTGGTACATCCAGACGATACTCAGCACACTCACCGTCTTCAAGGGGCCACTTGGAGAGTTATCCTGGGAGTAGGGAACTCTGATCATGTGTAGCTCCAAACATCCCATAAATGGAGCCTTACAGCTGCTGGGATGGCTGCCTAAACTTTGCTGGCGTCCATCTTACCACAGGGTGACCCAAGAGAAACACATCATTTGCTTCTTATTAGCACCCTCCCCTTTCCAGTGAGATCCAGTAAGAAAGCCACATGCTTGCCCCAAGCATTCCCTCTGCAGCAGTTACCAATCAAGGGGCCTCCAGACCTGGGCCTTGTGCTGGAACCTACGTCCAGGGCAACAGAGTCAATGGGGAGGACCTCATCTGATGAGCATGCCATAGGTGGGGTGCCAAGCTACGGAGAGCGAGCGGAGAGACCTGACAGCAGTGGATCTGAGTGGAGTCGTGTTTGGATCCCGGGCAAAGGTTCCCTGGATGACAATGACTGGCTTAGTTCATTTCAAGCTCTTCAGGCCTGGGACTGTTTTTCTTTAAGAGGAGGGACAAAAGGAGTGGTAAGGGCAGAAGGAGAAACACATAACAAAACAGCACCAGCCACGATTTCCCAAGTGCCACACAAGGTCCTCACACGGTCCTCTCAGTGGTGATGACCAGTCAAGGTCATCTCGTGAAGAAGCATCCAAGTGGTGGTGACCTGCCCAGACGAACAAGGTCAGTCATCTCAGGAAGAAGAAACAAGCAGTTGCCCGAGTCTGTGTTGGTTGGTGATTGTATACAGCAAGGAGGAAACGTAAACTCAAAGGTACAGGGCAAGTCAGATAAAGGATTATGATCCTGAAGAAACTGCTGTGCAGCCTGAGAGAGCTGAGCAATATCTCTGGCAGGTGGCCTGAACCTGTAAGAAAAATGTGAAATATGCGCAGTGTAGACAAAGGCGATGCTCTGTAAACAGGCTAGAGAACCCTCCTGCACAGGGAGAGAGAGGTTTGTATTTACCTTTCAGAGATGCTGGGTCCACCCTGCCCCATGCTGAAAGAAGGGAATGTTTCTGACACCTTAAAATCTTGAGTGCATACCACATACCACAGCACTGGAATCCAGCAGGCAGTGGGTATGGCAGTCTCTGTAAACTGACCAGTCTAACACTTCATATGGATGTAGAGCATCTTCCAGGGACTTCCAGGGTCATTCTTTCTGGAGAGGTCAGGCTTGGTTCATCTACATATGCGGAGAAATATACCCGCCCGGATCCTGCTCCCCAACTCTATCCAGCCTCCATAGCTACCAGAAAGGCCACATCTACCACTCTCACCAGATGTGTTTGAAGAGGCAGTCTTTGGTAGTAGCCTTGGCAGGGGCAGACAAGGCAGTCAAGAGCAGGAGAAAGAACGGATTAACTGAAGACTAAAAAGTGAATGGGTGATGTGGTTGGTGATGTAGGACGCTCCTCTTGTTAGGAAAGAGAGAAGTGTGAAAACAAGATTCCCCCCTGGAAAGTCCTCAATAGACCTCTTCCTCATTTAGCTGCTGACATTTCCCTCTGTTTTCACAGTCTGCTCCATGCTGGAGTCATTCACTTGTTCCTGGCCCTCTCTGGTCCATCTTAGGAGACAGAGCAAGTTACAGCCTTGCCTTCTGCTTTCCTCCAGGGCCAGGCCCAGCACACGGCAATGTCCATTGAACATTATCTGCTTTAAAAACCAGCTGTTTAGGAAGGGGAAAAAAACTGCCTGGGGACAAGAGAAGCATTCAAAGGGTTACAAACCACGTAGTAGGTGGGTCTTCTCTAGAAAGCCCACTTGCAAGTCAAGAGCTGTTAATGAGAATATATTTAGAGAGAACCCAAGGAAGATAAGAATCTGAGTGAAATGAGACACAGGAACAAAAGTTTATCTGCTTATTATCATACAGCATTATCTCTGCACAAAAACTGTTCCCATCATCACCATTACAATACATTGCTTCATGGCCCTAAGATCAAGTGTGGTGCCATCATTGCACACACACACACAGATACACACATACAGGTGCACACATACAACACACACACAGATGCATGCACATACACAAACCACACACAGATCCATACAGCAGCAAACACACAGATGTATGCACACACAACACACACATGTGCACACACACACAGGTACACACACACACATACACACACAAACACACACAGATGAGGGGATTGAGAGATTTGGGGTGCATCAGAAACCATGCATACAAGAAAGAAACATTGGGTAAACCCTGAGAAATACTTTAACCTTCAGTTCATGGTTTTGGTGAGAAGACAGCTTTGACAGGATTAGTTCCAAAACACACTAGCAGTGGTCGTCACTGCAGGAAAGTCTGAGAACAGAACACTGTTACCAGACATTGTGTAGAAGGACATGTCTGCTGACCAATGTGTGTCAGTGAATAAATCCTAGTTAGAAAGGCATGGTGTTTTACTGTAAAGATAACTCAGCAGAGACATGGCCTTTATGTCACAAAGGATCAAAATCAGCAGCTAAGACAGTCAAGACAGAGTTTCCACCAGCCACACAGTTAACCTGACATCTTAAATGATGCATAGTGAAGCACCAAGATGCGAGAAAGATTCCAGAAGCAGGAGAGTCGATGTGTCCACCTCTCCAGTCATCAGGGCCTCAACAAAGCCTCAAATGTGAAGCACATATACATGTAAATCACACATTTGGAAAGCAAAGAGGAGAAAATAGGACCATTTCAAGGAATGAGCTGGTTTATTTGTGTGGAAAGCAAAGGAAACTAAGAGAGGGCTATGTTTATAACACATTGTCAAATAATTATCAGGAAGAAACATTTATTCATATCTTTTAACTTTGTAAGGGACATAGACACAAAGAAAATCCACTTATCTGAAAAAAGGCAGACCCTCAATTAAGTATTAAGATGCTCTTCACCAGGTGGTGGTGGTGCACATCTGTAATCCCAGCACTCGGGAGGCGCAGGCAGGTGGATCTCTGTGAGTTCAAGGCCAGCCTGTTCTACAAAGCAAGTTCCAGGACGACTCCAAAGCTATAGAGAAACCTTATCTCAAAAAACCAAAAAAAAAAAAAAAAAAAAAGATACTCATCAATAACTGTAGCAGCATTCCTAAGAGAGCTATATACCATTCCTCTCTGTATGTGTGAAAAATGATGATTTTTCTTAGTCAAATTACTTATAGACCTGTTCAAGGTTGTAAACTGAGCCAACAGCCATTTGTGCCTCCTTTCTGATCTCTGATTTTCTTCCATTTTCTGTTGCTTACCTTCTAAAGGTGCTTGTAATAACCTGCCCTCTTGCTAGCACCTTCCTGTAAATATGATGCCTATCTAGGTTTATTCCAGCTAAGCAAATTGAATTCAATAAAACCATCCTGGCTCATGCTGCAGGAGACTTATTACTCCACTGGCATGCTACTGTGGCCACCGTTCCACAATGTTTCAGGTTCTCCTTTGGGCTTGAGTTATGCTGCGTTACTGTATACCTAAGATAAGAGGCTTCTGCAGTCTGTTTAATGTTAACACAGGACACACAGTGACTTTTTTATTGAAGGCACTCCATGAGTGCCTCCTCACAGGCGCAGGTTTTATTGAAACTGATTCAGAGGCCTTGTATATGTGTGCGGGTGTATGCATACTCATGTGTGTATAAAGGTGTACACATGCACACTTCCAAACACACATAAAGATACATGCTGAACTAAAGACAGGGCTGAACTACATTCCAAGGTTAGCTGACTTCCTCTGATAATCTTTGTACTATTGGAGTTTAAATTCAGAAGAGGGTGTCACAGTGGAAGCCTGCTCTTCCTCTGGATCCACCAACCCAGTCTTTGGCCTTTTTTTTTTTTTTTTTTTTTTTTTTTTTTTTTTTAGCTCTTTACTTCCTTGAAGATCCAGTCATTCTAAAACCTGAGGTACTCAGACCCCACAGTCTTCATTGAGTCAAAAACAGGGTGTTTGGAGAGGGTACAACATATCAAGGAGCCTTCGGAACTTTCACAGTTCCTGGAAAGGCCGTGGTGGGTTAGTGGTCTGCCTTCTTTGGTTTTGGATTTTACCCTCTCTCTGAGAAACTGCTTATCCCAGGCTTCCCTGAAGCTTTGTCTGACATCACACATGATTTTGATGACTCGATTATTGAGAGAAAATAATTATTTTTAAAAACTAGCTTAATAAGGGAAAACTATTTCAAAACATGACGTCAAAAATTGCACATGGCTGGTGATAAAATGTTGGGTATCTCAGTCATGAAAGCTGCATAAAGGAGAGATGAGCATCCTCACCTTTTAGGGAAGAGCACACTTAGCACAGGAACAGAGCAACGCAGCAGAGGTGAGAAGAAGAAGGCAGGCCGTACTCCTTTTATTTTTCCTTTTTTTATTAAGAAATTTTCTATTCATTTTACATACCAACAACAGATTCTCCTGTCCTCCCTCCTCCCACCCCCAGCCTGCCCCCCAACGCTCCCCCATTCCCACCTCCTCCAAGGCAAGGTCTCCCATGGGGAGTCAGCAAAGCCTAGTACATTCAGTTGAGGCAGGTCCAAGCCCCTCCTCCCTGCCCCAAGGCTGCACAAAGTGTCCCACCATAGGCACTAGGTTCCAAAAAGCCTGCTCATGCACTAGGGATAGGTCCCATTCCCATTGCCTGCCCCCTCCCAAGCAGTTTAAGCTAAACAACTGTCTTGCTTATCCAGAGGGCCTAGTCCAGTACCAAGGGGGCTCCTCAGCTATTGGTCCACAGCTCATGTATTTCCACTGGTTTGGCTAGTTGTCTCTGTACTTTTTCCAATCATGGCCTTGCTCATAGAATCCCTCCTCTCTCTTGCCAATTGGACTCCTGGAGCTCCTCCTAGGACCCGGCTGTGGATCTCTGTATCTGCTTCCATCAGTCACTGAATGAGGGTTCTATCATGACAGTTAGGGTATTCAGCCATCTGATCACCAGAGTAGGTCAGCTCAGGCACCCTCTCGGGTGGATTCCTGGGAACCTCCCTAGCATTCTGCTTCTTCCTATTCCCGTGGTGCCTTCATTTATCATGGTATCTCTTTCCTTGTTCTCCCACTCTGTTCTCATTCCAGCTCAAACCTCCTGCTCCCCTAGGCTCTCCTTACCCTGTCCCTTGCCCTCCATTACCCTCCTCACCCCCAGTTTGCTCATATAGATCTCATCCACTTCTCCATCACTAGGTGATCCTTGCATCTTTCCTAGGGTCCTCTTTACTAGCCTCCCTGGAGCTGTGGTTTGCAGTCTGATTATACTTTGCTTTACATATAGTATCCACTTATGAGTGAGTACATACAACCACTTTGGAAATCAGTATGGTGGTTTCTCAGAAAATAGGGAATCAATCTTCCTCAAGACCCAGCTACATCACTCTTGGGCATATACCTAAGGAATGCTCAATCATACCACAAGGACACATGCACACATGCTCAACTATGTTCACAGCAGCATTATTTGTAAACCAGAACCTGGAAACAACCTAGATGCCCTTCAACTGAAGAATGGATAGATAAAATGTGGTACATGTACACAATGGAGTACTACTCAGCAGAGAAAAACAATGACATCATGAGGTTTGCAGGCAAGTGAATAGAACTAGAAAATATCATCCTGAGTGAGGTAATCCTTTGTTTATTTTTATTTTTATTTTTTTTTTTTTTTGGTACTGGATCAAACCCAACCTGGTGAGCACTCTGCACCCAGCTGGTTCCTGCCCCCTTCTAATATCTCTGTGATTCAGAGCCTGAATTCAGCATGAACTTAGAAAACGTCTGTAGCTTTTTCTTTACATACACACAGATTTTTGAAGCATCTATGGAAATAGCCTACTTTTCTTTGTCATGTCACCTTATATTCATTAAGTTGATACACCTTTCAGGGAAGAAATTATGCAGTAAGTATGGGAGAATTAGCGTTACTATTCTGTGTTTCCAACCAGGAGCAAAGGTTGAAAAAGTCTGTAGATTGTAACTATGGGAGGTTGGTGTTCATGTAGCCCATCAGCTCTGTACCAAGGAAACGAAAGGGGGAAAAAGCAGGAAAATGAAGCAGGCAGAGATGTCTCCTGAATAAAGCAACAGTTTTCAGAATGTCAAAGGCACTGGAAATTTGATTGGCATCACTCTTAAAAGCTAGGCTCCAAGCTGTAGATAAAATCCAAGGGGGGGAGTGGTGTTCATCACCTAACACAAGAAAATCTTCACAATCCACCCCTCAAAGATGAAATTCTTGGCCAGCACTGAGCATTAATTAGTACTAACACAACATTAACATGAGCTTTATTAATTTAGTTTAAAGCTTGCAGGGGGCATCATGGCAGGTGCTTGCTGACCCTCGAGCTGACCTCATTTAACCAAAAAGTATCAAGAGCAGTTATCAGGTCAACACAATTGTGACCTGAAAGCTAAAGACGCATCTGAAAACTAAATGCTGTCTCAGCAAAAAACATCAACTGCTGGCGCCCTCAGGAAAGACAAACCAGTCGCCATAGTGAGCTGGGACTGGGAAGTGGCGGAGAGGGAAGAGCTGAGAAGTGGAGGCAGCGAGGGTAGACCACACTCAATGGCAGGAGAAGATAGTAATATCGGAGGGAAGAGCAGTGCCAGGTTTAAACTATACTTGGTGCAATTAAAAACTGGAAATCAAATATGGAATATGATTTTTCAAAAATCTACTCAAAGTGAAAGCAAACAACAGAAAGAAAAAATGATGTGAAATAAAATAACAGAGAGTAAGAGGTAGAGATTCAAACTACATCCAGTTGCCATTTCCAACATAGGAAGGCCCAGACACATGTCTCCTGCCAGATCATGAAGTCTGTGGAGATCACAGCTTGGCTTCAGCGTGGGGTGTTAACAAACCTCAGTCAACTGCAGTTGAGGGGCAAGAGGGTCACAAGCCTCAGGCCAGCCTAAGATTCACTGTGAGACCCCGTCCCTCAGAGAGAAAGGACACAGCATGGCATGCTTGGGCCAGTAGAAGATGCAGAGTGAGTGGACAACATTCACCAAGTCAATACAAATTTAGTAAAATCCCAGCCCGAAACACCAAGAGGTGGGTGTTTGTTTGTTTTGTTTGTTTGATTGATTTTGGGGAGGGAAAGGACACAGAGACCAGAATAACTGATTTCTAAAGTTCCTATTAGGCTGGGATGTGGCTCAGTGGTAGAGAGCGTGTGTGAGGCTCTTAGTGCAATCCCAGCACCACTCAAATTAAATAATATAAAATTTGTATTTAAAAACAACCAATAGCCAGGGAACACAGAAGACAAAGAAGCTGTGGAACAGGAGTGCTTTGGGCTTCCTTGATATTAAGGCACAATTATGCTATACACATTTATCATTTTACTAAGGGCTCTGTTAAAAAATACTGCAACCAATTCAAACACTGTAAGTTTATTCTCTAGAGGGCAAAAGTCTGAGGTGGGTCTCACTGAGCTACAACCTAGGTGTAGGTGGGGCTGTGTTCCTTTCTAGAGCACTGCTGGGGAATAGGCTTCTTCTCCTGTAACTCCCAGAAGTCACTGTTTCCATTGTCTTTCTGGCTCCCTGCCTCCATCTTTAAATCCAGCACTGCTACCTTTCTCTGGAGATTTAGCCATGTTTCTCCATCTAATAATCTTTAAAATATCCCCAAAGCAAAGTTTCTTATTTAACTACATCTATAAGATTCTGCTGCTGCCATGCAAATAAATGTGTTTGTAAGTGCTAGGAATTTGAATCTATATTTGGACAAAAGAAACATTTTTCTTCCTAACATGCATAATTCCAATTTATGTATATGCAAAGCAATCAAATATAAGAGTAAACATCACACAAATAACTTAGAAAGTCTAACATTAGACCACAATAACCACAAGGGGTTAATTTATTATAAATTCTATCTCATCAGTGGGAAAGATAACTTATTCAATACTTGTTGAAATGACCAAGTTATAATTGAAAATGGACCAAATTGAACACCAACCACATGTATTACAACAATGTTAATTCAAGATGAATCAAAGATTGAAATAAAAGATGAATCTATAATAAAAATAATATAAACTGTTGAGCTTTTTATAACCCTTAAATGTGGAAACCCTATAAGAAAATGCTAATTAATTAAACAGCATAACATTATCATACACATGGTTATACATGAACAAAATCAAAATGCAAACAGTGTACAGTACTTTTTAAATTTCCAGTTTATCACTGTCTAAGGTAATGTCTTAAGGTTTCTACTGTTGTAAAGAGACACGATGACCATGGCAACTCTTATAAAGGAAAACATTTAATTGGGCTGGCTTACAGTTCAGAGGGTTAGTCCATTGTCATCATGGTGGGACATGGCAGCATGCAGGAGGACATGGTGCTGGAGAAGGAGCCAAGTGCCCTACTTCTTGGCTTGCAGGCAATAGGAAGTGGTCTGTCTCATTGGTCATGGCTTAAGCATAGATGAGGTCTCAAAACCTGCCTCCACAGTGATGCTCTTCCTCCAAAACGGCCACACCTACTCCAACAAGGCCACACCCACTCCAACAAGGCCACACCTCCTAATAGTGCCACTCCTATTGGGGACCATTTTCTTTCAGACCACCACAGATAAATGGTGGTGCTAAATGAAGAGTTTGGGCTCAGGTAGTTGAAAGCATGTACTGCTCTTGCCAAGGATCCAATTTTGGTTCCTGGAAACCATATGAAACACATACACATTATTAAAATAATAAAAATGAATCTTAAAATACATGAAGAAACCCTGCAAATCAATTAATAATAATCTCCCCCCAAAACAGAAGGTGCATGTAAATAGTTCATAGAGAAGAAAACGGTCTCACTGTTTAGCCTGGCGTGTAACTCTCTATAGTGATCCGCCTCCCTCCGTCTTCTGAAAGCCTGGGTTAGAGACATATACCACTGTTCCCGGCTTAAATGGCTTTTTTATTTTAATTTTTTAACCTTTTTTAAATTAATTTTACATACCAACCACAGATCCTCTTCTCATCCCTCCTCCCACTCTGCCCTTACCCCCCCATCCCTTATCCCCTCCTCCAACAGGGTAAGTTCTCCCACGGTGGGACAGCTAAGCCTGGTACATTCAGTTGAGGCAGGACCAAGCCCCTGCCCACTTCATCGGGGGGAGCAAGGTAATGGGATCCGGAAAGCCACCTCATGCACCAGGGATAGATCCTGATCACACTACCTAGAGCCCCTCAAACAGACCAGCTACACAACTTTCTCCCATATGCAGAGTGTCTAGTCTGGGCCCATGCAGGTTAAATGGCTTTTAAATGTGAAAATATGTTCAATCTCTCTCAAGAAGAAATTGGAAAACACTCTTTTTTATTATAAAGCAGACTGACCATAATAAATAAGACATAATAAACTACGTTAACCAGATATGAACACATAATATTGGACTAGATATGAATTGATTAAAGCCCATTGAGAGTAATTTGCAGCACCTAGTAAAATTTCAAATGCACATATATAGGTGAGCATGGTTACACAGGCCTGTAATCCCAGAAGGCAGAAGTAGGTGAAGTACAGACTCCAGCCCAGCCTGAACTATATAGAAATTGTCTCCAAAACAAAAGAAAATCTGAAATGAGTAAAAAGGGCGGAGGAGGGGGACAGACATTGGATGGAGCAATTCTGTTCCTCTGAATATGTACAATAGAACATATGTGACCAAACTAGAATATGTGAAGGAATATTCATTCTATGTTATTTTTACGTCATCTTAATTGATATAAAAATATTTACTTGTAGGCCTCTGGTTGGTTAGGATATTTCATACATTAAGACATGTGAGTAGTATTAGGCACTCAAGAATGAAGTTATCTCTATATACCAACATAAATGGATCATCTCAATAATTTTAAACTTAAAATGTAGAATAGTAGACAAAGGATGCATGTGGCACTGTGGTCAAGCACAAGTCCCCAACCCCACAAAAGGACACATCCCCAACCCCACAAAAAGATACATCCTCAACACCACAAAAGGACACATCTCCAACACCACAAAAGGACACATCCCCAACACCACAAAAGGACACATCCCCAACACTGCAAAAGGACACATCCCCAACACTGCAAAAGGACACATCCCCAACACCACAAAAGGACACATCCTCAACACCACAAAAGGACACATCCTCAACACTGCAAAAGGACACATCTCCAACACCACAAAAGGACACATCCTCAACACCACAAAAGGACACATCCTCAACACCACAAAAGGACACATCCCCAACACTGCAAAAGGACACATCTCCAACCCCACAAAAGGACACATCCCCAACCCCACAAAAGGACACATCCCCAACACCACAAAAAGACACATCCTCAACACCACAAAAGGACACATCCCCAACACCACAAAAGGACACATCCCCAACACCACAAAAGGACACATCCCCAACACTACAAAAGGACACATCTCCAACACTGCAAAAGGACACATCTCCAACCCACAAAAAGACACATCCTCAACACCACAAAAGGACACATCCCCAACCCCACAAAAGGACACATCCCCAACCCCACAAAAGGACACATCCCCAACACCACAAAAGGATACAGAAAACAAATTGTCAAATTACAGAGCAGTTTCCAAAGACAAGAAATAATAAATTTTAGGCTCTCTCTCTGTGTCTTTTCCCCCTCTTCTCCCCACTCTCTGTCTCTCCTCTCCTTTCCCCTCCCTCTCCCACTTCCTCGCTTTCCTTGAATCACTGAAAGTTAATTATAAATAAAATTCTAACATGAACTGTGATGGGCATAAATCACCTCTGAGGCATGATAATTGAATGCCAAGTGCAAGCCAGCAGATTTGTGGGAGTAGTTCCCCCTTTCTTCCACTTTTCCCTAGCAAATATTCTGGGAAATGAGTCATTTTTTTTTTTTACTTCTGCGTGAAGTACATCTCACTGTGAAATTGTTCTCTTCATTCATCAGACACCCCAAACTTGACCCACAATCCAAACTATGTTCTTTTCTCATTGGAATGTAATGAAACTGTTACTTTCACCTACAAAATAAAGACTTCAATCTAAACATCACTATGTGTTATTTCCTTAAATAGTTTTGCAAAGTCTTCTGGGAAGTGTCTGAGAACACCTGTAAGGTCATTGTCCCAGCAGCCTTCGTTTTAAAGATGCTGTAGTGTGTGGATATTGTTGCTATCACAATGGAGAGGCAGAGAAGTAGAACTGTTTCATCCAACTCAAGCTGTAAGAAGGTACACTTTCTGAGGTTGTCTTCAAACTGCTATTCCCAGAATGGCTGCTGACTCCTTGATGTCTGCTGCCTTCCTTTTCTTATTAGATATCCTGCATGAGGTCATGATTAGGCAAACAAGACAGCTCCGGTAAGCTCTCATTCCGGGCCTGGTTGATAGCTTTGTCTACCAGGAAGTACAACTGAAAGCAAAGTCCTGGGATTCAGATCTGTGGTGGTAACTGTCCACAGAGGTGGACAGTTTAGCAGTTTGGCTTACAAAGACAGCAAAACCTTGCTGGTTTTCCTGCAGATATTTTGAACTTCTCTTGAATTTTCAAACCGGAGACATTGCTCTCACTGTGACGTGAGATGTCTCTCCAGCTGGCCATGAGATGTCGCCATAGCTGGTTTTGAAACTGGCTGTTCTGCTTTCCACGCTTTTCCTGATCATTTTTCCCAAAACTTGAACAACTTTATCGGCTTTTTCAAATATAGACTTTTTATTCTTTAGAAGCTACTTTGCTGGCCTTCTCTTTTCTAATTTTATTTTCTTGTCTTTACCACCTTATTCTTTCCACTTTCTTTGGTTTCATTTTATAATTGTTTTGTTAATTTTAGAAATAAAAGACCATTGTTTTTTAGGATATTTCTTTTTTTCCAATACAGTCATTTAAGAGAACAATTTCACTC
Organism: Onychomys torridus; assembly: GCF_903995425.1. Taxonomy (NCBI): domain Eukaryota; kingdom Metazoa; phylum Chordata; class Mammalia; order Rodentia; family Cricetidae; genus Onychomys; species Onychomys torridus. The sequence continues at coordinate 2,091,753 of NC_050455.1, forward strand.
CCTAAACTTCAGCTACAGCCCTCAATATCTGATGCTATCTCTCATATCTCATTATCATTTAACTCAAAGTGCTTTATTGTCTTAGAAATCTTCACTTACTCCTTCAGCGCAGTCCCTCACCTCCCTCTCCTGAAGAAAGTATCTTCTTAATCACTGGAACCCATGACAAGAAAGGATTTTTGAACCTAGACTTTGAAAGGATACAAAAGATTTCTGCCGGTAAGACTCTTTCTGAAAGGTAAAACCTGCAGACCTGAAGACAAAATCACCAGTATCCTCATAAAATGATAAGTAACACACCAGTGGCACAGACAACATTTGTGTTCATTTTTTATTGTTTTTGAGATTATAATGACATCTTTCCTCCATTTAACCTTCCCATATACCCCTCTTTGCCCTTTCAAATTCATGACCTCTCTTTTTCATTAATTGTGTACACACACACACACACACACACACACACACACACACACACACACACCCTGAATACAGAAATACAGCCAGCTCAGCATGTATAATGCTGCACATATGTAGTGGATATCCAACAAGTATTAGATGACAAACTGATGTGCTGGTTCCTGAGGAAGACTGTTTCTCCCCCTCCCCGATTTCCTGGGTTTCCATAGTTCCCTGAAGAGCCTCCTGGCCTTTCCTCATAATCCCCAGCATGTTTATCTCACTTTTGGACAGTCATGTTGGTGAGACTTTGCGGGTGTAGCTTCTGACATTCCTAGCTCTTACAATCTTTTCACCACATCCTCTGGAATGACCCTTGAGCCTTGGGTGCAGGAGTTGGGGTGTAGATGTATCAGATGGCCTGGACTCCATGATTCTGCACTTTTGATTGGTTGTGGTTTTCTGTAATGGTTTCTGTCTGCTACAGGAGAACTGTTCATGCTGAGGGATGGAAACCACACTTATCTGTGGGTATAAGGACAAATATTTAGAGTGTAGTTAAGGGTTTATGCTGGTTTAGTAAGGTGGCTGTTATAGGTTCTCCTCTACAATTCATGACTTCACTTGCCCTGTGTAGTTGGCTAGGTACCAGGCATGATTTCCCTCTTGTTGAGAAGTATTAAGTATAATTAGAGAGATGTCAGTCCCCCTAGGGGACCACAAAGAGCAATAGCAACAGCCTAGAATATTCAGGAAGTCTCTTGTACAGCCCGTGCTAACAACTCAAAAGAAGGCTTCTCAAATTGGTGTTGGGGTTTTTAGAATGGTCTTTGGCTCTTGGAGGGAGCCATCTTGTCTGCCCAGATGGGGAAATTTCATTTAAACTACATATTTATACACCAACTCACAGGTACTATAGGCATTTTTTAAAATAGATTAGTTAAGAGAATGATTCTCTAAGACTTTGGAATACAATTCAGCTATAAAGAAAAAAGAAAACACCAACTTTGCAGGCAAATATGGATGGAACTAGGAAGGAGCATTACTGAATGAGGTAACCTAGACCCGGAAAGACAAACATCACATGCTTTCTCTTATCAGAGGCTCCTAGCTCAAAGTCTTCAGATGTGAGTACATAACCTGCAGTAACTGCAGAGATCAAGAAGGTGAAAAGGGACCACTGCTGCAGTGGCATGTAGGGACACAATGGAGAGGGGAACAGCTGGCTCCCAGTGATCCGATGGGGAGATGGGAAGGGAGTGGTCTGATCAGACAGGTAGAAGGTAGATACAGGAGAAGGAAGGAGGAAGATAAAACAACAGACAACTTAAAAAACCCAGACTGAGATCCACGCAGTGTTAGACATGGGCCTTTGACCTTTTCAAGAAGTAAAGTACCTTTTGTGACAGTAGCTGAGTTCCATTACATTTTCCTATGACTTGCAGCAGATAGTAAAAAAAATAAAAATAAAATTCAGTGATTCCTAATGATATTCTGCTATACCCATAGATCAGTGCCTAGTCCAATTGTCACCAGAGAGGCATTTTCCATGGGAATAGATACAGAGACCCACACCCAGATACTAGGCAAAGCCAGGGAAATCCCACAGAAGACAGGGAGGAAGGATTCTAGGAACCAGAGGGGTAGAGGGACCATGAGAACACAACCCACAGGACCAGTTAAGCAGGGCTCCTAGGTCCTCACAGAGACTGACACAACAATCATAACCTGTATGGGTCTGAGCTAGGTCCTCTGCATGTATATCTGAATAGTTGGTGTTCTTGTGAAACTCTCAACAGTGGGAGGGGGTGGGGGTGTCTTTGACTCTTTTGCCTGCTCTTGGGACCCTTTTTCTCCTACTTCATCCAGCCTTGATATGAGGATTTGCACCTGGTCTTATTGTAACTGGTTGTCACCCCTGGGAGCATGTTCTTTTGTTTTGTTGTTGTTTTGTTTTTGCTTTCTTAAAGGAAATGGAGGAGGAGTGGATCTGGGGCACAGGGGAGGCAGCAGGGGACTGGGAAGAGTGGAGATAGAAGAAACTACAGGCAGACATAAAGTATGTAAAGAATAAAAATTAAAACAACAAAAACCCAGACTGCAGTGTTTAGGCAAAATGTCCGGCTCACCATGGATTTCAGCTGACCTTATACTTCTGGAAAAGATTTACAAAGTGAGGGACAAGGGAAGCTAGGGAGTGCAAAGACCTGGTGAATGGAAAGATGAGAGAGATGTTTAAACAGTGAGTCAACTAGATTGCTCTTCCTGAAAAGTTTAAGTTATGAAATGGGCCACTTTAATGATTGAGTCTTAGGATTAAGAACCATTACAAAACTACATTGGAAATTTGTATGAAGTAATTATTATAAAAATATTTATCAGGAAATTTAGTTAGAAAAATTAAAAGGGAAGGAAGTGGGGCAGTAGAGAGCAGACATGTGTGTCAAGGTGTTCCCTGGTATGAGCAGTGGGGTCGGGACTCCACCAGAGTCAGTCCGGGCATCTCATTAATCCTCACTGTCACTGTGACTTCAGGCAACAGGTGCACAAGAGCCCCCTTGCCACATCAAAGAAGCTGCATTCTAGTGACGCCAAAGACTCTATTATAGGATCAGATGCTTCTCACTTTTTCCTTTGTTGGAGGAAGTACTTCCTGGTCCTTGGGGAGTGTTGTTCTTGTTACTTCATCCATGCATGTGGGGAATGGCTGCCCCGTCCACTCGGCCTGACATCTTCCGTGTTTATATAAATCCCAGACTCCATAGTTTAACAGTGAGCCAAAGCCATGCCACATCTGCTCGATGCTGGGGGTCACTCCCTGTGGATGCATCATACTGAATGGAATCCCGCTTTCTGCCAGAACCTCTGTGGGCGTCCGTCACAGCGTTCATCTTCTTTCCATCCTCAGCACCATCGTCATCATATTTCATGGTCAAGCCTAGATGACATCAGAGACAACTCCCAAGCATACTTCTATAGGTTTTTGCCATGTGGCCACTATTCCCAGAGTCCCTGTCTCCTCACTATTATAGATCAAGTCACGTTCCTTATAAATCTCCCTTGAACTCTGCTTACCAATAGTCATTAATTCTCATAGCAGTAAGAGTTTATATTTGACACTATCTACATCTCCTTTTGTCTTCTCTACTAGAAAAGTTATAAAATTTTTGTCTTTGCTAATAAAGTTTTAAATTTTTTTTTGAATTATGACAATTTGACATGTGTCTCAAACTGACCAACCTGAATTATTTGATTATGACTCTACATGAATTTGTCTTTTTTTTTTTTTCTCTGTCTTTGCGCCTTTCCTGGGACTCACTTGGTAGCCCAGGCTGGCCTTGAACTCACAGAGATCCACCTGGTTCTGCCTCCCGAGTACTGGGAAGAATTTGTCTTTTTAAAAGTAACTTTATTTTCTTTTTCCAAACCTTACCATAGGATAATGTAGCCAGAAGATTCTGCACTGCGGCTTGAGAACACTGACTGTAGTGAGGCACCCAGTCTTTCAAGTGTTTTCTTCTCCACTGATAGACTTTTGTCTCCCAAAGCTGCCCGAGAAGCCACAGTGTTCTTGCTGATGGTGTCAGTTATGAAAATTATAAGAAAACTCATGACAGGAGAGATGGCTCAGTTGTTAAAAAGCACTGTCCGTTTTTCCAGAGGAGCCAGGATTTGATTCCCAGCACCCACACGGTAGCTAACAACCATCTGTAACTCCAGTTCCAGGGGATATGAATATCCTCCTCTGGCCTCCAAGGGTATCAGGTACCCATGTGATGAACAGATACATATGCAGGCAAAACACTCAAACACATAAAATAAAGAAAAAATGAACTTTTCTATGAAGAAGAGCGCTGTCTACTCCATGCCTCTGATTTCTTAGTATTTCTTTCCCCTACGACTGCCGTCCTGGAGAGCCTGAGCCAAGAGTTGGTCATGTGCACCTCAGCATTTTCTCAGCATTCTTTCTTTTAGGAGCAGGTACTGTGCATCATACTCCGTACAGAAGGCCTGGGTCCACCAGGGAGTCATCTGCAGATGTGAGTGGTCTGATTCCACGAGTTGACTGTTAAGATTCCCCCTTTACTGTACTAGTTGTGACTAGCTGGCACTTTAGCTTCCATCTGACTTACTCCTTTTTTGTCATGAACTGTTTTTTGTGTTTGCTCCCTACTGCACCATCACCACTGGACACTTGACTAGTACAGACAGAGGTGCTGGAGTAAGAGAATGCTGTGCTCTGAACGTGGGCGTGGCGCTCTGCGTGTGGGCGTGGTACTCTGAACTTGGGCGTGGCAGACCTCCATTTCCTTCATGAAAGCCTTTGTTTTAGTTAACTCTAATGATGGCCACTGCAGTCCCCCCAAACTTCAGTCTCAGGGAAGCTCCCAGGATCCTTTCATTCTTCTGTTATGTAGCCTGAGACCATAAACCAACCCCAGGCACACACAGCAATCGACCTATGCATTCCCTCATGGAGGCAGAACTTTCCTTTAAACAGGTCCTGGCAAGTGAGACTTTTCCACAATGAGTGCTTTCCATGTCTCAAAGAAAGGAGTCTTCTCTTCCAAATGTATAGCATGGAGCTACTGTGGAGATTGGCAGTGTTTCTACTAATATAAAAATCAAGAACCTAGGGCTCTGCAGTGGGGGTGCTACCTTTAATCCCAGCACTCTGGAGGCAGAGGCAGGTGGATCTCTGTGAGTTCAAGGTCAGCCTGGCTACAGAGCAAGTTCCAGGACAGCGACAGCTAAATAATAGTAAAACCCTGTCTCAAAAGAAAAAAAACAAAACAAAACAAAAAAACAAACAAACAAACAAACAAAAACCTAGAACCTAAAGATCATTTTAAACAAACTGAATTAATTCAAACCAATTGATGGTGTGGCCAGAATTCTCCCAAACAACAAAACACACAGTACCAAGTGCCTCACTTTCAGATGACTCAGAAAGCCTCTGAGACAGACAATTGGGAAAAAGAGACAGGGGTGAAATTTCCTTTCCCAGATATTCTCCTCCACATCCACTGAAACCCAGGTCTCCCTTTCTTCTCTATGTACACTTGCCTAATGTATGTGGAAACAGGATCTCCCAGTGTTTTCTCACTGCGACTAAGTGAGCTTATATAATCTCAACTCTCGTTCCAAAAAAATCAAGATCAATCTAAAAACACGTCATCTGAATTTGGCAAATGTCCTTGTGGGAAAATCTTTAAGCAAGAACAAATTTGTTGATGTACTGGGGCAAGAAACTCAGAAAACAGATAAAATATTCCATGAGCCAATTCTATCCTTTGCTTCAGCATTCATACTTTTCTCAGCCAACAGTCCCTACCACCCTGGGTGAAGCCAGCTCACCAGCTTGTCATTAATGAGCCAACTGCCTTTACCAAAGGACCAGAGGAATTCCAAGACAGTCATGGAGAGTCCCCAACTGCTGGGCTGTGGTAAAGAAAGAAACCTGCTTAATACAAAGGGGATTAGCAGCAGTAATGTGCTTTCAGTCCACGTAAACCAACAGATTTCACCTGACGCACACCCCTCTTCTTCAAGGCTGTGCAGGACGGGGCCTTGTGACCATGAGTAACAACCCAACTCAACTTACTGTGTTCAGCTTCAAAATAAAAATAAAGATTAGGGAAAGAAAGATGTCATTCTTTCCCAAGTAACAAGTGGAGGGGACAGAGAGAAGAGAGTTCTGGAGAGAGTCCTAAGAAATATCAAAGAGCTGCAGCTTCAGGCCCAAGAAAGGAACATTGCAAAGAAACTTGTGTAAAACACCAATTGGAAAGCCTATAAGTCGGGGGAAATACTGGCTGTTCATGGAGCCCCTGTGTATTAAGAGGTAGTTTATCCCTCTGGCATTTGTGCCTGTACGACCTCATCTTTCTCTGTGGTTTCTCAGTGATCAGGGGCTGCTCGCAATTAGCATCTAGGAGAAGATGCTAGGATGTCAAACCACTTCTCAAATGTGGCTGTGCACACATTTGGTGCTGTGACCCCTTGCCCTGTTTCTCTTTGAGCTGAAGGAATGGGTGGTAACTATTCCAATTTCTGAGCAAGTTGGTCCTCATCCTCAGAAGTTCCTGGTATGAAGAATAAAAACTAGTATAAATAGAAATTATTGTTAATTATTATATTAATATAATACTAATTCAATTAGTGTCTAGTGAAACTACATCCAAGCAAAACTCACAATATATCTCAAAGTGCTTCCCACTCAGCAGTACTCTGACCCACAACCTGGTCATATTAGTCTAAGAATGAACAAGGTCACAAGTACAGGTATGAGGACTATGTTGTTCTTTATTTTCAAAATTATTTTGGCTACTTGGGTTTCCTGATTGCCTTGTGAGTTTTGAAATCTGTATGACAACTTTTATTTAATAAACAGCTGAAAAAATGTATAAGATTTGTGTGGTCCTGTCAATAACTTTAGCAAATAGTGCCACGTTGAAAATATTAGATCACCCATTTCATGTGGTACATTTCCATTTTTCTGGGGTTTCCTTAATTTCTTCAAATATGTGTTGTAGTTTCAAGAGTTTTTTTTTCACTTTTTAGGTAAATTCATTCCTATGTATTTAATTAGTTTTGAAATTAATGACTTGAAATTGCTTTTGTAATTTCTATCCTAGATTTTTATTGCTATAGTATAGAAATAGAACAGATTTTTTCATATTGATCTTGTATCCCACAACTCTACTGAACTCATATGAGATCAAATTGATTCTGAGGAGATTTTTTCACATGCTAGATCATGCCATCTGCAGATAAAAGTGGTTTTACTTCCTCCTTCCCAGTTTATATGTCTACTGTTTATTTCTGTGTCTAATGCACATGTCAGAAATTCCATTACAATGTTGAGTACAATTGGAGACATCAAAAATATTCCTCTTCAGGCTCTTGCTTTTTCTACAGTCTCTGCCTCTCAGTTGAGTTATTTAAACAATTACATGTAATGTGGGTTATAGTTTATACATGGGTGGACCTAAATACACATGTGTACACACTTTATATATTCAGTCATTTCGTACAAGCATGCATATATTTAAACATACGTTTTTGTGATGGGCTTTAAACAAGGGACAGCCCTGGTCCTTCTGCCTTTTCTCTTTTTTGCTTTTTCTTTGTGTGGAATGAGTTTTTTAGTTTTTTAATTTTACACCTTCTTTCCTAGCTAGCCCACAACTCTCTATTATTTAATTCAGTGCTTGTATTAGGTCCTTAAAAATGTTTTCGTTATCTCAGTACACTATGTACTTTACATGCAGTCTGACGCTGCACTCCTTCCTTCTCTGACCTCACACTGTTGTCAATGGTGTTTTTGTTTAGTTATTTTGTTTTGTTTTGTTTTGTATTGTTTTGTTTTTTGTTTTTGTTTTATGTTTTTTTGGTTTTTGTTTTTCAAGACAGGGTTTCTCTGTGTAGCTTTGGTGCCTGTCCTGGATCTCGCTCTGTAGACCAGGCTGGCCTCAAACTCAAAGACATCCACCTGTCTCTGCC